>NC_053392.1:77541887-77882581 GCF_905171765.1 Bufo bufo
TGGTAAAGCTGCAGGGAAAATAAAATCTTTGCTGGCTATTAAAATACAATTGGATTTTTATTACTTTTTTATTTTTTGGATGAAATAGATTTTTTTTTGATCTTTGTGTTTTACTTGTGCCTGTGCCCGCCCATAGACTGTAAATGCTTATACTATCAATAATCTGTTATGTACAGGGGCCGGCCCTCTTCATAACTTCGGCGTAACCAGCACTGGTCTAAATCTACGCCAGCTTCCTTGCTGTCTTACATTTAGACTAGGGATGAGTGAATCGACTTCTGATGAAACATCGAAGTCAATCGCATAAGAACTTTGTTCTAATACTGTACGGAGCAGGAGCTCCGTACAGTATTAGAATGTATTGGCTCTGATAAGTGGTACGTTGGAACCGAACCCGAGTTCGGGAAATATTTTTTTTACAGTACAATTAATTTATGAAGTTTATTGCGCAAAAGTCTCATGTGACTTTGTGAAAGCAATAACTTTAGCTCACCGGAGCCAATACATTCTAATACTGTACGGAGCCCCTGCTCCATACAGTATTAGAACAAAGTTTTATGCAAATCGACTTCGGATGTTTCATCCGAAGTCGATTCGCTCATCCCTAATTTAGACAATCTGTCTTCGCATGAAAACTGTCGTAGAAAATGATGAATGAGACGGGCCTCGCCGCCCCGCCACCTTCTCTGCCACGCCACACCCACAACTTTTAGACCTGGACAGTGAGCAGAAGAAAAGTCGCAGATGACGACACAAATACACCCAATATGAGTATCTTCTGATCGTAAATCACCCTTTTTATTACTTACTAACTGGGAGGGAGGAGTGGGGAGCTGCTAGAACAGCCTTCCCTTGCCGCCCGCCTCCTCTCCTCCGGTAATTAATGGCCAGAGCAGGACCTGCCATCAGGGTAAGCAGATGCCTGCTCTGCCATATTTAAGTAGGACCACCATCTCCTGGCCCCCCTGTAACGGCGCTGGGGGCGGCTCAAGAGTCGCTCGCCCTGTCGCCCAGGGCTGCAGCCCCAGTCAGGGGGGAGCCCATCAGGGCGCCCCCAGCAGGCCGGCGCCCTAGGCGAACGCCTAGTTCGCCTATATGGTTCCGCCGGCCCTGGCTCTGTCAATGCTGCTTTCCCAACTGCAGTTGCATAAGCCACGAGCTCTTGTTCCAAATGCATGTGTGCACTTTTCCTGTTCATTTGCAGTTATTAATATGTTGCATATAGTAATAAATGCAAGTGAACAGGAAGAGAAGCGCACACATCATGTCAGGACAAGAGTTCGTGGCCTGTGCAACTGCAGTTAGGACAGCGGCATTGACAGAGCAAAGTATAAATCCAAACAGTACTGTACCTCAGAAAATTGCAAATTGCAGTGCAGAGGTCTGCATGGTGTCCACTTGCTGCTAAGACACAAGCGGATCCATGGCATCTAAAGTGAACAGAAACCGCGTTTCTGTTGTGGTATACAGTACATTGCGGATTTTGAGAGCATCAAAATATGTCATGTTTACAGGGTACGTGCCCTAAGAGTACAGCAATTTGTAGTAAGAAAACTACAACTCCCAGCAGGTCCTGAAGGTCTGCAACTAACAGGGTGTGCTGGGAATTGTAGTTTCCAGAGAGGAGGTGAGTAAAAATGCAGACTTTTTTTTAATAGCATTAAATACCTATTAGGCTTCTTGCACACGAACGCATGTAATGCACGGAGAACGTTTGTGCGGCGGCCAGGACGGTTCCGGACCCATTCAGCTTGAATGGATCCACATCCGTCCTTTCCGGAAAAATATAGGACATGTTCTATCTTTTAGCGGAGAACGTAGTGCTTCCGTAGAGTTCTGTACCGTGCTTCTGTTACGCATCCACACTATGTCACCTTGCCACTCTGTGGCCTCCTGATGGTGCTACTGACACCTCCACACTGTCATTGTGCCACTCTGTGGCCTCCTCCTGATGCTGCCGGCCGCCACCTTCACACTCTGTTATTGTGCTGCTCTGTGGCCTCTTGAGGCTGCTACTGACACCTCCACACTGTCATTGTGCCACTCTGTGGCCTCCTCCTGATGCTGCCGCCACCTCCAGATTCTGCCATTGGGCCACTCTGTGGTCTCCTTATGCTGCTTCCACCTCACCACTATGTCATAGGGCCACTCTGTGGACTTCTCATGCTGTTCCCACCCTCCCCACTTCATGACTGGGCCACTATTTTGCCTTTCGGCCTGGCTGACATCATCATTTATTTGACTCTTCTTCTGATATGTCAGAAGTAAGGAAAAATGAGACGCAAATGGATCCTGTCTGTGTAGGAGTGGGTACAAAACACAGAAGACATGCAAATATTCAGTTCACGTGTCATCTCTGTTTTATATCCACTCCTGTTTTTTTGGGCATTAGCAATACTGATGGATTACTGACCAAATTTTTACAGAGTAAAGACGGCTGCTCAACAGACAGGATCCGTTTTTTTGGGGGTTATTGTTCTGACGGATCAGAGGAAGGGCAAAATAATCAGAGCCCTGGGGGCTCTACTTATATAAGCGTTTAATAGAACAGGTTCTTTAGAAATCTATGTGGAATCATCTGACGACTTTGTAAAAGGAGTGTGCTTCTTCTTGGCGCTAACATCGACCTGTAAAATTGTTTCGTTATAAATAACAATATCTTTATTCTTTGGGTCAGTATGATTTCAGTGATACCAAATACATATAGTTTTTTTTTTTTACGTTTTACTACTTTGTTGCAATAAAATGTTTTTGCATCGCTGCTTCCAAGACCCATAACTTTTTTATTTTCTTTCTATGGAGTTGTGTGAAAGATTTATTTTTGTGGGACAACTTGTATTTTTCATTGGTATCATTTTGGAGTAAATGACACTTTTTGATCGCTTGTTATTAAGTTTTTCGGCGGCAACTAAGAATAAATTAGCAATTTTGAAATTTTTTTTTATTTATTTTTTTACGGAGTTTACCATAAGGGATAATTTGCGTTATATTTATGTATTGTGGGTCATTACGGAGGCAGCAATACCAAACATATGGGGAAGATTTATTTTTGCAATTTCTTTTCATTGAAAATCGTATTTTCAATGAAAAAAAAAACATTTTTTTTATGGAATTTTTTTTAATTTAAATGTTTTTTTTTTTCTTTTTTTTACCACTTAATAGTCCCACAAGGGGACTATAACAGACAGTATTTTGATTGCTTTTAAAATGCAATGCACTATAACTATAGTGAATTGCATTTTAATGGCAATGCTATTCTGACATTGACCAGCAGGCTGCGCCAGAGAGGCGCAGCCTGCTGGAAATTACTCAAGGCTGGTCTGGGGCCTACGCATCCTTCGCACACATCGGCACCCCGCGATCGCACCATCGCCCACAGCATATAAAGTGTAAAACAGCCCGGATCGGCCCTCCTGCCGTTCCGGGCTGTTAGAGTGGGTCTGTGGCTCTCATGCAGCACTTAGACTTGGCCGCCGTAAAAATGCTCATGCACACGATTGTATGCCCTCCGAGACATGCGGTCCGGATAGAAATCACTGGGCCCAAAAGCAAGAATCTGAATTGGGCCCCCTAACCCCACCCACTACCCACCCCATGCCCATCCCATCTCCTGTTCTGGCTCCTCCCCAGTCACACACCCATTTGCCAATAAAGAAATGTATACATACGTTCATACGTATTCGTACTGACCCAGAGAATGAAGGGCACAGGTCAGTTTTGCAGCAAAGGGAATGCTGTAGGAACAAAACCCTGTGGTATCTAAATCTATGGGACTCCTGTGGATATTCCATAAAAGTTTTATCAGCAGTCCTATGTAACATTACAAATAACACAGTGATAACTCTCTGAGTACAGATAATGTAGTAGATGTCACCTGTAGTCCTAATGTAAACCCACAGAAGCACTAGTGCTGATAACTGTGGCTAGTGTTACCTGTGTCCTTAGTGTGCCTCCCCTGTGCCTCTCCCACGGACTCCATGCTGGCGCCCTCTGCCTCTGCTTCCTTCTTCTTGCCCCGCACAGAACGTCCTGATGCAGCTGCGTCAAGACATAGGAACACTGTGGGCATGGTGATGGTGACACAAACCACAGACACATGGACAGACACCCACATACATACAAGAAATATGATCACATCACTGCTCCTGCCTGTCTGCTTTGGTAAAGCCAGGCATAGATGGGCTATGTCAGGTTTAGCAGAATGGGCACAGCCACAGTGGACACAGGGCACGATATGTATGCGAGCACAGCTGAACATGTGCAGGGCAGGGGCCCACATACACATCGCTCCTCCTGCCTGTGTCCACTGTGCTAAAGCCAGACGTAGGCCATTCCCCGACATCTTAACCCCTTTGCTACCAGCGCCATTTTGTATCACTTCTCTTACCCCAAATGGTTGCAGTACGCCATTGCCCAAACCCCTTTAACTCCTTGCTGCGTATGTTGTGTGCACATAGCTACCAATCATATTTCATCCCCCTAAAGGTGACTGATGTGTTGGGGGGGTGGATGTGTTGGGGGGTGGGTGGGTTGTTGGAATATGATTGGCGGCTATGTGCACACTCACCATCAGCAGCAAGGAGTTAGAGGGGTTATCCAACACCTAATGCCCCCCAAATGCCGGGGGGGGGGGGGGGGGGGGGGGAAAGCACACTGTCCTCTATGACCCCCCCCCCCCCCCGAGTCCTCTACGGGCCTCTATGAGCCCATCCAACCCCTAATGCCCCCCAAAATGCTCAGGACAGTGTGCTTTCCTCCTACTCCTCCCCCTGGACATTTGGGGGGGGCATTAGGGGTTGGGGGGCTCTTAGAGGACTCGGGGGAGGCTCATAGAGGACAGTGTACTTTCCTCCTACTCCTATGCCCCATGGGCATTTTGGGGGGCATTAGGGGTTTAGGGCTCATACAGGACTCGTGGGGGGGGGCTCATAGAGGATAGTGTGCTTTCCTCCTACTCCCCCACGGGCATTTTGGGGGGCATTAGGAGTTGGGGGGACTCATAGAGGCTCATAGGGAGGGGGGGGGGGAAACTCATAGAGGACAGAGTAGAAGGAAAGCACACTGTCCTCTATGAGCCTGTAAGCCGTGTACCGGGGTGGGCTCCCCAGGATACAGCGAAGTCACAGATGAGAAAAGCGACACAAACTCCAGCTTTTAGTAACCAATAAAACTTTACTAAACATTGACAGCCAACATAACGATGTAGAATACACAAGGTAATATTTCCCCACCCTGAGTCCTGTACTAGTCCGGTTAGCCGACCCCTAACTCGGTTGGCATGCACAGCAGAGCCTGAAAAGTCGATACTGTGCCGCGGAATAGAACAACCCCTGACCGATGGCGCCCACAGCAGAGCCTGAAATGTCGATACTGTGCCGCAAATAATCCCGGGCAGCCTGTCGAATACAGATCCTACCTATCTAACTCATGGCAGGTACAAGCTCAGTCTCAGATTCTTCAGGTACCACTAAAACAGTGAGATGAACACAACAAAACCTGGGTTCACTGACCTGATACCATCTGGTAACAGAGGATGTCTCTCATCAGGATAGTTCCAGGCCTGTAAGCACACCTGCGGCCTTGCTGAGTAGATGTACTTTTCTTTCAAAGCTCCAATCAGCTCTGCTGGAGACAATCCCTTCTCCTGAGGATAGGATCTGGGTCCGGAACGGGTGACAGTCCCTCTCTACTATCACCCTGATCACTGCAGGACACTCCAACGCCGTGATGAGACCGGCTTGTCTCACACACACCATCCTCCCAAGATGTCTGACTCTCTCCTTCCTGTTCTTCTGAGAAAACAGCCTGCATGAGTCATAAGCATGAGTCATCAGCTCCTTTGCATATTCAAATCCAGCAGTCACTTTAGCTGTGTGGGGAAACAGCGGCATCTAGTCCCCAAAATGCCAAATGACAGTTCCAATACAATTATGCACAAACATTATACAGGAAGAGCTGTTCCACAATATCATAAGCCCCCCCCCCCCCCCCATCCCTTTGAGTTCTCTTGCTGCATCATGAACCAACTAGACCTTGCCCAGTCAGGAGCGGTCCTTCAGTCTAGGCCTGGGGCTGCACTCACTGCCACTGCACTTACTGTCGGCTGATGACTGTAGCCAGGTGGGCGGTGAGGAAGGATGCCGGGTCCCGGGCCGGGTGCAGGGTGCAGCACCCTCTCCTGATGAGCCCAAATAATTACTTTGGGTGAAATGCGTTGGGATTAAGGGGCCTAAAGCAATGTGCTGTCAACTTTGATGGCTTAGGTGCCCACGGCAAAGAACCTAAATTGGTGAACAGTGTACTTGGCATCCACTGGATTATTGTTATATATCTTGAGTATTCTTTATTGCATATCTGTACATCTCAGAATTGATTGGAAAAACATTATGTATTCAGCATTTATTATTTTATGTATCTAGAATAGGCCACTGAATATATGCATTGGGCACACTACCATGGTTTCCCTGTGTCACCTGTCTTCAGGGCCATCCTAGGGCATACAGGAGGTTCCTGAATACGGGATCGCTCCTATCAGGGTGGCCATTTCGTTCTTTAGGCAGGGATATATAGAGTACAGGGTGAGCACTAGGGAAATGTCCCTAATTGATTGCTATTAACCTACCTAAAGAACAGCCCCTTTCAGCATCTTGGAGGATTTAGGACTACTGTGTCCCTATCTTATTTATCATTATTTGTTTTTTGCACTTATTTGTTTTGTGGGGTTGTTTAATGAATGTATTAAAGGCTACATTTTAGATTTGGGTGGTACTCTGTGAACAATATTACTTAAATATATACCCCTCATTGCTACCTTCCCTCTGACAGGCAATTGTCTTAGCTGTGACTTTTTGAATATTATGGATCATCACTAGCATAGATTTTAATGCATCCCTCTCAGAGTAGGTTAGATTGTGGGACATGAACAGTATTTGTTCTTCCTCACTGCACTATATTGTGATTATCATGTCCGCATTACTACTGCCTAATATGCTTTTCATGTTATCCCCCACCTACCATTATCCCGATGCTTCAGTGATTATGTTTGTTTATGCGGTTTCCCTGACAACCTGACGTCACGCTTGGTGACGTCAGATCTGGCGGATTATTTAAATCTCCGCTATCTCTGTATTTTTACTTGTTTGAAAAAGAGTCGATTCGGCAGAACATTACAATAGCTTTATAGGCAGATAGAGTGCTCCAATATATTCACGATTGGGCAAATCGTCAATTAATGATGCACATATTTTTGCGCAATACGGGCAACTTCACATTTTAGCAGGTCTGATACATATTACTGATTGGTGCACTAAGTATTGTGTGAACTTGTGACATCACAGCACTATGTCTGTAGCATGTACAGTGGATATAAAAAGTCTACACACCCCCTGTTAAAATGTCAGGTTTCTGTGCTGTAAAAAATGAGACAAAAATAAATCATTTCAGAACTTTTTCCACCTTTAAAATGCTTTCATCTTGCCCCTCAACCCCCATAGCCCAGACATATAAAGAATACGGGAGATTGTTGTCACATGTACCATACAGCCACTACACATGTACCATACAGCTCCTTTAATGTTGCTGTAGGCCTCTTGGTAGCCTCCCCAGACCAGTTATCTTCTCGTCTTTTCAATCAATTTTGGAGGGACGTCCAGTTTTGGTAATGTCACTGTTGTGCCATATTTTCTCCACTTGATGATGATGTCCTCACTGTGTTCCATGGTATATCTAATGCCTTGGAAATCCTTTTGTACCCTTCTCCTGACTGCTACCCTTTAACAATGAGATCCCTCTAATGCTTTGGAAGCTCTCTGTGGACCATGGCTTTTGCTGTGGGATGCAACTAAGAAAATTTCAGGAAAGACCAACTTGAGCAGCTGAACTTTATTTGGGGTTAATCAGAGGCACTTTAAATGATGGACGGTGTATGCTGACTCCTATTTAACAGGATTCTGAATGTGATTGCTTAATTCTGAACACAGCTACATCCTCAGTTATAAGAGGGTGTGCACACTTATGCAGTCACATTATTTTAGTTTTATATTTTTTCTTCCCTCCACCTAAAAGATTTCAGTTTGTTTTTCAATTGAGTTGTACAGTTTATAGGTCACATTAAAGGTGGAAAAAGTTCTGAAATGATTTGTCTTTGTCTCATTTTTTTTTACATCACAGAAACCTGACATTTTAACAGGGGTGTGTAGACTTTTTTATAGCCACTGTATATATGGACAGCAGAACCAGCTACACTATATCACTATCTAACCTACACTGACTATCCTCCATTAACTATCTGTAATATATATATAAGCTAACTAACTATCTAATGTAATTGGATAAGGAATAGGATCCAGATGAAAGCACAGAGCACAGCAATGTCACTGCTCTCTCTCTCAGAACTGCAAAAAACTGCAGAAAATGGCTGCTGGGGAGGTTCTTATATAGTAAGGGGTAGGCAACTTTCCTATTGGTTGCTAGGGATGTTGCTAAGCTCAAAGACATTGCAGCCTTCTCATTGGCCCACAAGCAAGACGGGAGGTTACTGATGAAAAAAAAAATCTTGAATATTCGAGAATACGAATATATTCAAAATCATCGCGAATTCTCAAACTGGCAATATTCGCGATTAAAATTTGTGATTCGAATATTCGCGCCCAACACTAGTACTGCGCTGACAGGAGTCACTGCCTGGGTAGAACAATGATATGTGAGCAGAATTTTAAATACATGTACAGTGATCTCTCAAGACACATTGGTCTCAGGATACAATATTTTCAACATACAATGGTCTTTTCTGGCACATCGTAATTTGAAACCAGACTCAACATACAATGCCTCAGACTCAGATCCAACCAATCAAGGACACTTCTCTGGAAAATATCTGTATTAGTTACTAGTTAGCAGCTAGTCCTAGAGGTTTTATGTAAGGACTTGTTTTATCTGTCTTAGGCTACTTTCACACTCGCGTTTGGTGCGGATCCGTCATGGATCTGCACAGACGGATCAGTTCAGATAATACAAACGCCAGCATCTGTTCAGAACGGATCCGTTTTGTATTATCTTTAACATAGCCATGACGGATCCGTCTTGAATACCATTGAAAGTCAAAGGAGGACGGATCCGTTTTCTATTGTGCCAGATTGTGTCCTAGAAAACGAATCCGTCCCCATTGACATACATTGTGTGTCAGAACAGGTCCGTTTGGCTCAGTTTCATCAGACGGACACCAAAACGCTGCAAGCAGCCTCCAGAGCGGAATGGAGACTGATCGGAGGCATTCTGAGCGGATCTTTTTCCATTCAGAATGCATTAGGGCAAAACTGATCCGTTTGGACCGCTTGTGAGAGCCCTGAACCGGATCTTACAAACGGAAAGCCAAAACACCAGTGTGAAAGTAACCTTAGTTATCTGCTTATTTTTCTTAAATCTTCATTTTCTCTTATCTTGGATGACATTTTGGGGCTTTGGAACCAATTACTCAAGTTACAATGGTTTCAACATACAATGGTCGTCCTGGAACCAATTAATATTATAAAGTGAGGGACCGCTGTATATTAGGAAACTGTATGATTTCTTTTTCTATATATTAAATAAAACTAATTAACGAAAACACAGTAAAAATGTATATATTTTTTTGCTATTCAAGACAAGCTTTATTGAAGCAAATCATCTTTAGTACATCATAAAAGCTGGGCCCATCTCATGGATCAGGATCTGGCAAAAATGGCACTTGGTCCGAGTCGCCATTATCATCTTTGTTCTTTTGCTTCTTCTTATAATTAAAATAGGCCATCAGACAAAGCAGGTGAAAGATCTCAGTTATGATGACAATGGACAGCTGAATCACCCACATGTAGACAAAGTTCAAAGACTGCATGTGACCACAATTGCAAGAGCAATGGGTGGATGCATTTGCAAAAACTGCATTGTCTTGGGCTCTGGAGTCTCTGCTTCTGGTCTTGGAGGACATCATGGTCATCGTATTGTTGGTGGAATTGTTCAGTTTCATCATATCACGGTGGGGTCCAGTGGTGGTGTGGAAGGAACCAGTCATAGCTTTGCTGTTGGAGGACACTCTAGAGGTACTTTTGGTGGTAGAAGATGGTTGTATTCTCATTATCTCTAGCTGTCCATAGGATCCATGAATTATTATAAGGAAGCAGAGGATCCATACTGGCATGCTCCGTTTTGCTATCATTGTATATGATGAGATCATGGCAAGGTGGAGAGATAAAGAAGCCAGAACATTGGAAGCAGACTCTATGATGTCATCATGATGTCACAATGCAGTCCTCTCTTCGGCAATACACAGGATGCTGTATTACTTTTTCGATAGCCGATTTGCTGTGCTTTTTTTTACCTTTATTATTTTTGTACAGTATTTCACATACGTGGAGATTTGCTTAGCTAAATGTGTGTAGATACTTTGAACAATATTTACTATTTTACTATAGACACTTTTTGCATGTCATTTTTCTTAAAAATTTTGCCGCATTAAAAAACAACCAGTAAGTGGTGTAAGGCCTTTTGCACATGACCGTATGGATTTTTCAGTATTTTGAGGTTCGCAAAAAACGGAATCGCAAAAAATACGGATGATAAAATACGTCCGTGTCGTTTTTTGCGGAACTGAACAGCTGGCCCATGATAGAACAGTACTATCCTTGTCCGTTATGCGGACAATAATAGCACATGTTCTATCTTTGAACGGAAAAAACGGAAATACGGAAACGGAAGGCATATGGAGTACCTTCCGTATTTTTGTGGATCTATTGAAATGAATGGTTCCGTAAACGGTCTGTATACGGAATGCAAAAAACGGAACGGAAACGGAAAAAAAAACGTTTGTGTACAAGAGGCCTAAAGAAGATGAAAATGTCCTCAGGGTAGGCCATTCATATCTGATCATTGGGGGTCTGACTCCAGGCAGCTGTATGAAAAGGCTGTGATGCTCAGTGAGTGCTTAGGCCTCTTCCTAGGCACCACGTTCATCAGTTACCTGGCCTAGGTGCAGCTCAGTCCCTTTCAAGTAAATGTGGCTTAGCTGCGATAACAAGCACAGCCGCTATACAATGGTTGGTGCTGTGCTTTGTAAGCTACAAGGAGGCTACACCAGAGCGCCAGTGAGCACCGCAGGTTCCTCAAACAGCTGATTGGTAGGGGTGTCAGGAGTCAGAATCCCGCTGATTTCATATTGATGACCTATCCTGAGGAGGGATTACCAATATCTCAGAACACCTCTTTAATTATATCTAAACGGTTGGGGTCCAACTCTGGGCACCCCTGACAATCAGCTGTTGGAAGAAGCCATGGTGTTGAAGCCTCTTCCTTACGACACCTATCGGCCACATGGCCTTTCTGTAGGTCAGTCTTATTCAAATACATGGCATTGAGTTGCAATACTAAGAACAACCTCTAAGATATGCATTGCTCTGCCTAGCATACTATGAAAAGGTTTCAGTACCCATCCAAGCACCACCTCCTTTTCAAGCCAACTACCAAGAAAAGGAAAGCCATAGACAGGAACCAAATCATACAATGACCAATACTTTATTAGTCATTTATGTTAAAATATATGTTAAAATACATACAGAAAATAAAATGACAATAACAGGCATACACAGAAAAAGAAAGAGTGAACTGGGTGGTCAATATATGTATGCAAGTAAAACTAGACCCCAATCTCCAAAACAGGTAACTATATAGCCTAATGTCTCATGTGCTGGTATGTAATCACTTAATATACTGCAAGTACAGGTCATTGTCCTGTTAGAAGGCGAGGCTTCGGCCCAGTCTGAGGTTCAGAGCACTCTGGATCAGGTTTTTATTTAGAATATCTCTGTACTTTGCTCCATTCAGCTTTCCCTCAACCCTGACCAGTCTCCTTGTCCTATATACTGAAAAACACCCATGATGCTACCACCACCATGCTTCTCTGTAGGGATAGTATTGGACAGGTGATGCGCTTTGCCTGGTTCTTATTATTATTTATTATTAATGCTCCATTCATTCCATAGCGCTGTACATGTTTTAAGGCCAATTAATTGGCCTGTATTTGTGGGAGGGGCTATGCCACGCTATTTAGGCTCGTTTCCCCCTCCCCTACATCCTACGTATGCTCAACACAGATCGTGGCCATATCCGTGTGCGTCTGGTCGGTTGCTTTACTGCTCCCTATCCACACCGTGCGCTGTCTCCACCGTTTTCGTGTCTAACTCGGTCACCCGCCTTCCAGGTAAGTTGCCGCCTCAGTCAGCGGCCCGTTGCTCAAAGTCCGGCCGGCAGCGCCGACTTCCCAGGTAAGGGGGAGTCACGCTGCACCGGAGCGAACTGCCTGGATACATCGGCTCCCACGCGGCAGTTTAGGCAGGGTGCAGGGGTCAGCGTGGTCCCGAATTTTTTCGCAAATGTCTGGCACAGGCCGCTGTGCCATTAGTGAGGTAGGTTATTTGATCGGGTTTGTTGTACTTACCTCGGGGTCCTCTCGTTCTGGTGTCCTCTTCCTGTTTGGCTCCATTCGCCCCCGGTGGCCGCAGCTGAGAATGCAGGACGGGGAGCTCAATACACAGGGTGTAGCAGGTCTTGTGAGTGAGCACCCTCTGGTGGTCACTCCTGCTACTGCAGAAAAAAAAAAAAAAAAGAAGGGGGTGTCTCACATTTACTTATTTACACTTTACGTTTTACTGGAAAAAAAAAGGAGGTTGAATTGGCACGATGGTGTGCGTGTATGTGTGTATATATATGTATATGTATGTATGTGTGTGTATATATATATATATATATATATATATATATATATATATATGTGTATTACGGATGATACAAACTGCCCTGCACACTTTATTAAGTATGTTCAGTCACCTCTAGTACGCATTCACTACGTCATTTCGTTTCCAAACCTCTGTAGTTTACGCATCGTACGCACGTTTTGTTCGTCAATCTCGTTCACATCTCCAGTCGTGTTCAGCCGTTCCTTGTCTGTTTATGTATGTTTTCAAGGGACGTTGCTTCTTTTCAGGTCCACCGTCATTTCCAACAGGTAGTATAGGGCAGCTTTCAGTGCTAGTTTCACCTTCTCATTTTCATTGTCTAAAAAAAAAATCTCACGGTTTTATTTAAATATTCTCTTCATTCCCGCTATTTGCTTCTTCCGCGCTGTGGGTAAGTCAGCTCAGTTTGTCGGTGGCGGTATGCATTGATTCACGGGGTTACGTTATTCACGTTGGCATTGCCTACGCACTCCACGTCGTTCGGTGGTAGCGTTGTCACTGGTGTCCAGTCCCGGGTCCCGTGTTGTGCCTCATTCTTACGTACTGTATCCACAGGATCATGTCTCATGCCTCTGACATCATGGAGGCCTCGGTCAATGAAAATACCGCCAGGTTGTCCGAAGCGGGTAGCATCCCGTCACTACGGAGTTGGACCATACCGAGGTTGATGGCAGAGCTGTCCAAGAGGGGTATCCCGTTTACAGCATCAGCCAGAAAGGCGGAATTATACCGCCTTCTCATGTCTTCGTCTTCTGCGAGTCCTCAACGTCAGGAGGAAGTCTCGATGGCCACAGTCCAGACCTCGCTCGCTCAGATTCATCTCATGCTAAATAATCTTACGTCATCAGTCACGGACATCCAATCCAGACTGGACACAGTCGAGTTCCGGGGTGCCGTTATCACTCCTCCGGGTCCAGAGTTGGCTATCCCGTCCACATCCGCAGCGGGGTGTACCGGTACGACAGTCTCGGTTCCTAATATCACCCCCGCTCATTTCATAACGGCCAACATAAGAAAAGATATTCTGGAAGGCAGGGACGTCAATTTGGCTTCCCTGTTGATTGCTACTCGGGATTTCTCTGACAGCAAAGTCATCGTGTGCGGTGATGTCTCAGTAGTACTCAGGGGCCGTGATCTCAGGCTAAACAGGAAGCTCTCTATCCCGGAGTTCCTTTTAGCCTTCAGCCTGTACAGAGACGTGATTTGTTCCGTACGGCCCGACCGCAGGGAAGAGTTAGATCTTTATTTTTTTAGAGTGACCGAATTAGGGTACAAATATGGTGGTAGTTCGTTCTACGACTATCACTGCTCTTTTTCAGCTAAGGCTGCTGCGCCCCTCAGTCAATTTCAGTTTCTCACAAATTGGGCTAATATCGACACTGAGATATTCTGCAGACACTTTGCTGGTCTTAGGGCTCCTGCCTGTTCTCTGTGTCAATCTATCTACCACACAGCAGAATGGTGTCACAGGGCTGCCTCAAGTGCCGATAGTAGCCCTCCCGCACAGCCGTCTAGGCACCCTGATCCCCAGAATACCTCAGGTTTAGTCGAGAAATTGGGAAGGCCCATTCAATATCTCGGCAGATCACAGATCTGTAATAATTTCAATTTTTCCTCCTGTAATTATAGTCAGTGTAGGCTGTTACATGTTTGTGTGAATTGTTTCAGAGCCCATCCCAAGTTAGTCTGTACATTAAAAGCAGATATGTCGTATCTGAGTGTCCTTAACGTTGATTGTCTGCTGCACTTCTTACGCAACCACCACGACCCTAGCTTTGTACAGTTCCTCATGACAGGGTTTAGATCATGTTTCCACACTGACCTAATCGCCTTACCCGAATCGTCTTACGAGTGCCGGAATTTATTGTCAGCGGAGCTTCACCCTCAGGCAGTGGATGAACTGATTTCCATCGAGTTGACTAAGGGGTTCCTAATAGGCCCCTTTTTTTCTCCTCCTTTTGCGCGGTGGAGAGTCAGCCCCATAGGCGTAGTCACAGGCAAATTCAGTAACAAACAAAGGTTGATTATTGACTTGTCAGCCCCACACGGTCACTCCACCCCCAGCATTAACTCTCTCATACCCTCCGAAGAAGTCAGCATGAAATACTCCTGCAGCATACTCAAGTTAGGGTTAATAGTGTTCCTGGGTGTTGTAGTGCAATTGTGACCACTAACCTGAGACAGCTGACTCTCTGCAAGGGCAGGTGATGGTAAGAAATGTTCGTGACGCCAGTGCCAATTAAACGGTGGCACGCCGTTTGCTGATAGCAGGAATAATTGAGGAACCACGTGATGTTAAAACAGAACTCAAACTTTAGTAGTCATCATACATGGACATAGATGGAAGCGCAGTTTCTTTGCAGACAGTTGGTTGCAGTACATTTGATGCAGGCAATATATATAGCAAGGTGACTTCAGAGTGTTAAACACAGGATTTGTAGTACAGGCGGCTTGCACTCTATTCCTGACTGATCCTGGAACATAGAAACTCTTCTCCAAGGCCCGATGCCCTAGCTCTAGCTTATATCCTTGGTTTTATAATGATCAAGTACCTCCTCTGTAGTCTTTAGCACCTCTTGCTTTTCTGGACTTGCCTCTGTCTCTCCCAGCACTGACTCTAGAAACTTCTGAACTGACTTCCTGGCTAGGCCCTGCCTATTTATACTGAACTGGGGGCTCCCTCTGCTGGCTGGAATAAAGATTGCCTGCACCAGGCCTAACTGGCTTAAAGGGAAACATACATTACATTCTAGCAGTGTCGGGTAACCTACCCGTATGCTGCACTCCTCCATAGATCAGGCCATCGCCATTATACTGTAGTTAGGACGTAACTCTATTCTGTCAAAAGCTGATATATCCGATGCCTTTAAGCTACTCCCCATCAGTCCCACTCTGTGGCAGTGGCATGGTATAAAGTGGAGAGATCTTTATTATTTTGCCTCTAAGCTCACTTTCGGTTCAAAAAGCAGTCCTTGGTTTTTTGACAAACTGGCCCAGGCTCTCCACTGGATACTAGTCAACGAGTTCCATTGTAGTTTTGTTATTCATTACTTAGACGACTTTCTGTTGTTGGAACGCCCCGAGTCCAATCCAATAGCACTGCAGTCGCTGCTGAACTGTTTTCACCAACTTGACATTCCCGTTTCCCCAAAAAAGGTTGAAGGTCCGTCCCCAGTTAATACTTTCTTAGGTATCATTCTGGACACGGTAAACATGGTCGCTAAATTACCAGAAGACAAACTGGACAGGATTAGGTTCACCCTCCACAATTTCACACAGACCAGAACCATTAAAAAAGTTGAATTACAGTCTCTTTTAGGCATGTTAAATTTTGCTATGAGAATCATGCCCCAAGGTAGGCCATTCGTGTCACGACTGCTAGCTCTCCTTCCTTCAGCTCCCTCCCAAGACAGCCTCGTATGCCTTGACGATCAAATAGTAGCCGACTTAGCCATGTGGGACTATTTTCTCAGTAGCTGGAATGGTATTTCTCTCCTCATCCCGGTGGTGTCCAATAGTTCCCCTATAGTCTTCTCTGATGCAGCTCCCAGTTCTGGATTCGCAGCCATTTTTGGCACACATTGGCTAGCGGACGTATGGCCTGACGAAGTCAAGACACTGCCAGGGTTTCTTCAGTCTTCAGCTTCCTGTGAGATTTACCCCTTGGTCGCAGCCGCTCATGTGTGGGGTCATGAGTGGACCGGTAACACAGTATTGTTCATTTCCGACAATGCAGCAGTTATGGATATCCTAAACAATGGGTCGGCTAAATCCCCGCAGGTGTTGCCCTTCCTCAGACGGCTAGTGCTTCTTTCATTACAATACCAGTTTCGCTACATATGCTCACATATATCAGGACAGAAGAATGTCGCAGCTGATGCGCTGTCTAGAGCTAATTTTGGCCTTTTCTCGCAGGTATTTCCCGACGCAGACGCCAGCGGAGCCCCAGTCCCTCCGTTCCCTTCTCTGGTTTGGACATAAACTCTCACTTAGCCACAGCTTGTTCTCTACTGGCCAAGTTCCTGTCACCCAACACGGCCAGGGCTTATCAAACAGGTTGGAGAGCATTCCTTAAATTTCAAGACAAATTTCCCCAAGGCGTCCTCGGTTTTACCGACTACATCCTGGCCTTCATTGGTTATTGTCACTCTGAGTTGAATTTGTCACACTCCACAGTTAAGTCTTACTTAGCCGGTGTACAGTATTTCCGAGCCTCCAGTCAACCAGAAGCTCCCTCACTGTTCTCCATTCACATAGTCAAGGCTACACTTAGGGGACTTGAGAAATGCAATCCTAACACGTGGCCGGGCCGCCAGGCCGTCACCGGGCAAATATTTTGTCAGTTGTCTGACATGTTAGACCGTAGCCCTTTCGGAGCCCAGCAAAGTTTAGTGATAAAAGCAGCCATATACCTGGCTTTCTATGGCTTCCTGAGACCAGGGGAATTTACCTCAGCCCGCAACAGCCGCAGGTATCTGACTGTCGGACAACTGAAGACTGACACTGACAGTTTCATTCTCTCGCTCGTGTGCACCAAAACTTCACAGACAGGCCCTCCTACCCAGATCACCTACTACCCAACCACTCACCGCTGGTGCCCCGTTCAAGTATTACACAAATTGTTAAGCACTATTGACAGTTCATCACCTCAGAGGCCACTTTTGCCGTTCAATGCAGCACACCTCACGAGCTCCCAGTTTGTTTCACATGTCCGCTCCCTGATGGCCAACCTAGGTTTAGACCCGGCATCCGTCTCCGGCCACACCTTTCGGATCGGCGCTGCTTCTGCAGCATCCAAGAACCGAGTTCCTGCTCATGTCATCAGAAAGTTAGGGCGCTGGCACTCCTCCTGTTATTCCCGATACATACCTGCAGGATAACAGGCCGAACTGGATGGACAAATGTCTTTTTTCGGCCTTATGTACTATGTTACTATACCTCACCCGAACGTTGAAATGTCTCACGCCTGTCAGAATCTTGTACTATAAATGCGGTTCGTTAATAAAGTTTTCTGGTAGCTTGCTTTTGGCCTCCTTCAGTCATCTCTACGACGTTGCGGTTACGGCACAAATCAAACCGTTTAGTTAACTACTAGTTAGGGTCCCGGTTCAGGGGTAGCCCCGACCACAAATGATAAGCGGCGCACATACATACAGACAATTGCAATTAGCATGAACAAGATGAGTTACAGACTAGTACAGAAGGAGAGAGGGCCCTGCCCGTGAGGGCTTACAATCTACAAGATATGGAGGAAGGACACTGTAGGTGAGGGTAAAGGTGGTCATGGTGGTATATAGGCAGCAGGGTCACTGGTTGTAGGCTTGTCTGAAGAGGTGGGTTTTCAGGTTTCTTTTAAAGGATTCCACTGTAGGTGAGAGTCGGATATGTTGGGGTAAAGAGTTCCAGAGTATGGGGGGTTTGAACAAGATGGGGGAAAGATTATAAATTCTGTTTTATCCATGTTAAGTGTAAGAAAGCGAGAGGAGAAGAAGGTTCCCCTCCAATGCTTAGAACTGAGGCCAAAAATGTAGTCTTCTTCATCAGATGAGAACACCTTGTTTCTCACAGTTTGAGAGTTCTTTAGGTGATTTTTTGCAAACTACAGGCGGCTTCCATGTGTCTTCTACTGAGAAGAGGCCTTTTCCTGGCCACTCTGCCATAAAGCCCAGATTGATAGCGTGCTGGAGTGATGGTTGACCTTCAGGAAGTTTCTCTCATCTGCACGAATGATCTTTGGAGCTCAGCCAGAGCGACTATAGGTTCTTATATTGAGTGCAGATTGATGGGGGAAACTTGATTTTTTTTTTCATACATTTTAGCACAAGGTCACAACATAATAAAATGTGAAAAAAGTGGAAAGGGGCTGAAGACTTTCCGAATGTCAAGCTGTGTGCCATGTCCGCAACAGCCAGGACCCTTCAATCACAATTCTGCAGTATCATCATCTTATACTTAAACCACTTCCAGAGCTGCAGTCACAGTTATGCTGTACATCATCTTATGCTTAAGGGGGAGTTCACATCAGCGTTTCACTTTCCGTTTTAGCAATCTGTCAAATGTGCTTAAAATGGAAAATAATGGAATTTCTAAAATGGAAAGCAAAACTGAACACTTTAAAGGCATTCCATTTTGATCCACCCTCATAGAGTTCTATATATATAAAAAAAAAAAAAAACAAAAGCAGCCTTCTGTCAGGTTTCCGTTATTTTTGGACGGAAAAAAAGTCTGTCTGCAGTCAAAATTCGGCTGTAACATCACAATTCCTGCTCTATGTTCATTTTATATTCCAGTCGCATCTAAATCACAATTCTGTTGCAAGTTCATCTTATACTCCAGTCTCATAAAATGATACAGTCACATTTCATGCTGTACTATCATGCTTTACTGCAGTCACATCCAGAGCTGCCATAGGGCATTGCACAGCTTTGTTTACAGTTCTGAACAGCAGATCTGCCCTTTCCATTAGATCCCTGCAGAAGGCAGATCTACCACTCCAGAGTCTGAGATTTATGGATGGTGCTTTGGTTTTTCCCACAGCCCTATGTGGCAGTTATTACTTTAGTTGCCCTCCTCTGAACCCTCTCCAGCTCTGCTATGTCTGCCTTGTTTACAGGAGCCCAGAACTGTACACAGTACTCCATGTGTGGTCTGAATAGTGATTTGTAAAGTGGAAGGACTATGTTCTCATCACGGGCATTTATTCCCCTTTTGATGCACCTCATAATCTTATTGTAATAACGATGGTGGGCTACCACTCAAAACATCATGGAGCTAACAATGTAGATAAGCTATCAATATTTAATGCTGCGACAATGGATAAAATAATGCACACAATAAAATAATACACACAATAAAATACAATGCAATACCAAAAATTGCGATTAATATGGCACAATAACAATAAAATCGTACTAAAAATAATCGTCAAAAAATCGTCAAAAAAATCGTAGAAATAATTACATTGAGGTTTCGGAAGCAAGGAGATCGAAGTATTGTCCTTATTTACGCATCTGATGTTTCCACTAATTTCGTGACAACCCATATAGAGCAGCTGATTCGATAATGGCCTATATGTATCGGCTCACGCAAGCAGGGGCGTAGCTATAGGGGGTGCAGAGGTAGCAGTCGCTACCGGGCCCAGGAGCCTGAGGGGCCCAAAGACCCTTGTGCCACATAAGACACTGGAATTATAGAAAGTGCATGCTGGTCAATTTACACCTCTGGCTGGAGGGAAGGGGTTAGGTCAAGAATTTGGCATGAGCGGGTGCCCTTTCAATGTTTGCCTCAGGCAGCAGGAAGGCTACGTGCTCCCCTGCCCCTTTCCAACAAGCACTGAGGGAAGGGGGGCCCAAGCTGAACTCTTGCACTAGTGCCCATGAGCTTTTAGCTACGCCACTGCACGCAAGCTATGATCTAGCGTTGTGATTTTTGTTCGAATTATCTCAGAGCCATAGGCTAGAAGGATTCATAGCCGCCATAAAGTGTCAACGTGCGGGTAATAAAATCTTGCTCACTGAGCACTCAC
The DNA here is from genome assembly GCF_905171765.1 of Bufo bufo. Taxonomy (NCBI): domain Eukaryota; kingdom Metazoa; phylum Chordata; class Amphibia; order Anura; family Bufonidae; genus Bufo; species Bufo bufo. The sequence continues at coordinate 77,562,177 of NC_053392.1, forward strand.
CCCACCTAACATACGGTCTTCACGCTGGCTGGTGTGCATTCGGTGTGCACAAACTTGGAGCAGGTCAATGACCTGTGATGAGATCCGGCTGGCGTGTAGTTGAAAGATCGTTTCATAAATCGCTTGACTCGTTCATAGAGTTTTTCAATCGCATGGCCATGCTTAATGGAGGCTTTCAAAGCATCAGTATATCCCCAGACGCGTTTCGAGGTCTTGCTGACCTCTTCTTCCCCTTCTACCACTGAGGAAGAGGTCAGCAAGACCTCGAAACGCGTCTGGGGATATACTGATGCTTTGAAAGCCTCCATTAAGCATGGCCATGCGATTGAAAAACTCTATGAACGAGTCAAGCGATTTATGAAACGATCTTTCAGCTATACTCGAATATTGTGTGAGAAGAAATTCGGCCCGTGATTTCACATCTAAGTTTTTGCGGGAATTACATACGGAGCAACACACAGAGCGGTTTGAACAACTGCACGCCAGCCTGATCTCATCACAGGTCATTGACCTGCTCCAAGTTTGTGCACACCGAATGCACACCAGCCAGCGTGAAGACCGCATGTTAGGTGGGGTGAGTGCTCAGTGAGCAAGATTATATTACCCGCACGTTGACACTTTATGGCGGCTACGAATCCTTCTAGCCTACGGCTCTGAGATAATTCGAACAAAAATCGCAACGCTATATCATAGCTTGCGTGAGCCGATACATATAGGCCATTATCGAATCAGCTGCTATATATAGGTTGTCACGAAATTAGTGGAAACATCAGATGCGTAAATAAGGACAATACTTCGATCTCCTTGCTTCCGAAACCTCAATGCGATTATTTCTACGATTTTTTACGATTATTTTTAGTACGATTTTGTTGTTATTGTGCCATATTAATCGCGATTTTTGGTATTGCATTGTATTTTATTGTGTATATTATTTTATTGTGTGCATTATTTTATCCATTGTCGCAGCATTAAATATTGATAGCTTATCTACATTGTTAGCTCCATGATGTTTTGAGTGCTAGCCCACCATCGTTATTGTATTTATCTATTTTTTTAACAGGGTGATTCAATTCCTGGGTTTTAGCACCTATTCAGAGTCATAGGGGGTGAGCCACCCTATTCGTCTAATCATAATCTTATTGTCTTTTGCAGAAGCTGACTGGTTTCTACAGTTAAGTTCACAGTTAGGTCTCATGCACACAACGGTTGTTTTTCTCCGCATCCGATCTGCATTTGTTGCGGACCCATACACTTCAATGGGGCCGCAAAAGATGTGAACAGCACACCATGTGCTGTCCGCATCCGCATGTCCATTCCGAAGCACCCGCAAAAAAATAGAATATGTTCTATTCTTGTCCATTTTACGAACAAGGATAGGGCAGTTCTATAGAGAACAGGGCATTCCCTTCCGCAATATGCGAAATGCACATGGCCAATATCTCTTTTTTGCCGATCCCCAATTTGTAGACTGCAAGAAAAGAGCAGAGAGAGATGAGATAATGGAAAGTCTGAGTCATAAACCCTTTAGGTGATCACACCTGTCACGGTAGGGAACAGTGAGCCCTAAACTCCACCCGCACCACTGTCCCTACCTACTTGCATGATCCATTCTAAGCAACAGCCCGCAACTGGACGACAGTCCTTACTTAACTAAGTGCAGGGGTCTAACCAAGAATGAGATAACAAATAGACAGATAGGCACCAAGGAAAATACACAGCTATGACAGACTCAACAGACAGACCGAGTCAAACCAGGACAGACAACCAGAGACAAAATCAGAAACCAAGAGCAATATGATACCAAGAAGTCACATCAGGGTCCAAATCATAAAGCAGATATAGAGTCAGAATAGCAGGCAAGAATTCCACAGCAATACACATCAATTCAGAATGCCAAAAGACCCTATTCACAAACTGTGGAAGCAGTTTGCTTGTTTAAATAGGGCCACCCAGTAGTCATGTAAGACACCCAGGATCAAATGACCTCGAGGGTGTCCAGACATGAGGTTATCTTTTTTGCTGTCATCCATAGATCCTATGCTATTTCCCTTCCACACCAAACCATGTGCAGTAACCCAGACCTGGGAGTGTCTACAAATTATTTCATTATATTGTAATGTGGTTTATGTTTTGGCCGTGCATTCCAGCAAAGGAGGAGTTGACGGAAGTGCTTGGTAAGGAACAGGGCTAACCACTATGTTCTTCCCCTCTTGGTAGGAATGGGCTGGCCATGCTTCCTGCCAGGAGGGAGAGTTCAGGAGCAGCTACAAAAAGAAGAGGAATCACACTACTGAGCTCCTGCTCCTTCTAAAGATTCTCCACAGAGACAAACTAAATCCTGCCTCAAGAAAACGCTTGAGAGACGAGACAGCAAAGTGAACAGCAAAATCCTGCATTTCAGACACTTCTGCAAGGTGAAGCATTACGGCTCTTCATCCAATATCACCACTTGGCCAGATAAAATCTGAACCTTACAGTGGACACCTATACCGACAAGTGCTAAGCTGTAGCTATCCAACCTATCTTCCTACCTTAACTGGTGCCAGAAACTGTGTATTTGCTGCTATTGGATTGACCATAAGTTATATTTTGCACACATTCACTTCTGGCCTGATTTTTCGAAATATATATATTTTCGCTACTCCCATCCCCAGGGAGCAACAGCCTGATGGAGTACACCTTGACACAACATCTCATCAAGGCCACTGCCACTCCCATTCTCTGCACTGGCTCCTCTGAGGTTTTTGCTGGAACTGCAAGGTCTGGTAATTGATCAGAAAAACAGTCCTATGTTTGCGAGAATGAGCCTGTGTGAACATACTGTAGGCCTCCATTATAATAATCCTTCCTGGAAACACTCAGAAACAACATTACTGCCCTCTGTAAAGGGTGCCGCTCAGCAGGCAGAGAAGAATATGATGGGCTTCATTAATTTCTTACACTACTATTGTGGTGAAAAGAAAGCTGAGCTTTGATTGATTGCTATGGACAACAAATACAGTTTTACTGTGAGACAGTTTGTGTGAATGAGGCCTGATAAGTAGAGTTGAGCGAACACCTGGATGTTCGGGTTCGAGAAGTTCGGCCGAACTTCCCGGAAATGTTCGGGTTCGGGATCCGAACCCGACCCGAACTTCGTCCCGAACGCCATTGAAGTCAATGGGGACCCGAACTTTTCGGCACTAAAAAGGCTGTAAAACAGCCCAGGAAAGAGCTAGAGGGCTGCAAAAGGCAGCAACATGTAGGTAAATCCCCTGCAAACAAATGTGGATAGGGAAATGAATAAAAAATAATAATAATAATAATTAACCAATATCAATTGGACAGAGGTCCCATAGCAGAGAATCTGGCTTCACGTCAGCAGAGAATCAGTCTCTTCATGCCATAGCAGAGAATCTGGCTTCATGTCAGCAGAGAATCAGTCTTCATGTCATAGCAGAGAATCAGGCTTCACGTCACCCACCACTGGAACAGGCCACTGTCACATATTTAGGCCCCGGCACCCAGACAGAGGAGAGAGGTCCCGTAACAGAGAATCTGGCTTCATGTCAGCAGAGAATCAGTCTTCATGTCATAGCAGAGAATAAGGCTTCACGTCACGCACCACTGGAACAGGCCACTGTCACATATTTAGGCCCCGGCACCCAGACAGAGGAGAGAGGTCCCGTAACAGAGAATCTGGCCTTATGTCAGCACAGAATCAGTCTTCATGTCATAGCAGAGAATCAGGCTTCACGTCACCCACCACTGAAACAGGCCACTGTCACATATTTAGGCCCAGGCACCCAGGCAGAGGAGAGAGGTCCCGTAACAGAGAATCTGGCTTCATGTCAGCAGAGAATCAGTCTTCATGTCATAGCAGAGAATCAGGCTTCACGTCACCCACCACTGGAACAGGCCACTGTCACATATTTAGGCCCAGGCACCCAGGCAGAGGAGAGAGGTCCCGTAACAGAGAATCTGGCTTCATGTCAGCACAGAATCAGTCTTCATGTTATAGCAGAGAATCAGGCTTCACGTCACCCACCACTGGAACAGGCCACTGTCACATATTTTGGCCCCGGCACCCAGACAGAGGAGAGGTTCATTCAACTTTGGGTTGCCCCGCAATATAATGGTAAAATGAAAATAAAAATAGGATTGAATGAGGAAGTGCCCTGGAGTACAATAATATATTGTTAAGGGGAGGTAGTTAATGTCTAATCTGCACAAGGGATGGACAGGTCCTGTGGGATCCATGCCTGGTTCATTTTTATGAACGTCAGCTTGTCCACATTGGCTGTAGACAGGCGGCTGCGTTTGTCTGTAATGACGCCCCCTGCCGTGCTAAATACACGTTCAGACAAAACGCTGGCCGCCGGGCAGGCCAGCACCTCCAAGGCATAAAAGGCTAGCTCTGGCCACGTGGACAATTTGGAGACCCAGAAGTTGAATGGGGCTGAACCATCAGTCAGTACGTGGAGGGGTGTGCACAGGTACTGTTCCACCATGTTATTGAAATGTTGCCTCCTGCTAACACGTTCCGTATCAGGTGGTGGTGCAGTTAGCTGTGGCGTGGTGACAAAACTTTTCCACATCTCTGCCATGCTAACCCTGCCCTCAGAGGTAGTTGGTAGTTGTGAATGAACTTCTGCACCACCAAATTCAGCACATGCGCCAGGCAAGGGATGTGCGTCAAACCGCCTAGTCACAGAGCTGCAACGAGATTTCGCCCATTATCGCACACCACCAGGCCAGGCTTGAGGCTCACCGGCAGCAATCACTCGTCGGTCTGTTGTTCTATACCCCACACAACTCCTGTGCAGTGTGGGGCCTGTCCCCCAAACATATGAGTTTCAGAATGGCCTGCTGACGTTTACCCCAGGCTGTGCTGAAGTTGGTGGTGAAGGTGTGTGGCTGACTGGATGAGCAGGTGGAAGAAGAGGAGGAGGAAGCTGAGTAGGAGGAGGAGGAGACAGGAGGCAAAGAATGTTTCCCTGCGATCCTTGGCGGCGGAAGGACGTGCGCCAAACAGTTCTCCGCCTGGGGCCCAGCCGCCACTACATTTACCCAGTGTGCAGTTAGGGAGATATAGCGCCCCTGGCCGTGCTTACTGGTCCACGTATCTGTGGTTAGGTGGACCTTGCCGCAGATGGCGTTGCGCAGTGCACACTTGATTTTATCGGATACTTGGTTGTGCAGGGAAGGCACGGCTCTCTTGGAGAAGTAGTGCCGGCTGGGAACAACATACTGTGGGACAGCAAGCAACATGAGCTGTTTGAAGCTGTCTGTCTCCACCAGCCTAAATGACAGCATTTCATAGGCCAGTAGTTTAGAAATGCTGGCATTCAGGGCCAGGGATCGAGGGTGGCTAGGTGGGAATTTACGCTTTCTCTCAAATGTTTGTGAGATGGAGAGCTGAACGCTGCCGTGTGACATGGTTGAGATGCTTGGTGACGCAGGTGGTGGTGTTGGTGGTACATCCCATGTTTGCTGGGCGGCAAGTGCCAAAGTTCCTCCAGAGGCAGAGGAAGAGGCCGAGGCGGCGGCAGCAGCAGAAGAGGCCGAGGCGGCAGCAGCAGAAGAGGTAGCAGGGGGAGCCTGAGTGACTTCCTTGTTTTTAAGGTGTTTACTCCACTGCAGTTCATGCTTTGCATGCAGGTGCCTGGTCATGCAGGTTGTGCTAAGGTTCAGAACGTTAATGCCTCGCTTCAGGCTCTGATGGCACAGCGTGCAAACCACTCGGGTCTTGTCGTCAGCACATTGTTTGAAGAAGTGCCATGCCAGGGAACTCCTTGAAGCTGCCTTTGGGGTGCTCGGTCCCAGATGGCGGCGGTCAGTAGCAGGCATAGTCTCTTGGCGGCGGGTGTTCTGATTTTGCCCACTGCTCCCTCTTTTGCTACGCTGTTGGCTCGGTCTCACCACTGCCTCTTCCTCTGAACTGTGAAAGTCAGTGGCACGACCTTCATTCCATGTGGGGTCTAGGACCTCATCGTCACCTGCATCGTCTTCCACCCAGTCTTGATCCCTGACCTCCTGTTCAGTCTGCACACTGCAGAAAGACGCAGCAGTTGGCACCTGTGTTTCGTCATCATCAGAGACGTGCTGAGGTGGTATTCCCATGTCCTCATCATCAGGAAACATAAGTGGTTGTGCGTTAGTGCATTCTATCTCTTCCACCCCTGGGGAAGAGCTAGCTGGTTGCCCTTGGGAAACCCTGACAGCAGAGTCTTCAAACAGCATAAGAGACTGCTGCATAACTTGAGGCTCAGACAGTTTCCCTGATATGCATGGGGGTGATGTGACAGACTGATGGGCTTGGTTTTCATGCGCCATCTGTGCGCTTTCTGCAGAAGACTGGGTGGGAGATAATGTGAACGTGCTGGATGCACTGTCGGCCACCCAATTGACTAATGCCTGTACCTGCTCAGGCCTTACCATCCTTAGAACGGCATTGGGCCCCACCAAATATGGCTGTAAATTCTGGCGGCTACTGGGACCTGAGGTAGTTGGTACACTAGGACGTGTGGCAGAACGGCCACGTCCTCTCCTAGCACTAGAGGGTCCACTAACACCACCACGACCATGTCCACGTCCGCATCCCTTACTAGATGTTTTCCTCATTGTTACCGTTCACCACAATAAGAAAAATATTATTCGGGCCAATGTATTGAATTAAAATTCAGGCCTTTTTTTACAGACACCTAACACTATCTGGCTATCTATTTAGGTACCGTATTACACTAATACAGGCACACCAGTAATGACAGATTTAGCTGAATATAAATGTGAGGCCTATTTTTTAGGCGCTGTGTGACAGGTATACGTTTAATCACAGAATTAGACTTGTATCTGCACTGTAGCGTGTGTGTTAAGTTTTTCAGAATGACCCTATCAGCACCTTGAATCTAATATACCCTTTTAGGGATAGATTTAAAGTAGGCCTGATACCGCAGAAACCACTAATTTTGAGAATTGAAAATTTGGGAATTGTTTTTCAACCCAGAACAAAAACTGGGCTTTTACGGTCACTAAAAATAACTTGACCAGCTAAAACAGTACTGATTTGGATGAATATAAATGTGAGGCCTATTTTTTAGGCGCTGTGTGACAGGTATACGTTTAATCACAGAATTAGACTTGTATCTGCACTGTAGCGTGTGTGTTAAGTTTTTAAGAATGACCCTATCAGCACCTTGAATCTAATATACTCTTTTAGGGATAGATTTAAAGTAGGCCTGATACAGCAGAAACCACTAATTTTGAGAATTGCAAATTTGGGAATTGTTTTTCAACCCAGAACAAAAACTGTGCTTTTACGGTCACTAAAAATAACTTGACCAGCTAAAACAGTACTGATTTGGAGGAATATAAATGTGAAGCCTATTTTTTAGGCGCTGTGTGACAGGTATACGCTTAATCACAGAATTAGACTTGTATCTGCACTGTAGCGTGTGTGTTAAGTTTTTCAGAATGACCCTATCAGCACCTTGAATCTAATATATCCTTTTAGGGATATATTTTTTAGACAGGCTCAACTTGCCCCTGATGTAGTATATGGCCAAAAAATAACCACACTATTGATGGTTAAATGCACTTGATGAAAGCTTGACCCTGATGTAGGATATAGCAAAAAATAACCACACTATTGATGGTTAAATGCACTTGGGTGACACAGGCTCAGCCTGCACCTGATGTAGTATATGGCCAAAAAATAACCACACTATTGATGGTTAAATGCACTTGATGAAAGCTTGACCCTGATGTAGGATATAGCAAAAAATAACCACACTATTGATGGTTAAATGCACTTGGGTGACACAGGCTCAGCCTGCACCTGATGTAGTATATGGCCAAAAAATAACCACACTATTGATGGTTAAATGCACTTGATGAAAGCTTGACCCTGATGTAGGATATAACAAAAAATAACCACACTATTGATGGTTAAATGCACTTGGGTGACACAGGCTCAGCCTGCACCTGATGTAGTATATGGCCAAAAAATAACCACACTATTGATGGTTAAATGCACTTGATCAAAGCTTGACCCTGATGTAGGATATAGCAAAAAATAACCACACTATTGATGGTTAAATGCACTTAGTGGTAGCTTGTGCTGGCGCACCACAAGTCACAAAATGGCCGCCGATCACCCCAGAAAAAAGTGACTGAAAAACGCTCTGGGCAGCCTAAAAACACTGAGCAATTGAATAGAAGCAGTTCAATGATCCACAGCTGTAGATCGATCACTGAATGAAGTCTTTTGGTGGAGTTAATCTGCCTAATCTCGCCCTAACGTCGCAGCTGCAACCTCTCCCTACGCTTGTATCAGCAGAGTGACGTGCAGCGCTACGTGACCCAAGCTTATATAGAGGCTGGGTCACATGCTGCACTGGCCAATCACAGCCATGCCAATAGTAGGCATGGCTGTGATGGCCTCTTGGGGCAAGTAGTATGACGCTTGTTGATTGGCTGCTTTGCAGCCTTTCAAAATGCGCCAAGAAAGCGCCGAACACCGAACCCGAACCCGGACTTTTACGAAAATGTTCGGGATCGGGTCCGTGTCACGGACACCCCAAAATTCGGTACGAACCCAAACTATACAGTTCGGGTTCGCTCATCCCTACTGATAAGTGTTATGATGTACAGACCACTGAAAGTGTATTTTCCGTATCAATGCACCTTGATTCCTTCCTTTGTCCCCGAAGACAGGCCTTGAGAACTTATCAGTGACACAAGCAGTATGATGTCAGTAACAGTTCTATTTATTGCTTGTCATACAGGCCTTATATACATTCATGCATACATACAAGAATAGCTGCAGCTCTCATTACAATATTAGCAGTTCCTTATACAGACAGGCAGCTCTTGTTATAATAATGCTGACTAGAAACTTTTCCTTATTCAGACAGGAGGTAAATGTATATATAGTCACCCTTCAATATGATGTCACCCAACCACCTGTCCTTCATACAGATTATACAGCTAATTCTTTTTAACCCTTCAACCACAGAGAAGAGAAACAGGGGTCCAGTTTTGGTGGCCCACACTGTAGACAAAAACCCTTACATTAAACAGTGTATTAAAATGTGTCTATGTATAAAGTTGTATTGTTTTAATGTGACTGCAGTAAAGTCACAGGCCAGATCCAGAATGCTGGAACAGCATGGCTGGACTCCTGCCTGTAGTGTGAAATCTGTTTTCACATTCCCTAACAGTCACTGGTTCGAATTGAGGAGCAGCCATGAAGACGATTTCCCAAGAAAAGAGAAACAGCATCATCCAGCTTATCAACTGCATTATTTCAGCCAAGAAAATTGCCAAACTGCATCATGTGAGTGAGTGGAAGAATATGAAATGAAGTCCGTTCATTCCAAAGCCAAGAGGTTGATGTCCAGGCAAAATATCGGAGTCAACATGTCGGCTCATCACAAGGTCTATTAGTTCTGGAGCGACAAACAGGGCAGTGGAGGTGGCTTGTATGCTTTGTAATAGTGAGATCACAGACATCCATGCAAGCACCGTGCAATGTGCATTACACAAGTCTGGAATGGTGGCCCGAAAAAAGGAGAAGAAGCTTTGACTTCAATATCGTCATAAGAAGCGTCGGCTTGAGTTTGCAAGAAAAGTACGAACAGTGGACAGTAGAAGATTGGAAACAGGTTATTTTGAGCGATGAGACCAAAGTCAATAGATTGGGGTCTGATGGGTGCAAATGGTTCTGGAAGAAACAAGGGAAAATAGGGCTAAAAGGATCGAGAAATTGAAGGAACTGTCAAGTTTGGTGGAGGAAGCCTGATCATATGGGGTCCTTTTACAACCAAAGGCGTTAGATACTTGACCAGGATCGATCGTGGTCTCAATGCTGAGCTATATGTGAGTATCCTACTAGACAAGTTACTTCGTGGACTAGAGTATTATGGGTATGAAAAGGACAAAATAGTGTTCCAGCAGGACAACGGCCCAAATCATACATTGAGATTGTCGAATAAATGGTTCAATGACAATGAAGTAAAGGTGCTGGATTGGCCCCACAGTCCCCAGACAACAATTCAATGGAACATTTTTGAGTAGAGTCAAAGAAAAACCTGTATTGGTACCAAAGTGAGTCGACCATTATGCCCCAACATGACATGCTTGAATTTGATTGAGAGCATGCCCAGAAGGATTCAGGCAGTGCTGAAAGCCAAAGGTGAATTTACAAAATAATAAAAATTCTAATTTGGAATTTTAGGAGCAAAACAGTAACAATGCCTCACGTGCAAAGCTGTAATGGATGGTGAGATATGGAGTCTGAAAGTCAAAAGTTCAAAACATTACTCTTTTGCTCGTCAGTTTATATAATGCTGAGTTCAAATCTACATTGCATTGGAGGTTCCATTAGAAGTCTCCATTGCACAAATCAGTTGGGTCTATTGGACCCAATTTAGTGATAATCCATCACAAAGTTAATTATGTTGTATTGCTTCTAGAACTGAATAGGTAAACAGAACTCATAATTAGTGTTGAGCGAGCATGCTCGGCTGAACACCAGTTCGGCTCGAGCATCGCTATGCTAGGCCCAACACCACGTGTGCTCGAGCGCGATGCTCGAGTCAGTGTATTTAAATCTAATTTAGCCTCTATTTCTATGCAGAAGATTGCTGTACAGTGAGGGAATCCCTCTGTGTGAGTCCGCGGCTTAGGAGTCCCTGCTCTGACTCTATATATAGCTATGTCCATATATGGAGTCAGTGCTTGGGGACACCCCAGTGTATTTAAATCTAATTTAGCCTGTATTTCAGAAAAGTTTCTGCCCAGATTCAAACTCACAACCTTTTGCATTAGAGGCAAGGCACTTAACCACTCAGCTATAATAACTGCATAGCCAGTTACTTAAAAAAAAAAAAAAAAAAAAAAATGACTTCTACTATACTTTACTTCTACTGAGACCTATACAGTAGAAGTCTCATATTTATTTTATTTTTTTAGTGACTGGCTATGCATCTATATAATGTAGAGGTTAAAAAGTTCTGGGCTATGATGCAGAATCACCCACTCTTAAATGAATGTCATTTACCATCTGCGACAAGCATTTTTGGGTAACAGGTGCTGAATCAATTGCAAAGACAGAAATACTTTTCTCTAATGCACTAGTAGTCAACTAGGGGCATAGCGTGGGGGGGCCGTGGGGGCCATTGCCCCGGGCGCAAAAGTGCAGGGGGCGCCAGGCAGCTGAAATTTCAATGAGGGCCATGGGAGCCTATGGCTCCCATCACCTCCGTTCTTCCTCATAGGCTTCAGGCTATTGGCCTGAAGCCTATGAGGCAGTAGAGTGACCGTAGTGTCTAAAATGGAGTTGATCCTAGGAGGTATGATGTCAGGGGAAGAGGCGGAGTCTCGTCATCCAGGGGGCGGGGCCTAAACATAGGCGGGAGATTCTACAGAGCAGGACGTTGGAGAGAGGAGCAGAGTCTGCAGCAGGTCAGTATGTGGAGGAAAATAGTGACTGTTATTTTTACATGGGGGGCTTTTTGCAGGGGCTGAAGGGCGAAGGAATAATCTTTGTACTGGAGACTGTATGTTAGAGGAGTCTGAAGAGAGGGTAGTGGGGGTGATATTATTTACATGGGACTGTATGCTGGATATGCTGAAGGCAGGGGGTGATATTATTTTACATAGGATTGTATGCTGGAGGAGCTGAAGGCAGGAAGAGTGCTGAATTTTACATGGGACTGTATGCTGAAGACAGGGGGAGTTTTGCATTTTACATGGGAGTGTATGTTGGAGGGACTGAAGGCAGGGGGGTGGTTGTATCTTACATGGGACTGTATGCTGGAGGAGCTAAAGGCAGGGGGAGTGATGTATTTTACATTGGACTGTATGCTGGAGGGGCTGAAGGCAGGGGGAGTGATGTATTTTACATGGGACTGTTTGCAAGAAGGGCTGGAAGGCAGGGGTGTGATGTATCTTACATAGGACTGTATGCTGGAGGAGCTGAAGGCAGGGGGAGTGATGTCTTTTACATAGGACTGTATGCTGGAAGGGCTGAAGGCAGACGGCAAAGAGAGGGAGTGTGATATTATTTACATAGGACTGTATGTTGGAGGGCCTGAAGGCGGGGAGTGATGTATTTTACATGAGACTGTATGCTGGAGGGGCTGAAGGCAGGGAAGTGATGTTTCTTACATGGGACAGTATGCTGGAGGGGCTGAAGGCAGAAGAGTGATGTATCTTACATGGGACTGTATGCTGGAGGGGCTGAAGGCTGGAGAGTGATGTACCTTACATGGGTCTATATGCTGGAGGGGCTGAAGGCAGGAGAGTGATGTATCTTACATGGGACTTTATGCTGGAGGGGCTGAAGACAAGAGAGTGATCTACCTTACATGGGACTGTATGCTGGAGGGGCTGAAGGCAGGGAAGTGATGTGTCTTACATGGGACAGTATGCTGGAGGGGCTGAAGGCAGGAGAGTGATCTACCTTACACGGGACTGTATGCTGGAGGGGCTGAAGGCAGGGAAGTGATGTGTCTTACATGGGACAGTATGCTGGAGGGGCTGAAGGCAGTGGGAAGGTTGTATCTTACATGGGACTGTATGCTGGAGAGGCTGAAGACAGTGGGAAGGTTGTATCTTACATGGGACTGTATGCTGGAGGGGCTGAAGGCAGGGGCAAGGTTGTATCTTACATGGGACTGTATGCTGGAGGGGCTGAAGGCAGGGGCAAGGTTATATCTTACATGGGACTGTATGCTGGAGGGGCTGAAGGCAGGGGCAAGGTTGTATCTTACATGGGACTGTATACTGGAGGGGCTGAAGGGGGGGGCATAATTATTACTATAATACTACAGAGGGGGCCATTATAATATTAATAATAATAATACAGAGAATTAAATAATAATACAGAGGGGTCAGTATATATTATAATTATACAGAGGGCATTATAGTTATGGGCACTACGGGGAGGGGAGGTCTGTTATCTGAGGATGATAGTAAAGTGAGAAATCCAAAACATTTTCTGTGAAACTCTACAAAGACGAGATGCGGCTGAAAGAAGTTATCATGACGGTCCTATCTCCGAATGAAGACGCTGAGGAAAGTCTACATCACAGGAGATGTCACTGGATGTAAGAGGTATGGTGCGGTATTCTCCTGTATATATCATAGCAATGTATGTTATGTCCATCCAAATATCTGTTTTGGAGGGGGGGTGGATATAAAATTTGGGCCACACTGCCGAAGCCTCGCCCCAGACTTCAGGTCACACTGTGTGTGTTCTGAATTCTGGGGCCTTACACCCATCTTCTACATTATCTGTACTCAGAGAGTTATCACTGTATTATCTGTAGTGTTACATAGGACTGCAGGTGAGATCTTCTACATTATCTGTACTCAGAGAGTTATCCCTGTGTTATCTGTAGTGTTACATAGGACTGCAGGTGACATCTACTGCATGTTAAAAGGGGCGTGGTCACAGGTTGGGGGGGTGGGCGCAATACTTGGCTTGCCGCGGGTGATGGCAACCCACGCTACGGCCACGGTAGTCAACCCATGAATACGAACAAACTGTCCATCAATCAGGTTAACCCCTGCCCCACTGTCGATAAATACCTTGATTTCCACAGTTTTGGACTCTAGCGCCACCGCAGCAGACAGGAGAAATCGGGTACTACCAGTAAATGACAAAAGTATGATTTCTTGCTAGCCACCCACACCACCAATAGTAATTTGGGGATTAAGTGTTTTTGTTTTTATGTTTACACCTTGACGCTGAATGTACAGACAAATATTCACAAAATGTCCCTTTTTTCCACAACAAAAATAGACTCCCTACATATGACCAGAGCTCTTACCAGCAGTCCCAGGAGTTGCTCCCCCCAACTGCATAAGCTCATTACAAGGCGTAACCACAGGTGTCTCTTTACCATAAGTGTCAAAGGAAGCCGCCACCTTATTTGATAGTACGTCCTAAGGGTTAGGACCCTTAGAGCTTCCCCTCAGGTGTCTATCCAGACATACAGAAAGGGACATAGCTGCTTCCAATGACTCTCAGATAGACCCTGACAGAACTGGCTATGGAGAGCAGGATCATTCTACTCCGTATCCGTAGCCCATCTCCTAAATTCAGAGCAATAGATTTCCATGGAGCGCTCTACCTGATGTAAACCACGTAACTTGGTCTCAGCCTGAGAGCTCCGATCCGGGTCATCTTAAATAAGACCCAAGGCTCAAAAAAATTAATCTACCGACTGGAGGGATGGTAATCCAGTTGGCAGAGAAAAAGCCCAAGACTGTACATCATCTTTAGGCCTCATGCACACAACCCTGCTGTTTTTTGCGGTCCACAAACCGTGGGTCCACAAAAAACAAAAGCCGCCCGTGTGCCTTCCGCAATTTGCGGAACGGAACAGACGGCCCATTGTAGAAATGCCTATTCTTGTCCGCAAAATGGACAAGAATAGGACATGTTATACAGTTGCAAGAAAAGTATGTGAACCCTTTGGAAGGATATGGATTTCTGCACAAATTGGTCATACAATGTGATCTGATCTAAGTCACAACAATAGACAATCACAGTCTGCTTAAACTAATAACACACAAAGAATTAAATGTTACCATGTTTTTATTGAACACACCAGGTAAATATTCACAGTGCAGGTGGAAAAAGTATGTGAAGCCCTAGACTAATGACATCTCCAAAAGCTAATTGAAGTGAGGTGTCAGCCAACTGGAGTCCAATCAATGAGATGAGATTGGAGGTGTTTGTTACAGCTGCTGCTTTTCACAAGAAGCATTGCCTGATGTGAATGATGCCTCGCACAAAAGATCTCTCCGAAGACCTATGATTAAGAATTGTTGATTTGCATAAAGCTGGAAAGGTTTATAAAAGTATCTCCAAAAGCCTTGCTGTTCATCAGTCCACGGTAAGACAAATTGTCTATAAATGGAGAAAGTTCAGCACTGCTGCTACTCTCCCTAGGAGTGGCCGTCCTGTAAAGATGACTGCAAGAGCACAGCGCAGACTGCTCAATGAGGTGAAGAAGAATCCTAGAGTGTCAGCTAAAGACTTACAACAGTCTCTGGCATATGCTAGCATCCCTGTTAGCGAATCTACGATACGTAAAACACTAAACAAGAATGGATTTCATGGGAAGATACCACAGAGGAAGCTACTGCTGTCGAAAAAAAACATTGCTGCACGTTTACAGTTTGCACAAGAGCACCTGGATGTTCCACAGCAGTACTGGCAAAATATTCTGTGGACAGATGAAACCAAACTTGAGTTGTTTGGAAGAAACACACAACACTATGTGTGGAGAAAAAGAGGCACAGCACACCAACATCAAAACCTTATCCCAACTGTGAAGTATGGTGGTGGGGGTATCATGGTTTGGGCTGCTTTGCTGCGTCAGGGCCTGGACGGATTGCTATCATCAAAGGAAAAATGAATTCCCAAGTTTATCAAGACATTTTGCAGGAGAACTTAAGGCCATCTGTCCACCAGCTGAAGCTCAACAGAAGATGGGTGTTGCAACAGGACGACGAACCAAAGCATAGAAGTAAATCAACAACAGAATGGCTTAAACAGAAGAAAATACGCCTTTTGGCGTGGCCTAGTCAGAGTTCTGACCTCAACCCGATTGAGATGTTGTGGCATGACCTCAAGAAAGCGATTCACACCAGACATCCCAAGAATATTGCTGAACTGAAACAGTTCTGTAAAGAGAAATGGTCAATAATTACTCCTGACCGTTGTGCACGTCTGATCTGCAACTACAGGAAACATTTGGTTGAAGTTATTGCTGCCAAAGAAGGTTCAACCAGTTATTAAATCCAAGGGTTCACATACTTTTTCCACCTGCACTGTGAATGTTTACATGGTGTGTTCAATATAAACATGGTAACATTTAATTATTTGTGTGTTATTAGTTTAAGCAGACTGTGATTGTCTATTGTTTTGACTTAGATGAAGATCAGATTACATTTTATGACCAATTTGTACAGAAATCCATATAATGCCAAAGGGTTCACATACTTTTTCTTGCAACTGTATTTTTTTTGCGGGGCCTTGGAACGGAGCAACGGATGCGGACAGCACACAGAGTGCTGTCAGCATCTTTTGTGGCCCCATTGAAGTGAATGGGTCCGCATCCGAGCCGCAAAAACGGCTCGGATGCGGACCATAACTACGGTCGTGTGCATGAGGCCTTAAGCAAAGAAATGATCATACCCACACGTTGACACTCATCCCCAGAAGAGTATGGACGCAGCTTAAAGTACAACTTACACGATTCCCTGAACCGAATGAAATTGTCACTACCCCCAGAAAATCTGTCCGGGAGGGCAACCTTAGATTCAGGGCAGGCCTGGTACCCACCATCAGAACTAGCTGCACGTGGTCTCTGAATCCATAAGACTGTCGCGCGGAGGTCGGCTACCTCCAATGACAGTCCCTGATAGGATCCATAGCTGCACTGACCTGAACAAAATGGCGTTTTTTTAGGCGGTAGATAATGTCACGGGAGAGGTATAGGAGGAAATACCAAACCAACAACCAGGAGGGAAGTGGAAAGCGAGTAGGCCTCAACGCTAGGGAAAGGAAAAGGTCTCCTAGTAACCCTACTCCTGGCCCTAGAGATCCCTTATAATATTGTCAGGGCTAAAGCAACTCGTTTCTTCCCCGATGAAGGAACAGGCATCTCCCTGAGGCCTAGTAACTTAAAGCAAGGAAGGGAAAACAAAACACAAACAAACACGACACTTAACTTCTGTAGTGATGGAAGAGCAGGAACACCAGAGACGACCTCACACCAGCTTTTGCAAACCCTTAAGAAGCTATCTACCGCACAGTCAGAAGGGTGGGGCAACACTAAATAGGGTAGAGTAATGAGTACTAGGCTACACCTGAAACAGGGGCTGAGGTCACAAACAAACACTGAATAAAGAGTAATCAAAGAGGCTGTTAGATTCCTCCATGCTCCGCCAGTCTCCTTGATCTCCTGACATCTGTCACAGAAGGGACTGTGACAGCTGTCCTCCTGCATATCTCCTTCTTAAACTCCACTATCCTGGTAAAAGCATATCTGATGAGAGATCTATTTTTGTTTCAGGGACATTATGTTATGCAGAGCTGTTTAGCTAGTTATCATTATTACTCAGGGAAGTTGTTATACTGTTAGATGTTAGCTAGCCATGTAATCTTATGTTTGGCAGCCATTTTACCATGCGCTTCAGTGTTATGCAAATGTTACATACAGTACATGCTATGCTATATACTTATTCATGTTATTTGTATTCTTATAGTTTTACCATCAAATGCTCCTGTTTTGCCAAAAAACAAGTTAGACTACAAAGAACAGTCCTCTTATTTGGAAGACAGGAATGGTTTATGCTAAATGTCAGAGTGCACACTGTGTAAATGTGTATGAAGACAGAACAATCATCAGGGCAGCTAGTGAGTTACCCGTTCCTGGCCAGGCCATTTACCCCTCTTCCTCATCAGGCACATTTTCCATTTTTCTAGTACGTGTCTTTGAAAGCAATAACTTTTTTTTTCTCATAAAATTATATAAATAATGTTTGTGCCCTTTTCGGTGACACATGGGGCTTTATCTGAACATCATTTTTATTTTAGTTTAGATTTTTTGTATTTATTTTTAATGAAAAGAAGAAAGGATTAATATTTTTTTTAATAGCACACTGCAACTTAAATAATTTTTTATTTTCCATTTCCATGATGGTCATTTCAATATATGGGATGGATGGATCATAGTGTCTGGGAGCGAGACTAGAAGCTTTGTTGCGGCGTGTGATGGCTTTTTATTTATTATATTTTTTTTGTTAAAATTTTTTTTATTTTGTCTTTCATTATTTAATTTTTTTTACACTTTGTGTCTCCCATAGTGTCTCCTTACTGCGCCTGCGCCGAATACTGAACGGCTCGAGATTTACACTGCAGACAGGGCCGGAGGTAGGAGACCAACGATGCCTGCCCCTGTCAATCTAGTGTAGCAGGGCGTGGCCAGAGGTGGGAGAACTGAGTCTCTAGGAGCAGGTGCAACGCCCCCCCCTGCTCCTAGAGGCTAATTAGCATATGATAAAAGTTTATTTTTCTCAATTACAGCGGCAGGCAGTGAGATGGCACTAATATAGTTATGTTCAGCTGACATTAGCACATTGATAATGTCAGCCAGCTTAATACCCATTTTTCAGGTGACAGAAACCCTTTAAGAGTGTTCTTCAACTTATTCTCCATAATTTTCATGAAGTAGGTTCTTGAAGGAAGAGTGCATCTTGGATTGAAAATGGAAATCACCTTTTGAAAAACTTCATCCTCCACCATGTCTGTGACATTCATGTTCAGAATGCTGTCTGTAAGCTCAGCTGCTTCAGTTGAACGTGATGCAGCTGTCCACACATAGCTGTCCATACGTCGCTGTGATGTACTGAAAAAGAGGTTAAATAAACAATCATTATTACAATACAAAGTCTGTGTGTTGTCTGTATCACTAAGATCATATAAAATGTTTGCTTTACTTACCTTGGGTCCGGCCTGCTCGGTGAACTACATGCGAAAACTGGATGTTTTCTGGTGAGATGTTGAAGCATTGATGTTGTGCATTTATGGTACGCTACTTCGGTTTTACAATAGACACTCTGTGCCGTTTTCTCTGTACTGTCTCTTCTGTTCGCCCCTCGGCCTCACTATTTTCTCCCTCCTTCTCCATTTAGCAGTTGATGAAGTAATGTAACACTACTTTCTTGCCCTTTTGCTTTGTGCCACAGTAAAAGTTGAGTGACTTGAGTCCTACCTTACGGGAAAGGGGGGGGGGGGGAGGGGGTAAAATAAGAATTTCAGAAAACATTTTTTTTTTTATCAGAACACAGATCATAAGATCAAACTACACCTTCCAAATCAAACTATCACATCTCAGCCACAGATAAGACCCTCCCCCCAAGTCAGTCAGCCTTGCCCTCAAATCAGTCCTCCCAATGCCGCAAGCCCGCAATCAGACCCCCATGCCAATGCCACCATGATCAGACCCCCAGGCTTCCACCATCAGAGATCAGACCCTCCCTTGCTGCTATCAGAGCCAGACTCCCATGCCATCCATTGCCATGTCCCCCACTCCCCCCCCCAGGGCCTCCATGCCATCCATTGCCATGTGATGTCCCTCACTGCCATCAGATCAGCCCCTCCATTCCATGTCCCCCATTCCTCCAGTGCCATCAGATCAGCCCCTCCATGCCATTTCCCCCACACCCTCAGTGCCATTAGTAGCCCCTCCATGCCATCCATTGCCAGCCCAATTGCTATGTCTCCCACTCCCCCAGTGCCATCAGATCAGCGAGCGCCCCTCCATGCCATGTCCCCCACTCCCCCAGTGCCCTCAGCCCTTCCATGCCATCCATTGCAAGCCCAATTGTCATGTTTCCCACTCCCCTAGTGCCATCCATTGCCATGTCCCCCTTCTCCAGTGCCTCAATGCCATCCGCCATGTCCCCCACTCCCCCAGTCCACCAGTGCCATCAGATCAGCCCCTTCATGCCATGTCCCACACTCCCCCAGTGCCATCATCTTTTTCTTTTTCCCCACTAATACACGACAAAAAAGTCTTTAGAACATATAACTACGGCCGTGAACAGCAAATAATTTTTTTTCCTGCCACTAATACACGCCAAAAAGGGCTATAATTTTCTCACTTCACCACACACCTGCTAATAAGCCCCTTTTTGTTTCCCCCACTAATACACGCCAAAAAGGGCTTTAGAACATATAACTGCAGCCGTGAACGGCAAATAATACTTATTTTTTGCCACTAATACACGCCAAAAAGAGCTGTAATTTTCCCACTTCACCACACAATGGCTAATAAGCCCCTTTTTTCCCCCACTAATACACACCAAAAAAGACTTTAGAACATATATATAACTGCACCGCACAAGGGCTAATAGGACCCCAATAACAAGAATGGTTTGCTGGAATTACAGATATATCATCTATTGCAAACCTGAAATGAGCAGCAGTTTAATTGCAATTTGGATCCGCAGTCAGTGCAGCAAGGTGTAATAGGATTGTTCCTGTTACTCAGGCTGTACACTCCTCTACTGAACCCTGTCCTGCTTCAATACTGTGGAATAATTCCTCCCTATCCTTTCCCTACACTTCTAATGCTCTTTCCCTGAACTTCGATTGAGCAAAATATACGTTTTTAAGTCTTTCTTACCACCGTCCCTAGCACCTGCTAACGTCTCTCCCTGCACTAAGTACACTAGAAAATGGCTAAATCCAAGATGGCTGAGGCTATTTATAGGCCTGTGACATCACAGGGCTGGCTGGCTGCTGATTGGCTGCCGGCATGGCATTGTGGGTGATCCCTCATTCCCAGAGTTCCTTGCTCCATGTCCTAACATGTGCAGCAGCCATTTTAGGAAAAAATGCGCTTTGGTACCACTAGAGATGAGCATATTTCTTGAAAGTTATGCTTTGCCGAATTTCACAAAAAAAATTCGCTTTATGACTAATTACTTCGTCATGAAGCACATTTTTTTGTAAGTAGTGGGTGCAATGACAGGGAGCTGAGATAGCGCCGCCCCCATCATTGTACCCCTCAGATACCGCGTTCATACATGATCGCGGCATCTGAGTGTAAAATTAACAATTAAAAAAAATTCGAATTCGATTCGCTCATCTCCAGTTACTACGAAGCGTGAGGAAAATCTGATTCGGTGCGATTCAAATAATTTCTGAAATTCGGATCGAATTCCACTTTGTCAGCTTCGATTCGCTCATTTCTAATCATCACCTATCAGATCAGTAAGGATGGATGCACTGTACCGCTTGAAGCTTTGGTAAACTCTATAGCTCTGTAAGAGGAAGGTGTGTGCTGAGAAGGTAGGGAGGAGGATGGCAAAGTGTGGAATCCAAGATATTTGTGTGACAAACTCTGCTGCGATGAGACTGAAAGATATTGTCATGGCGGTCTGGTCCGAATGAAAAAGATGAGGAAAAACAGTGTAATCTCCTGAGGAGTTATGTTGTGCTGCACTGTGGTAACTGGTTCTGCTGGGATGGTATTCTGTGCTGCACTATGTTATTGATGACCCTCTTCAACTTGTGTTGAACCTGCCTAATTGTGAACCCGCTTACAACATCGCGTGACTTTTCCGTTTCTTTCTGGGGCCACTTTGAGTTCCCAGTCCGCCCTTTAAAGCTTCCACAGGACATCTCACAGACATCCAAACCTTTAGGTAGAAGGTAACAGGTCACTGTAAGATACATGTTCTTACATTTTTAGCACATTTATAACAATATGCTTAAAGTAATATAACAAGATTTATAAAATCATTTTCTATATGTATCTCGGCTTCGATGTAATCAACGCCTTCACCCAAGGTCAGAATCTGAAAGACAAATATTTCTCCAATAAAACATTTTAGAAGTTTAATTTGACAATACCTCTGGAAAGATAGTTAAGGGAAATGAAAATGGGTATTTCAGAATGTACAAGTCGAGTAAAGGGATATTTTCAATTCTGAGAGAAATATACTTGTGATGGAATTCAGATAGAAAGCAATCAGAAGAAATAATTGAAATGGAAGTAGAAGAAAGAACATTTTAAAGTAAAGATTGCCGGTGGAAAAAGCTCCAAGTGCCTGCATTTGGTGAGCCTCCAGCATACTATGTATCATATTTAAGAAGTTCTATGACTGCGTAATAACCAGGAATCAGACCGGTATGAATTTATTACAGTATTTAGAGATTTCTCCTAGAGTCTTGTGAGAAAACACGCTGGAGCAGATTTACTAATCCTGCTTAAAATGGAGACACTATAAAGGTATTGTCGTTATATGCCAAATTTATCACAGTAGCTCACAATGTTTGATAAATTTGGCATGGCTAAATTCTGGTGCAATTTCTTTGCATGTTCTCACATCTAGCCCCCTTGATAAGCTGGAAAACCTAAAAAAGTGAGACTCAGTGGATTGTTCATAAATAGGGATGAGCGAACCCGAACTGTATAGTTCGGGT
Organism: Bufo bufo; assembly: GCF_905171765.1. NCBI lineage: Eukaryota > Metazoa > Chordata > Amphibia > Anura > Bufonidae > Bufo > Bufo bufo. The sequence goes on from NC_053392.1 coordinate 77,584,174, forward strand.
TCGTACCGAATTTTGGGGTGTCCGTGACACGGACCCGAACCCGAACATTTTCGTAAAAGTCCGGGTTCGGGTTCGGTGTTCGGCGCTTTCTTGGCGCTTTTTGAAAGGCTGCAAAGCAGCCAATCAACAAGCGTCATACTACTTGCCCCAAGAGGCCATCACAGCCTTGCCTACTATTGGCATGGCTGTGATTGGCCAGTGCAGCATGTGACCCAGCCTCTATATAAGCTTGGGTCACGTAGCGCTGCACGTCACTCTGCTGATTCAAGCATAGGGAGAGGTTGCAGCTGCGACGTTAGGGCGAGATTAGGCAGATTAACTCCTCCAAAAGACTTCATTCTGTGATCGATCTGCAGCTGTGGATCATTGAAGTGCTATTATTGACTTGCTCACTTTTTTGAGGCTGCCCAGAGCGTTTTTAGATCACTTTTTTTCTGGGGTGATCGGCGGCCATTTTGTGACTTGTGGTGCGCCAGCACGAGCTATCACCAAGTGTATTTAACCATCGATAGTGTGGTTATTTTGTGCTATATCCTACATCAGCTGCAAGCTGAGCCTGTGTCACCGAAGTGCATTTAACCATCAACAGTCTGGTTATTTTTTGGCCATATACTACATCAGCTGCAGGCTGAGCCTGTTTCACCCAAGTGCATTTAACCATCAACAGTCTGATTATTTTTTGGCCATATACTACATCAGCTGCAGGCTGAGCCTGTGTCACCCAAGTGCATTTTTTCCATCAACAGTGTGGTTATTTTTTGGCCATATATTACATCAGGGGCAAGTTGAGCCTGTCACCCAGCGCCTAAAAAATAGACCTAACATTTCTATTCAACCAAATCTGCACAGTTTTAGCTTGTCAAGTTATTTGTAGTGACCGTCAAAGCAGACTTTTTGTTCTGGGTTGAAAAAGCATTCCCAAATTTGCCATTCTGAAAATAACTAGTTTGTGGTATTTCAGGCCTACTTGAAATCTATCCCAAAAAGAAAATCTTACATTGAAGTTATTGATAGTGTCATTCAGAAAAACCTAAGACACACGCTAGCGTGCTGATAGAAGTGTCATTCTGTGATTAAACCTATAACTGTCACACAGCGCAAAAAAAAACCACGTCTCACATCTCTATTCAACCAAATCTGCACAGTTTTAGCTGGTCAAGTTATTTGTAGTGACCGTCAAAGCAGACTTTTTGTTCTGGGTTGAAAAAGCATTCCCAAATTTGCCATTCTGAAAATAACTAGTTTGTGGTATTTCAGGCCTACTTGAAATCTATCCCAAAAAGAAAATCTTACATTGAAGTTATTGATAGTGTCATTCAGAAAAACCTAAGACACACGCTAGCGTGCTGATAGAAGTGTCATTCTGTGATTAAACCTATAACTGTCACACAGCGCAAAAAAAAAACAGGTCTCACATCTCTATTCGACCAAATCTGCACAGTTTTAGCTGGTCAAGTTATTTGTAGTGACCGTCAAAGCAGACTTTTTGTTCTGAGTTGAAAAAGCATTCCCAAATTTGCCATTCTGAAAATAACTAGTTTGTGGTATTTGAGGCCTACTTGAAATCTATCCCAAAAAGAAAATCTTACATTGAAGTTATTGATAGTGTCATTCAGAAAAACCTAAGACACACGCTAGCGTGCTGATAGAAGTGTCATTCTGTGATTAAACCTATAACTGTCACACAGCGCAAAAAAAAACAGGTCTCACATCTCTATTCAACCAAATCTGCACAGTTTTAGCTGGTCAAGTTATTTGTAGTGACCGTCAAAGCAGACTTTTTGTTCTGGGTTGAAAAAGCATTCCCAAATTTGCCATTCTGAAAATAACTAGTTTGTGGTATTTCAGGCCTACTTGAAATCTATCCCAAAAAGAAAATCTTACATTGAAGTTATTGATAGTGTCATTCAGAAAAACCTAAGACACACGCTAGCGTGCTGATAGAAGTGTCATTCTGTGATTAAACCTATAACTGTCACACAGCGCAAAAAAAAACAGGTCTCACATCTCTATTCAACAAAATCTGCACAGTTTTAGCTGGTCAAGTTATTTGTAGTGACCGTCAAAGCAGACTTTTTGTTCTGGGTTGAAAAAGCATTCCCAAATTTGCCATTCTGAAAATAACTAGTTTGTGGTATTTGAGGCCTACTTGAAATCTATCCCAAAAAGAAAATCTTACATTGAAGTTATTGATAGTGTCATTCTGAAAAACCTAAGACACACGCTAGAGTGCTGATAGAAGTGTCATTCTGTGATTAAACCTATAACTGTCACACAGCGCAAAAAAAAACAGGTCTCACATCTCTATTCAACCAAATCTGCACAGTTTTAGCTGGTCAAGTTATTTGTAGTGACCGTCAAAGCAGACTTTTTGTTCTGGGTTGAAAAAGCATTCCCAAATTTGCCATTCTGAAAATAACTAGTTTGTGGTATTTCAGGCCTACTTGAAATCTATCCCAAAAAGAAAATCTTACATTGAAGTTATTGATAGTGTCATTCAGAAAAACCTAAGACACACGCTAGCGTGCTGATAGAAGTGTCATTCTGTGATTAAACCTATAACTGTCACACAGCGCAAAAAAAAACAGGTCTCACATCTCTATTCGACCAAATCTGCACAGTTTTAGCTGGTCAAGTTATTTGTAGTGACCGTCAAAGCAGACTTTTTGTTCTGAGTTGAAAAAGCATTCCCAAATTTGCCATTCTGAAAATAACTAGTTTGTGGTATTTGAGGCCTACTTGAAATCTATCCCAAAAAGAAAATCTTACATTGAAGTTATTGATAGTGTCATTCAGAAAAACCTAAGACACACGCTAGCGTGCTGATAGAAGTGTCATTCTGTGATTAAACCTATAACTGTCACACAGCGCAAAAAAAAACAGGTCTCACATCTCTATTCAACCAAATCTGCACAGTTTTAGCTGGTCAAGTTATTTGTAGTGACCGTCAAAGCAGACTTTTTGTTCTGGGTTGAAAAAGCATTCCCAAATTTGCCATTCTGAAAATAACTAGTTTGTGGTATTTCAGGCCTACTTGAAATCTATCCCAAAAAGAAAATCTTACATTGAAGTTATTGATAGTGTCATTCAGAAAAACCTAAGACACACGCTAGCGTGCTGATAGAAGTGTCATTCTGTGATTAAACCTATAACTGTCACACAGCGCAAAAAAAAACAGGTCTCACATCTCTATTCAACCAAATCTGCACAGTTTTAGCTGGTCAAGTTATTTGTAGTGACCGTCAAAGCAGACTTTTTGTTCTGGGTTGAAAAAGCATTCCCAAATTTGCCATTCTGAAAATAACTAGTTTGTGGTATTTGAGGCCTACTTGAAATCTATCCCAAAAAGAAAATCTTACATTGAAGTTATTGATAGTGTCATTCAGAAAAACCTAAGACACACGCTAGCGTGCTGATAGAAGTGTCATTCTGTGATTAAACCTATAACTGTCACACAGCGCAAAAAAAAACAGGTCTCACATCTCTATTCAACCAAATCTGCACAGTTTTAGCTGGTCAAGTTATTTGTAGTGACCGTCAAAGCAGACTTTTTGTTCTGGGTTGAAAAAGCATTCCCAAATTTGCCATTCTGAAAATAACTAGTTTGTGGTATTTCAGGCCTACTTGAAATCTATCCCAAAAAGAAAATCTTACATTGAAGTTATTGATAGTGTCATTCAGAAAAACCTAAGACACACGCTAGCGTGCTGATAGAAGTGTCATTCTGTGATTAAACCTATAACTGTCACACAGCGCAAAAAAAAACAGGTCTCACATCTCTATTCGACCAAATCTGCACAGTTTTAGCTGGTCAAGTTATTTGTAGTGACCGTCAAAGCAGACTTTTTGTTCTGGGTTGAAAAAGCATTCCCAAATTTGCCATTCTGAAAATAACTAGTTTGTGGTATTTGAGGCCTACTTGAAATCTATCCCAAAAAGAAAATCTTACATTGAAGTTATTGATAGTGTCATTCTGAAAAACCTAAGACACACGCTAGAGTGCTGATAGAAGTGTCATTCTGTGATTAAACCTATAACTGTCACACAGCGCAAAAAAAAAACAGGTCTCACATCTCTATTCAACCAAATCTGCACAGTTTTAGCTGGTCAAGTTATTTGTAGTGACCGTCAAAGCAGACTTTTTGTTCTGGGTTGAAAAAGCATTCCCAAATTTGCCATTCTGAAAATAACTAGTTTGTGGTATTTCAGGCCTACTTGAAATCTATCCCAAAAAGAAAATCTTACATTGAAGTTATTGATAGTGTCATTCAGAAAAACCTAAGACACACGCTAGCGTGCTGATAGAAGTGTCATTCTGTGATTAAACCTATAACTGTCACACAGCGCAAAAAAAAACAGGTCTCACATCTCTATTCAACCAAATCTGCACAGTTTTAGCTGGTCAAGTTATTTGTAGTGACCGTCAAAGCAGACTTTTTGTTCTGGGTTGAAAAAGCATTCCCAAATTTGCCATTCTGAAAATAACTAGTTTGTGGTATTTGAGGCCTACTTGAAATCTATCCCAAAAAGAAAATCTTACATTGAAGTTATTGATAGTGTCATTCAGAAAAACCTAAGACACACACTAGCGTGCTGATAGAAGTGTCATTCTGTGATTAAACCTATAACTTTCACACAGCGCAAAAAAAAACAGGTCTCACATCTCTATTCAACCAAATCTGCACAGTTTTAGCTGGTCAAGTTATTTGTAGTGACCGTCAAAGCAGACTTTTTGTTCTGGGTTGAAAAAGCATTCCCAAATTTGCCATTCTGAAAATAACTAGTTTGTGGTGTTTCAGGCCTACTTGAAATCTATCCCAAAAAGAAAATCTTACATTGAAGTTATTGATAGTGTCATTCAGAAAAACCTAAGACACAAGCTAGCGTGCTGATAGAAGTGTCATTCTGTGATTAAACCTATAACTGTCACACAGCGCAAAAAAAAACAGGTCTCACATCTCTATTCAACCAAATCTGCACAGTTTTAGCTGGTCAAGTTATTTGTAGTGACCGTCAAAGCAGACTTTTTGTTCTGGGTTGAAAAAGCATTCCCAAATTTGCCATTCTGAAAATAACTAGTTTGTGGTATTTGAGGCCTACTTGAAATCTATCCCAAAAAGAAAATCTTACATTGAAGTTATTGATAGTGTCATTCAGAAAAACCTAAGACACACGCTAGCGTGCTGATAGAAGTGTCATTCTGTGATTAAACCTATAACTGTCACACAGCGCAAAAAAAAACACGTCTCACATCTCTATTCAACCAAATCTGCACAGTTTTAGCTGGTCAAGTTATTTGTAGTGACCGTCAAAGCAGACTTTTTGTTCTGGGTTGAAAAAGCATTTCCAAATTTGCCATTCTGAAAATAACTAGTTTGTGGTATTTGAGGCCTACTTGAAATCTATCCCAAAAAGAAAATCTTACATTGAAGTTATTGATAGTGTCATTCAGAAAAACCTAAGACACACACTAGCGTGCTGATAGAAGTGTCATTCTGTGATTAAACCTATAACTTTCACACAGCGCAAAAAAAAACAGGTCTCACATCTCTATTCAACCAAATCTGCACAGTTTTAGCTGGTCAAGTTATTTGTAGTGACCGTCAAAGCAGACTTTTTGTTCTGGGTTGAAAAAGCATTCCCAAATTTGCCATTCTGAAAATAACTAGTTTGTGGTGTTTCAGGCCTACTTGAAATCTATCCCAAAAAGAAAATCTTACATTGAAGTTATTGATAGTGTCATTCAGAAAAACCTAAGACACACGCTAGCGTGCTGATAGAAGTGTCATTCTGTGATTAAACCTATAACTGTCACACAGCGCAAAAAAAAACAGGTCTCACATCTCTATTCAACCAAATCTGCACAGTTTTAGCTGGTCAAGTTATTTGTAGTGACCGTCAAAGCAGACTTTTTGTTCTGGGTTGAAAAAGCATTCCCAAATTTGCCATTCTGAAAATAACTAGTTTGTGGTATTTGAGGCCTACTTGAAATCTATCCCAAAAAGAAAATCTTACATTGAAGTTATTGATAGTGTCATTCAGAAAAACCTAAGACACACGCTAGCGTGCTGATAGAAGTGTCATTCTGTGATTAAACCTATAACTGTCACACAGCGCAAAAAAAAACACGTCTCACATCTCTATTCAACCAAATCTGCACAGTTTTAGCTGGTCAAGTTATTTGTAGTGACCGTCAAAGCAGACTTTTTGTTCTGGGTTGAAAAAGCATTCCCAAATTTGCCATTCTGAAAATAACTAGTTTGTGGTATTTCAGGCCTACTTGAAATCTATCCCAAAAAGAAAATCTTACATTGAAGTTATTGATAGTGTCATTCAGAAAAACCTAAGACACACACTAGCGTGCTGATAGAAGTGTCATTCTGTGATTAAACCTATAACTTTCACACAGCGCAAAAAAAAACAGGTCTCACATCTCTATTCAACCAAATCTGCACAGTTTTAGCTGGTCAAGTTATTTGTAGTGACCGTCAAAGCAGACTTTTTGTTCTGGGTTGAAAAAGCATTCCCAAATTTGCCATTCTGAAAATAACTAGTTTGTGGTGTTTCAGGCCTACTTGAAATCTATCCCAAAAAGAAAATCTTACATTGAAGTTATTGATAGTGTCATTCAGAAAAACCTAAGACACACGCTAGCGTGCTGATAGAAGTGTCATTCTGTGATTAAACCTATAACTGTCACACAGCGCAAAAAAAAAACAGGTCTCACATCTCTATTCAACCAAATCTGCACAGTTTTAGCTGGTCAAGTTATTTGTAGTGACCGTCAAAGCAGACTTTTTGTTCTGGGTTGAAAAAGCATTCCCAAATTTGCCATTCTGAAAATAACTAGTTTGTGGTATTTCAGGCCTACTTGAAATCTATCCCAAAAAGAAAATCTTACATTGAAGTTATTGATAGTGTCATTCAGAAAAACCTAAGACACACGCTAGCGTGCTGATAGAAGTGTCATTCTGTGATTAAACCTATAACTGTCACACAGCGCAAAAAAAAACAGGTCTCACATCTCTATTCAACCAAATCTGCACAGTTTTAGCTGGTCAAGTTATTTGTAGTGACCGTCAAAGCAGACTTTTTGTTCTGGGTTGAAAAAGCATTCCCAAATTTGCCATTCTGAAAATAACTAGTTTGTGGTATTTCAGGCCTACTTGAAATCTATCCCAAAAAGAAAATCTTACATTGAAGTTATTGATAGTGTCATTCAGAAAAACCTAAGACACACGCTAGCGTGCTGATAGAAGTGTCATTCTGTGATTAAACCTATAACTGTCACACAGCGCAAAAAAAAACAGGTCTCACATCTCTATTCAACCAAATCTGCACTGTTTTAGCTGGTCAAGTTATTTGTAGTGACCGTCAAAGCAGACTTTTTGTTCTGGGTTGAAAAAGCATTCCCAAATTTGCCATTCTGAAAATAACTAGTTTGTGGTATTTGAGGCCTACTTGAAATCTATCCCAAAAAGAAAATCTTACATTGAAGTTATTGATAGTGTCATTCAGAAAAACCTAAGACACACACTAGCGTGCTGATAGAAGTGTCATTCTGTGATTAAACCTATAACTTTCACACAGCGCAAAAAAAAACAGGTCTCACATCTCTATTCAACCAAATCTGCACAGTTTTAGCTGGTCAAGTTATTTGTAGTGACCGTCAAAGCAGATTTTTTGTTCTGGGTTGAAAAAGCATTCCCAAATTTGCCATTCTGAAAATAACTAGTTTGTGGTGTTTCAGGCCTACTTGAAATCTATCCCAAAAAGAAAATCTTACATTGAAGTTATTGATAGTGTCATTCAGAAAAACCTAAGACACACGCTAGCGTGCTGATAGAAGTGTCATTCTGTGATTAAACCTATAACTGTCACACAGCGCAAAAAAAAACAGGTCTCACATCTCTATTCAACCAAATCTGCACAGTTTTAGCTGGTCAAGTTATTTGTAGTGACCGTCAAAGCAGACTTTTTGTTCTGGGTTGAAAAAGCATTCCCAAATTTGCCATTCTGAAAATAACTAGTTTGTGGTATTTGAGGCCTACTTGAAATCTATCCCAAAAAGAAAATCTTACATTGAAGTTATTGATAGTGTCATTCAGAAAAACCTAAGACACACGCTAGCGTGCTGATAGAAGTGTCATTCTGTGATTAAACCTATAACTGTCACACAGCGCAAAAAAAAAACACGTCTCACATCTCTATTCAACCAAATCTGCACAGTTTTAGCTGGTCAAGTTATTTGTAGTGACCGTCAAAGCAGACTTTTTGTTCTGGGTTGAAAAAGCATTCCCAAATTTGCCATTCTGAAAATAACTAGTTTGTGGTATTTCAGGCCTACTTGAAATCTATCCCAAAAAGAAAATCTTACATTGAAGTTATTGATAGTGTCATTCAGAAAAACCTAAGACACACGCTAGCGTGCTGATAGAAGTGTCATTCTGTGATTAAAACTATAACTGTCACACAGCGCAAAAAAAAACACGTCTCACATCTCTATTCAACCAAATCTGCACAGTTTTAACTGGTCAAGTTATTTGTAGTGACCGTCAAAGCAGACTTTTTGTTCTGGGTTGAAAAAGCATTCCCAAATTTGCCATTCTGAAAATAACTAGTTTGTGGTATTTCAGGCCTACTTGAAATCTATCCCAAAAAGAAAATCTTACATTGAAGTTATTGATAGTGTCATTCAGAAAAACCTAAGACACACGCTAGCGTGCTGATAGAAGTGTCATTCTGTGATTAAACCTATAACTGTCACACAGCGCAAAAAAAAACAGGTCTCACATCTCTATTCAACCAAATCTGCACAGTTTTAGCTGGTCAAGTTATTTGTAGTGACCGTCAAAGCAGACTTTTTGTTCTGGGTTGAAAAAGCATTCCCAAATTTGCCATTCTGAAAATAACTAGTTTGTGGTATTTCAGGCCTACTTGAAATCTATCCCAAAAAGAAAATCTTACATTGAAGTTATTGATAGTGTCATTCAGAAAAACCTAAGACACACGCTAGCGTGCTGATAGAAGTGTCATTCTGTGATTAAACCTATAACTGTCACACAGCGCAAAAAAAAACAGGTCTCACATCTCTATTCAACCAAATCTGCACAGTTTTAGCTGGTCAAGTTATTTGTAGTGACCGTAAAAGCACACTTTTTTTTCTGGGTTGAAAAAGCATTCCCAAATTTGCCATTCTCAAAATTGTGGTGAACGGGAACAATGAGGAAAACATTTAATAAGGGACGCGGACGTGGACATGGTCGTGGTGGTGTTAGTGGACCCTCTGGTGCTGGGAGAGGACGTGGCCGTTCTGCCACAGCCACACGTCCTAGTGAACCAACTACCTCAGGTCCCAGTAGCCAGCAGAATTTACAGCGATATTTGGTGGGGCCCAATGCCGTTCTAAGGATGGTAAGGCCTGAGCAGGTACAGGCATTAGTCAATTGGGTGGCCGACAGTGGATCCAGCACGTTCACATTATCTCCCACCCAGTCTTCTGCAGAAAGCGCACAGATGGCGCATGAAAACCAAGCCCATCGGTCTGTCACATCACCCCCATGCATATCAGGGAAACTGTCTGAGCCTCAAGTTATGCAGCAGTCTCTTATGCTGTTTGAAGACTCTGCTGCCAGGGTTTCCCAAGGGCATCCACCTAGCCCTTCCCCAGGGGTGGAAGAGATAGAATGCACTAACGCACAACCACTTATTTTTCCTGATGATGAGGACATGGGAATACCACCTCAGCACGTCTCTGATGATGACGAAACACAGGTGCCAACTGCTGCGTCTTTCTGCATTGTGCAGACTGAACAGGAGGTCAGGGATCAAGACTGGGTGGAAGACGATGCAGGGGACGATGAGGTCCTAGACCCCACATGGAATGAAGGTCGTGCCACTGACTTTCACAGTTCGGAGGAAGAGGCAGTGGTGAGACCGAGCCAACAGCGTAACAAAAGAGGGAGCAGTGGGCAAAATTAGAACACCCGCTGCCAAGAGACTCCGCCTGCTACTGACCGCCACCATCTGGGACCGAGCACCCCAAAGGCAGCTTCAAGGAGTTCCCTGGCATGGCACTTCTTCAAACAATGTGCTGACGACAAGACCCGAGTGGTTTGCACGCTGTGCCATCAGAGCCTGAATGCTAAAGCGAGGCATTAACGTTCTGAACCTTAGCACAACCTGCATGACCAGGCACCTGCATGCAAAGCATGAACTGCAGTGGAGTAAACACCTTAAAAACAAGGAAGTCACTCAGGCTCCCCCTGCTACCTCTTCTGCTGCTGCCGCCTCGGCCTCTTCTGCTGCTGCCGCCGCCTCGGCCTCTTCTGCTGCCGCCGCCTCGGCCTCTTCCTCTGCCTCTGGAGGAACGTTGGCACCTGCCGCCCAGCAAACATGGGATGTACCACCAACACCACCACCTGCGTCACCAAGCATCTCAACCATGTCACACGGCAGCGTTCAGCTCTCCATCTCACAAACATTTGAGAGAAAGCGTAAATTCCCACCTAGCCACCCTCGATCCCTGGCCCTGAATGCCAGCATTTCTAAACTACTGGCCTATGAAATGCTGTCATTTAGGCTGGTGGACACACACAGCTTCAAACAGCTCATGTCACTTGCTGTCCCACAGTATGTTGTTCCCAGCCGCCACTACTTCTCCAAGAGAGCCGTGCCTTCCCTGCACAAACAAGTGTCCGATAAAATCAAGTGTGCACTGCGCAACGCCATCTGTGGCAAGGTCCACCTAACCACAGATACGTGGACCAGTAAGCACGGCCAGGGACGCTATATCTCCCTAACTGCACACTGGGTAAATGTAGTGGCGGCTGGGCCCCAGGCGGAGAGCTGTTTGGCGCACGTCCTTCCGCCGCCAAGGATCGCAGGGCAACATTCTTTGCCTCCTGTCTCCTCCTCCTCCTACTCAGCTTCCTCCTCCTCTTCTTCCACCTGCTCATCCAGTCAGCCACACACCTTCACCACCAACTTCAGCACAGCACGGGGTAAACGTCAGCAGGATATTCTGAAACTCATATGTTTGGGGGACAGGCCCCACACCGCACAGGAGTTGTGGCGGGGTATAGAACAACAGACCGATGAGTGGTTGCTGCCGGTGAGCCTCAAACCCGGCCTGGTGGTGTGCGATAATGGGCGAAATCTCGTTGCAGCTCTTGGCCTACCTGGATTGACGCACATCCCTTGCCTGGCGCATGTGCTGAATTTGGTGGTGCAGAAGTTCATTCGCAACTACCCCGACATGTCAGAGCTGCTGCATAAAGTGCGGGCCGTCTGTTCGCGCTTCCGGCGTTCACACCCTGCCGCTGCTTGCCTGTCTGCGCTACAGCGTAACTTCGGCCTTCCCGCTCACCGCCTCATATGCGACGTACCCACCAGGTGGAACTCCACCTTGCATATGCTGGACAGACTGTGCGAGCAGCAGCAGGCCATAGTGGAGTTTCAGCTGCAGCACGCACGGGTCAGTCGCACTGCGGATCAGACACACTTCACCACCAATGACTGGGCCTCCATGCGAGACCTGTGTGCCCTGTTGCGTTGTTACGAGTACTCCACCAACATGGCCAGTGGCGATGACGTCGTTATCAGCGTTACAATACCACTTCTATGTCTCCTTGAGAAAACACTTAGGGCGATGATGGAAGAGGAGGTGGCCCAGGAGGAAGAGGAGGAAGAGGGGTCATTTGTAGCACTTTCAGGCCAGTCTCTTCGATGTGACTCAGAGGGAGGTTTTTTGCAACACCAGAGGCCAGGTACAAATGTGGCCAGACAGGGCCCACTACTGGAGGACGAGGAGGACGAGGATGAGGAGGAGGTGGAGGAGGATGAGGATGAAGCATGTTCACAGCGGGGTGGCACCCAAATCAGCTCGGGCCCATCACTGGTGCGTGGCTGGGGGGAAACTCAGGATGATGACGATACGCCTCCCACAGAGGACAGCTTGTCCTTACCTCTGGGCAGCCTGGCACACATGAGCGACTACATGCTGCAGTGCCTGCGCAACAAAAGAAGAGTTGCCCACATTTTAACGTGTGCAGACTACTGGGTTGCCACCCTGCTGGATCCCCGGTACAAAGACAATGTGCCCACCTTACTTCCTACACTGGAGCGTGATAGGAAGATGCGCGAGTACAAGCGCACGTTGGTAGACGCGCTACTGAGAGCATTCCCAAATGTCACAGGGGAACCAGTAGAAGCCCAAGGCGAAGGCAGAGGAGGAGCAAGAGGTCGCCAACGCAGCTGTGTCACGCCCAGCTCCTCTGAGGGCAGGGTTAGCATGGCAGAGATGTGGAAAAGTTTTGTCAACACGCCACAGCTAAGTGCACCACCACCTGATACGGAACGTGTTAGCAGGAGGCAACATTTCACTAACATGGTGGAACAGTACCTGTGCACACCCCTCCACGTACTGACTGATGGTTCGGCCCCATTCAACTTCTGGGTCTCCAAATTGTCCACGTGGCCAGAGCTAGCCTTTTATGCCTTGGAGGTGCTGGCCTGCCCGGCGGCCAGCGTTTTGTCTGAACGTGTATTCAGCACGGCAGGGGGCGTCATTACAGACAAACGCAGCCGCCTGTCTACAGCCAATGTGGACAAGCTGACGTTCATAAAAATGAACCAGGCATGGATCCCACAGGACCTGTCCATCCCTTGTGCAGATTAGATATTAACTACCTCCCCTTAACAATATATTATTCTACTCCAGGGCACTTCCTCATTCAATAATATTTTTAATTTCATTTAACCATTATATTGCGGGGCAACCCAAAGTTGAATAAACCTCTCCTCTGTCTGGGTGCCGGGGCCTAAATGTGTGACAGTGGCCTGTTCCAGTGGTGGGTGACGTGAAGCCTGATTCTCTGCTATGACATGAATACAGATTCTGCGCTGACATAAGGCCAGATTCTCTGTTACGGGACCGCTCTCCTCTGTCTGAGTGCCGGGGCCTAAATGTGTGACAGTGGCCTGTTCCAGTGGTGGGTGACGTGAAGCCTGATTCTCTGCTATGACATGAATACAGATTCTGCCCTGACATAAGGCCAGATTCTCTGTTACGGGACCTCTCTCCTCTGCCTGGGTGCCTGGGCCTAAATGTGTGACAGTGGCCTGTTCCAGTGGTGGGTGACGTGAAGCCTGATTCTCTGCTATGACATGAAGTCACATTCTGCGCTGACATAAGGCCAGATTCTCTGTTACGGGACCGCTCTCCTCTGTCTGGGTGCCGGGGCCTAAATGTGTGACAGTGGCCTGTTCCCATGGTGGGTGGCGTGAAGCCTGATTCTCTGCTATGACATGAATACAGATTCTGCGCTGACATAAGGCCAGATTCTCTGTTACGGGACCTCTCTCCTCTGCCTGGGTGCCTGGGCCTAAATGTGTGACAGTGGCCTGTTCTAGTGGTGGGTGACGTGAAGCCTGATTCTCTGCTATGACATGAATACAGATTCTGCGCTGACATAAGGCCAGATTCTCTGTTACGGGACCTCTCTCCTCTGCCTGGGTGCCTGGGCCTAAATGTGTGACAGTGGCCTGTTCCAGTGGTGGGTGACGTGATGCCTGATTCTCTGCTATGACATGAAGACAGATTCTGCGCTGACATAAGGCCAGATTCTCTGTTACGGGACCTCTCTCCTCTGCCTGGGTGCCTGGGCCTAAATGTGTGACAGTGGCCTGTTCCAGTGGTGGGTGACGTGATGCCTGATTCTCTGCTATGACATGAAGACAGATTCTGCGCTGACATAAGGCCAGATTCTCTGTTACGGGACCGCTCTCCTCTGCCTGGGTGCCTGGGCCTAAATGTGTGACAGTGGCCTGTTCCAGTGGTGGCTGACGTGAAGCCTGATTCTCTGCTATGACATGAATACAGATTCTGCGCTGACATAAGGCCAGATTCTCTGTTACGGGACCGCTCTCCTCTGTCTGGGTGCCGGGGCCTAAATGTGTGACAGTGGCCTGTTCCAGTGGTGGGTGACGTGAAGCCTGATTCTCTGCTATGACATGAAGACAGATTCTGTGCTGACATCAGGCCAGATTCTCTGTTACGGGACCTCTCTCCTCTGCCTGGGTGCCGGGGCCTAAATGTGTGACAGTGGCCTGTTCCAGTGGTGGGTGACGTGAAGCCTGATTCTCTGCTATGACATGAAGACAGATTCTGCGCTGACATAAGGCCAGATTCTCTGTTACGGGACCGCTCTCCTCTGTCTGGGTGCCGGGGCCTAAATGTGTGACAGTGGCCTGTTCCAGTGGTGGGTGACGTGAAGCCTGATTCTCTGCTATGACATGAATACAGATTCTGCGCTGACATAAGGCCAGATTCTCTGTTACGGGACCTCTCTCCTCTGCCTGGGTGCCTGGGCCTAAATGTGTGACAGTGGCCTGTTCCAGTGGTGGGTGACGTGAAGCCTGATTCTCTGCTATGACATGAAGACAGATTCTGCGCTGACATAAGGCCAGATTCTCTGTAACGGGACCGCTCTCCTCTGTCTGGGTGCCGGGGCCTAAATGTGTGACAGTGGCCTGTTCCAGTGGTGGGCGACGTGAAGCCTGATTCTCTGCTATGACATGAATACAGATTCTGCGCTGACATAAGTCCAGATTCTCTGTTACGGGACCTCTCTCCTCTGCCTGGGTGCCTGGGCCTAAATGTGTGACAGTGGCCTGTTCCAGTGGTGGGTGACGTGAAGCCTGATTCTCTGCTATGACATGAAAACAGATTCTGCGCTGACATAAGGCCAGATTCTCTGTTACGGGACCGCTCTCCTCTGTCTGGGTGCCGGGGCCTAAATGTGTTACAGTGGCCTGTTCCAGTGGTGGGTGACATGAAGCCTGATTCTCTGCTATGACATGAAGACAGATTCTGCGCTGACATAAGGCCAGATTCTCTGTTACGGGACCTCTCTCCTCTGCCTGGGTACCTGGGCCTAAATGTGTGACAGTGGCCTGTTCCAGTGGTGGGTGACGTGAAGCCTGATTCTCTGCTATGACATGAAGACAGATTCTGTGCTGACATCAGGCCAGATTCTCTGTTACGGGACCTCTCTCCTCTGCCTGGGTGCCGGGGCCTAAATGTGTGACAGTGGCCTGTTCCAGTGGTGGGTGACGTGAAGCCTGATTCTCTGCTATGACATGAAGACAGATTCTGCGCTGACATAAGGCCAGATTCTCTGTTACGGGACCGCTCTCCTCTGTCTGGGTGCCGGGGCCTAAATGTGTGACAGTGGCCTGTTCCAGTGGTGGGTGACGTGAAGCCTGATTCTCTGCTATGACATGAATACAGATTCTGTGCTGACATAAGTCCAGATTCTCTGTTACGGGACCTCTCTCCTCTGCCTGGGTGCCTGGGCCTAAATGTGTGACAGTTGCCTGTTCCAGTGGTGGGTGACGTGAAGCCTGATTCTCTGCTATGACATGAAGACAGATTCTGCGCTGACATAAGGCCAGATTCTCTGTTACGGGACCTCTCTCCTCTGCCTGGGTGCCGGGGCCTAAATGTGTGACAGTGGCCTGTTCCAGTGGTGGGTGACGTGAAGCCTGATTCTCTGCTTTGACATGAAGACTGATTCTGCGCTGACATGAAGCCAGATTCTCTGCTATGGCATGAAGAGACTGATTCTCTGCTGACATGAAGCCAGATTCTTTGCTATGGCATGAAGAGACTGATTCTCTGCTGACGTGAAGCCAGATTCTCTGCTATGGGACCTCTGTCCAATTGATATTGGTTCATTTTTATTTTTTTTATTTTTATTTTAATTCATTTCCCTATCCACATTTGTTTGCAGGGGATTTACCTACATGTTGCTGCCTTTTGCAGCCCTCTAGCTCTTTCCTGGGCTGTTTTACAGCCTTTTTAGTGCCCAAAAGTTCGGGTCCCCATTGACTTCAATGGGGTTCGGGTTCGGGACGAAGTTCGGATCGGGTTCGGATCCCGAACCCGAACATTTCCGGGAAGTTCGGCCGAACTTCTCGAACCCGAACATCCAGGTGTTCGCTCAACTCTAATTATGAGTGCACACTTGAACAAACGTGACAGGAAACATAAATGAATTTAAAGTGTAGTATACGACTTATAGACAACAGAATTGACTACGTCATGAACATGAAACGTCACCAGCAACAAATAATAACAGGTTTAATAAATGTCAAAATTTGATCCACAATTTGGAAAAGATACTACCAGAAATGGAATGGACTACCGTTAAGAATTGATTGCGTGATTCAAGGGCCATAGGAAATGATAGGAACCAAAAGCTCCCGGCCTAAAATATGGTGTGTTTTTTTTTATGTTTTTTTTTTTTTTTGGACCGTATAAAGAGCCATGACTGGCTGTTGGCTGGTTTTGTTAACAGCACCGGTATAGAACAGGAGTGCTGATATGAATGGAGCAGGAAATTGTAAAGGACCGTGTCGGGTTGCCATGAGATGTGCTGCATTCAAACATTGTGGCAGGGGGACTGAGGGAGCATGTATGACAAGCAAGCTGGGTAAACCATGTAACCGCATGAGGAGCGGCGCAGCAGACACTGGAGTGAGAAACCAGCAGGTAGGAGATACATGTTTGTGCGAGATCGGGAGGAAAGCACACAGCAGGGAAGCTGACGGTGCGGCCGGGAATACGGGTGAGAAGTGAAGGGGGGAGGAAGGAGGTAGGGTGATTTAGTGTGAGCAGAGGGAACGTTGCCTGACAGTGAGCCCGGCCGGTGAAATGAGGCAGAGGGGCAGTAGTAATGAGAGTGGTATGTGCCTGTTTGAAACTTTGGCCGGTTTAGGGGCACTGCGGCACGTACAAACTTGCAATTTTTGTGATCGTCCTCCGGCATGGCTATTGCTGAGGAGCGCTTGCTTAATCAGGGATGAAACACTGGGGAGTGTGTGCCACTGAATTTAAAAGGCCCTTCGCCCCTCCCACAAATACAGGCTGACAAGTCAGCCCTAGCTACATATATTTTTATATCTTTATATTTATTAGTAATTGACTCCCATTGACTTCCATCATGCTCGGGTGCTCGGTAGAACACCTGAGCGTCGCAAAGTGTTCTACACAAGCACTTTGGTGCTCACCCAACACTAGTCATGACCTATCAGGTTCTGATCCTGGAACTCAGTGCTCTATTTAAACCTCTTCCTGGCCATACACCAGTGCCAGTGATAGTCTCTGACTCACTAGAGGGGCCTGGATGTATTTCTAGAGTGTAATACTGTTATAGACTATAGCTACTAGAGATGGGTCGTTGATCCAGGGAGTTATTCTGATTGCCTGATTGGAGTCGGGAAGGAATTTTTTTCCTCTTAAGTGGGGAAAATTTGCTTCTACCTCAAAGTTTTTTTTTTTTTTTTGCCTTCCTCTGGATCAACTTGCAGGATAACAGGCCGAACTGGATGGACAAATGTCTTTTTTCAGCCTTATATACTATGTTACTAGCTGTATTCCTGGGCTTATTGGATTGCTCGTTCATCTGACCCCGGCTTGTCATCTAACCAATCTCTGTCTTTCATTTGGTACTGCATTGTCTGTCTAGTTCTAATCTTGTTTTATGACCACTCTCTGCCTCTCATTTGGTACTGCAGAGCCGGTCTGGTTCTGACACATTTACGTCCAACCTTATTTTTGTATTGTTTTGTCTCTTGATGTTTGTCTCTGTCTCTGCAAGTAAGTAGTGCAGGGGCTGTCGACCAGTTGTGATGTTGCTACCTAAAGCTTGTACTGCAAGTAGGTAGAAAAAGCGGGCTCTAGGTTCTAGGTCAGGGCTCACTGTCCGTATTTGCAGGCAGCAGTGCTTTGTAGTTTGTGTTTAGCTGTGTTTGCCTTTTGCATGTAGCGCACAGTCACGCATATACGCGTCATCTCGCGAGACGCGAGATTTCGCTCCAAGCCGGCCCGCGCATGCGCATCGCAGGCCGGCAAAAGTTAGAGGACAAGTTCGTCACCAGCCTGCCAGCAACGATCATTGGCTGGCATGCTGGCGATTTTCAAAAAAACGAATGAAAAGCCAGATAACACATCATATTAGTAAATATGATGTGTTAAATGGCTTGTCTGCTCCTCTGCTGGTCCTTTTCGTCGGTTGGTTCCAGCAGAGGAGCAGACATCACAGTGAGTAGCACCAACACTTCACCTTAGCCCCAGATCACCCCCATCACCCGAATTAACCCCTTGATGACCCCTTGATCGCCCCCTGTCAATCACCTAGTGAAAGGAAAAAAGTGATCAGTGTAAAATGTCACTTTTTTTTTTCACTGGTATTGACGGTTAGGTTTAGGATAGTTTAGGCCCCTTGGTTAGGTAGTTTAGCGTCAGTTAGCGCCCAGCCCACCGCACCACAGTCACTGATTCGCTGATTAGCGTATCGCTAATCAGCATTTCTTCTTTTATAGTATCTTTAAGTGATCAAAACTGATCACAGTCAGATCTATAATTGTATTAGTGTCACCTTAGCTCGCCCTCCACCCAAAACGCAGTGTTTGCCCGATCAGACCTGATCGGTCGCCCACACGTGCGTTCACCCACGCCCGCCCCGCCGCAGTGACAAAAAAGATATATTTTTTTGATCACTGCACAATCACTTTCCAAGCACTGCGGCGATAAAAAAATCTGTTTTGATATTTTTTATCAACCGCAGCGGCCTCCGGTACTTCGCTAGCCTCCCCTTTGTAAGACAGGCTTGCTTTTTTTCTTGGGTAGTCTCAGGGAATACCCTTAAATTTAGTAGTCCAAATGTCAAACAGGGGGTATTCTTCTGAAGAGGCCTACAGGATTCTGACCCAGTCGGATGAGGAATGGGAACCCTCATCTGACGAATCTAGCGGGTCAGAATATGAACCTGTAGAAAGCAGTGGCAGTCTGACCCAAAGTTCGGACGAGGAGGTCCCTGATAGAACCAGGCGTACCCTGCCCCGTGTCGCTAGACCACAGGTTGCGCAGGATCCGCATCAAGAGCAGCAGAGTGGGGCTGGCGCTGTCGGATCACGTGGTGAGGCATACACCAGCAGCGCAGCCCTCCCTGGACCTAGTACCAGCACTGCCGTACAACATGGTGAAGTGGCGAGCACCAGAAGGGCAGTTGAAGCTGGTACGGTGGCACGTGCAGTAGTTACCCCGTCGCAGCCACCGCGCAGACAGGCCCGTAGACCCCCTAGAGTCCCTGAGGTGCTGGCAAATCCTGATTGGCAGTCACCAACTTGAGCCGCACCTGTAGTTCCCCCTTTCACCGCCCAGTCTGGAGTTCGGGTTGAGACAGCTCAGATCGGTTCGGCCCTGGGATTTTTTGAGCTGTTCTTGACTGCGGAGCTCTTGGACTTAGTCGTGGCAGAAACAAATCGGTATGCCACTCAATTTGTATCCGCCAACCCGGGAAGCTTTTATGCCCAGCCTTTCCGGTGGACACCAGTCCAAGTTTCCGAAATTAACATTTTTCTGGGCCTTCTCCTCAACATGGGTCTAACCAAAAAGCATGAATTGCGGTCATATTGGTCCACGAACCCGATTCATCACATGCCCATGTTCTCTGCTGCTATGTCCAGGGCACGATTTGAGGCCATCCTGCGTTTCCTGCACTTTAGCAACAACACCACCTCCCGTCCCAGAGGCCACCCAGCTTTTGACCAGCTCCACAAAATTCGGCCCCTCATAGACCACTTCAACCAGAAATTTGCAGATTTGTATACCCCTGAGCAAAACATCTGCGTAGACGAGTCCCTAATACATTTTACCGGGCGCCTTGGCTTCAAACAATACATCCCAAGCAAGCGCGCCCGGTATGGGGTCAAATTGTATAAGCTCTGTGAAAGGGCCACAGGCTATACCCACAAATTTCGGATCTATGAGGGAAAAGATCAGACCCTGGAGCCGGTCGGTTGCCCTGACTACCTGGGGAGCAGTGGGAAGACAGTCTGGGACTTGGTGTCACCCTAATTTGGCAAGAGGTACCATCTTTATGTGGACAATTTCTACACAAGTGTGGCCCTCTTTAGGCATTTGTTCCTAGAACAGATTGGCTGCTGTGGCACCGCGCGAACTAGTCGCGTGGGCTTCCCCCAACGGCTCGTTACCACCCGTCTTGCAAGGGGGGAGAGGGCTGCCTTGTGTAACGAAGAACTGCTCGCGGTGAAATGGAGAGACAAGCGTGACGTTTACATGCTCTCCTCCGATCACGCAGACACGACAATACAAATTGAGCGAGCAACCCGTGTCATTGAAAAGCCCCTCTGTGTCCACGACTATAATTTGCTCATGGGAGGGGTGGACTTCAATGACCAGATGTTATCTCCCTATTTAGTTTCCCGACACACCAGACGCTGGTATAAGAAGGAGTCTGTATATTTAATTCAATTGCCTGCATATAATAGTTTTGTTCTCTACAGTAAGGCTGGGAGAACACGATCCTTCCTCAAATTCCAGGAAGAGATCATCGAGAACCTCCTGTATCCAGAAGGTTCCGTGGCCCCATCCACCAGTGTAGTTAGCCGTCTACACGAGCGACATTTCCCCAGTGTCGTTCCTGGTACCTCAACCCAACTGTCACCCCGAAAAAGATGTTGTGTCTGTAGCAGGAGTGGAATAAGGTGTGACACCCGCTATTTCTGTCCTGACTGTCCTGACCACCCTGCCCTATGCTTTGGAGAGTGTTTCCGGAAGTACCACACACAGGTACACTTAGCATAGGGATTGCATCTCACAGGACAGGCACACAGGGCTATTAGGGCCCTTACACTCACAGCTGCTGCAAACCTCTCCTTTCACCTGGGATAAAGTGCATAACGTACTTCGCCACATCTTTGGGCAATTTGCGCTTTGCACATTGTCCCATGGGGAAGGAGAGGTTTGTCCTATAAAAGGTAAAAAAAAAGAAAAAAAACACCAGTAAGCAAAGAAGTTAACTTCAGTTCAAAAAGTTAAAAAAAAGTTTATATGTTCTGTTCAAAAGTTATTATAAAGTTAATAAAATTTATTGCATTGCGGCCTGGTTTTTTCTTTTTCTATTTTTTATTTTTACCTTCCAGGTGGACCAACCGATCGACTAGCTGCAGCACTGATGTGCATTCTGACAGAAGCATTGCGCTGCTGTCAGATTACACACAAGTCGGTGTATGCGGCGCTGCAAGACAAGATTTCTCCTCTGCAGTAAAAGATACGTGTGCCGAGGCATATGAGCTGAGGAGGCGGCGGTGTTTATATGCTTTGGCAAACACTTTGTATATATATTTAAAAAAAAAAAAAGATCCCGGCAATGATTTATTCATCCACATCGATTGTTGTGAATGGATAAATCTGGTTTGCCAGGGCATACGAGTTAAGTGGGTATGGATGTTGGGCGGAGCTCCTATGTCCTGGCAGACGCCTTTCCCCTCCTTTTTTTTTTTTTGGCAGAGATTTTTTCATCCACATTGATCGATGCGAATGAAGAAATCTGTGCTGTTCATTTTTTTCTTTCAGCCCAGAGGCTGAACGGAAAAAAAAAATCTCATTACCCGTATGCTCAATATAAGGAGAATAGCAGAAACTCCTAATGCTGGCCATACATGTAATGATTGCGGAGACCCTCAAATGCCAGGGAAGTACAAACACCCCACAAATAACACCATTTTGGAAAGAAGACACCCCAAGGTATTCGCTGAGGGGCATATTGAGTACATGAAAGATTGAAATTTTTGTCTCACGTTAGCGGAAAGGGAGACTTTGTGAGAAAGATAAATAAATAAATTTCCGCTAACTTGTGCCAAAATTTTATTTTTTCTATGAACTCGCCATGCCCCTCATTGAATACCTTGGGGTGTCTTCTTTCCAAAATGGGGTCACATGTGGGGTATTTATACTGCCCTGGCTTTTTAGGGGCCCTAAAGCGTGAGAAGAAGTCTGGGATCCAAATGTCTAAAAATGCCCTCCTAAAAGGAATTTGGGCACCTTTGCGCATCTAGGCTGCAAAAAAGTGTCACACATGTGGTATCGCCGTACTCAGGAGAAGTTGTGGAATGTGTTTTGGGGTGTCATTTTACATATACCCATGCTGGGTGAGATAAATATCTTGGTCAAATGCCAACTTTGTATAAAAAAATGGGAAAAGTTGTCTTTGCTGAGATATTTCTCTCACCCAGCATGGGTATATGTAAAATGACACCCCAAAACACATTGCCCAACTTCTCCTGAGTACGGAGATACCACATGTGTGACACTTTTTTGCAGCCTAGGTGGGCAAAGGGGGCCACATTCCAAAGAGCACCTTTCGGATTTCACCGGCCATTTTTTACAGATTTTGATTTCAAACTACTTACCACACATTTGGGTCCCTAGAATGCCAGGGCAGTATAACTACCCCACAAGTGACCCCATTTTGGAAAGAAGACACCCCAAGGTATTCCGTGAGGGGCATGGCGAGTTCCTAGAATTTTTTTATTTTTTGTCACAAGTTAGCGAAAAATTATTATTTTTATTATTTTTTTTCTCTTACAAAGTCTCATATTCCACTAACTTGTGACAAAAAATAAAAACTTCCATGAACTCACTATGCCCATCAGCGAATACCTTGGGGTGTCTTCTTTCCAAAATGGGGTCACTTGTGGGGTAGTTATACTGCCCTGGCATTCTAGGGGCCCAAATGTGTGGTAAGTAGTTTGAAATCAAAATCTGTAAAAAATGGCCTGTGAAATCCAAAAGGTGCTCTTTGGAATGTGGGCCCCTTTGCCCACCTAGACTTTTCCCATTTTTTTATACAAAGTTGGCATTTGACCAAGATATTTATCTCACCCAGCATGGGTATATGTAAAATGACACCCCAAAACACATTACCCAACTTCTCCTGAGTACGGAGATACCACATGTGTGACACTTTTTTGCAGCCTAGGTGGGCAAAGGGGCCCACATTCCAAAGAGCACCTTTCGGATTTCACCGGCCATTTTTTACAGATTTTGATTTCAAACTACTTACCACACATTTGGGCCCCTAGAATGCCAGGGCAGTATAACTACCCCACAAGTGACCCCATTTTGGAAAGAAGACACCCCAAGGTATTCGCCGATGGGCATAGTGAGTTCATGGAAGTTTTTATTTTTTGTCACAAGTTAGTGGAATATGAGACTTTGTAAGAAAAAAAAAATCATAATTTTCCACTAACTTGTGACAAAAAATAAAAACTTCCATGAACTCACTATGCCCATCAGCGAATACCTTGGGGTGTCTTCTTTTCCAAATGGGGTCACTTGTGGGGTAGTTATACTGCCCTGGCATTCTAGGGGCCCAAATGTGTGGTAAGTAGTTTGAAATCAAAATCTGTAAAAAAATGGCCGGTGAAATCCGAAAGGTGCTCTTTGGAATGTGGGCCCCTTTCTATGAACTCACTATGCCCATCAGCGAATACCTTAGGGTGTCTACTTTCCAAAATGGGGTCATTTGTGGGGTGTTTGTACTGTCTGGCCATTGTAGAACCTCAGGAAACATGACAGGTGCTCAGAAAGTCAGAGCTGATTCAAAAAGCGG
Source organism: Bufo bufo (assembly GCF_905171765.1). Taxonomy (NCBI): domain Eukaryota; kingdom Metazoa; phylum Chordata; class Amphibia; order Anura; family Bufonidae; genus Bufo; species Bufo bufo. The sequence continues at coordinate 77,607,657 of NC_053392.1, forward strand.
AAATTCACATTTTTGTACCATAGTTTTTAAACGCTATAACTTTTACCCAAAGCATTTTTTTTTACCCAAACATTTTTTTTAATCAAAGACATGTAGAACAATAAATTTTGAGAAAAATTTATATATGGATCTCGTTTTTTTTGCAAAATTTTACAACTGAAAGTGAAAAATATCCTTTTTTAGCAAAAAATCATTAAATTTCGATTAATAACAAAAAAAGTAAAAATGTCAGCAGCAATGAAATACCACCAAATGAAAGCTCTATTAGTGAGAAGAAAAGGAGGTAAAATTCATTTGGGTGGTAAGTTGCATGACCGAGCAATAAACGGTGAAAGTACTGTAGGTCAGAAGTGTAAAAAGTGGCCTGGTCATTAAGGGTGTTTAAGCTATGGGGGCTGAGGTGGTTAATCCAGTCATTGTGCCTCTGCATTAACAATACAGGCCTAATTTCATCTTCATGGACAACTATGTGTCGGCTCATCAAGGTTGCATAATAAAGGAACAGCTACTGGAGACTGGAGGACTTTAAATTAAGTGGCCTGCACTTTATCCAGACCTGAATACCATTGAAAACCTAATGGAGTCGCCTTGTAGAGGCTCGTAACTCTGTACCCCAGAACCTCAGTGATCTGAGGGCTGCCCTTCAAGAAGAGTGGGATGCCATTTCTCTAATATTATGGACACGACACCTGAACCTCCTGCAGTTAATCAGAATACATCATTCTGATGAACCATAGGTGGTGTTTCTGGGAGTTGCATCTATAATATGGAGACAAAGACCCCTTTTCCCACAGAACTGTATAACAACCTGCTCAGTGGTAACAAATTCTCTTTAAAACAAGACTTGGCTCATATCTCTAGCTGCTATGCAGACTGAGATACAGCCATCACTAGCAAGGACATCAGATACATCCTTGGCTACTGAAGTGCAACCCTGCGAGGATGTATGAGATGTATAATTGGCAGGAAAAGGGTTAAAGGTGGATGTTAACCTAAATACTCAATATCCCCATACATAAACCATGCAGTGTAAAAATCATTTTCACCATCATTAGCAGTTATTATTTCCAAACCACTGCAAATGCAAAATCCTAAAACCCAGGAACAATAAAAAAAAAAAAATCTAAATATCCACAACTCCAAACTGTAATGTAACTACAATTTTTAGCAGATGTGGCAAATCCTATCATCAATGTTTAACACCTTTTAAAAACATATTAAAACTTTTAATGGTGAGCCATGATATGTTTTCCTAAATTATTAGTTTTTTTTTTTGTATAAAATAGCTAATTTATTGAGTGGGTTCTAGCTTGAACTGCACGCATATTAAACTTAATGAGAAAATATAATTTATGTAAATTATCATTTAACAGCAAACTAAATATGCATGTGATATTAATTAATTTCAATGAACTGTGATAATCCATTTGCTCATTCGAATATCACAATGAATTAGAGTAGCACCTGATTTGAGAAGCATTAGAATCTTATATACATCTTCACAAAGACATTTCTATTTCCCATTCTTGATAATGAGGATCTTTAATTAATCATTAACTATCACACAATTACTCTCTCCCTACAAACCTAATCCTGCTTCTAATTGTTTTCTCACGTGGAGCATAAGCAATCATTGTAGCTCAAAGAACAAAACAAAAAGTAGGAAAAAATATACAGATGTGTCCACCCCAACCTTTCATTGAATTGCTTTAACCCTTTCATGACCGGGCGCAAAAAACGGCCTGAATGTTCAGGCAACTTTTTGTGATTTTGTGCACGTGGTGGTTTAGTGACCGTAGCTTTTTTCTTTTGACTACCAAAATAATTTTTTTTTTTTTACTTGACACTTTTTTTACTTGACTTTTTATCAGAATTTTATTAGAGATTTTTTTTCCCTTCTTTTAGGTTTAATTTTGAGGAAAACCCGTAATTATTATTAAAAATATATTTTTTAATTATAGCCTTTTTATATCTTAAATATTAAAAATGACACAAAATTAATTATTGCAATGGGTTCCCTATTTTGTGACGAGCATTTTCATATATCACATGTATAGGTTTCAGCGAACGGGGCGACTATGGTAACGGTTTTTATTATTTATTTTTTTAATAATATTTTAATTTATGTTTGGCACATAATATGTCCCCCAGGAGATCATTAAAATACCTCTGGAGGACACTACGTTTTTTTAAAGTTTTTTTCCCACCGTTTCCACTGTAACTGGGGCATGCACAGGAGCCCCAGTAACAGGGGAAAACAGCCCCTTGGGGGGGGGGGCTTGACACACAGGCAGAGCTGATCAGGGTCTCCTTAGACCTTGCAGCTCTGCTCCTGACCCTGACCCAGCCACCCCTGGCGGTCACGTGACTGCCAGGACTAATAGAGGAAGCGGCTCTGCTTCCTGCTCTCTCCACCATGCGCTCAGGTACTGCTCTCCTGCTTTTGTATTCTCCTCAGGGTCCCCACTGTATCTTACAGCCGGGACCCGACCTGCTCCTGCTAGATTGCAGGAGAAGGAGCTTTAAACCCAGCGCTGATCAGTGCTGGGATTAAAGCGCTACCTGAATGTGTATATACATGCTATCTGCACAGGGTATGTGCAGATAGGACGTATATACACAATGGATAGTCGGGAAGGGGTTAAGGACTTCAATTTCTCATCATCTAAATTCAATCAGATCACACAGCATGCTAGTAAAATCACAACCATTGGGCGCTTCCATCTTTGTAGCAACAGTTTGGGAGAGGCACTTTCTTGTTCCAGCATGACTCTACTCCTGTTCACAAACCAAGGTCCAGGAATGGTGTGATGAGTTTGGTGTGGAGAAACTTGAATGGCTTGTACAGAACAAGAGACGAACTTGGGACTTTTGGTTACAAGTAAAGCTAAGCAGCACAATACAATGTCAAGCACCAGATGAAAAAGCTGATTTTAGGGTATATAAAAATAAATGTCAATGTAATATTATCCCTCTTAAGGCCAAGGTTCACATACTAAAAAAGATATAAGAGAACTTGAAACCGTAAAGAAGCAACCAGATTAGAGGCTTAAAAAATCAGGTTTGTTCACCCATGGAAAAAAAAACGCATTTGCACCAAGAATGGCAGGTTTTGCCGACAATCTAATTATTATGTAGAACTCCGGAGTCTTGGAGTCTGGAAATAGAAGGATCAAAGGAAAATAATTTGTCTGGCAGCGGCTTTTTCTTACTCGCCTGAACCAAATATGTATGGGGGAGTCAAGAGAAATAGCTGTTGGCCGACAGCTATTGAATTTTTATAGGTTGGTTTAGAGGAGATATATATTTATGTGTAAATACGTGTGTGGGTAGTACAAAGTACTAGCATACGATTTATTATTTCCAGTACCAGGTGACATTCTTTGCCTGTAATGGAAAGGAGATTTGCATGTAGATATCACTACAACAAAGGGTTCTTTACAGTTAGAGTAATCCCACTATGTAATGCCCTACACCCAAGAGGCAGTTACAGAAGATTCAATGTCAACATTTCACCCCTACATGTACGGTGAATGTCAGATATCAGGACTTTAAAGATACTAATGCTCAGGACACAGCAGACACCTATAGGCAAGGTCTGTGATTGGCGATAAAACCAATTATGGACTTTTAACCCGTCATAGGCTGTGGTTTAATTGTGACCAAAGAATCTGAATGCTCAAATATCGGGAGCACCGCTCTTCCAGTGTTCAACCAGCTCCTGTGACGTGGAACCTCAGAAGCCGTTTGACTGTTATGGCAGCCTTGGGTCTTCTGAAGGCTCTGAGGCCTGCCATAACAAAATTCCTATCAGGCCCTGCCGCTTGATAGAAAGGTAGGAATTCTTCCACAAACTGCAGTGGTAAATCATTGCAGTCTAAAGGAGAAGCAACTAGATGAGCGCATGCTAAAGTCCCCTTCTGTAGTTGAACTAAAAATAAGGTTAAAAAAAAGTTTCTGAAACTATTTAAAAAAATGTATATAACTCTTCAAATTAAAATATAGAAAACATTTGAAAAGTAAACACCATGGATATTGCCACTTCCCAAAATGCCAATGCTATCATAAAAGTATTTATCCCATATGGTGAAAATGGTCAATAAAACCTGAACAAAGAGTCATATACACCCCAAAATAGTATCAATACAGATTACCATACAAAAAATTAGCCCCTTACACAGCTTTGTAGATATAAATATAGAGAAGTTATGGGGGTCAGAATATGGCAATGCAAAAAAAAAAAATATATATATATATAAGTATTAAAATGCAAGAAAAACGATAAAATTGTGTTATTACTGTAATCATACTGACCTGCAGGATCAAGATAATGTGTCATTTGTTACCATATAGGGATCGCTGTAAAAATTAAATGCATAAATGGCAGCATTGCATTTTTTTTTCCAATTTCACCCCATTTACAATTTTTTACAGCTTCCAACTACACTCACCTAAAGAATTATTAGGAACACCATACTAATACGGTGTTGGACCCCCTTTTGCCTTCAGAACTGCCTTAATTCCACGTGGCATTGATTCAACAAGGTGCTGATAGCATTCTTTAGAAATGTTGGCCCATATTGATAGGATAGCATCTTGCAGTTGATGGAGATTTGAGGGATGCACATCCAGGGCACGAAGCTCCTGTTCCACCACATCCCAAAGATGCTCTATTGGGTTGAGATCTGGTGACTGTGGGGCCATTTTAGTACAGTGAACTCATTGTCATGTTCAAGAAACCAATTTGAAATGATTTGAGCTTTGTGACATGGTGCATTATCCTGCTGGAAGTAGCCATTAGAGGATCGATACATGTTCTCATTCTGTTTACGCCAAATTCGGACTCTACCATTTGAATGTCTCAACAGAAATTGAGACTCATCAGACCAGGCAACATTTTTCCAGTCTTCAACAGTCCAATTTTGGTGAGCTCGTTCAAATTGTAGCCTCTTTTTCCTATTTGTAGTGGAGATGAGTGGTACCCGGTGGGGTCTTCTGCTGTTGTAGCCTATCCGCCTCAAGGTTGTGCGTGTTGTGGCTTCACAAATGCTTTGCTGCATACCTCGGCTGTAACGAGTGGTTATTTCAGTCAACGTTGCTCTTCTATCAGCTTGAATCAGTCGGCCCATTCTCCTCTGACCTCTAGCATCCACAAGGCATTTTTGCCCACAGGACTGCCGCATACTGGATGTTTTTCCCTTTTCACACCATTCTTTGTAAACCCTAGAAATGGTTGTGCATGAAAATTCCAGTAACTGAGCAGATTGTGAAATACTCAGACCGGCCCGTCTGGCACCAACAACCATGCCACGCTCAAAATTGCTTAAATCACCTTTCTTTCCCATTCAGACATTCAGTTTGGAGTTCAGAAGATTGTCTTGACCAGGACCACACCCCTAAATGCATTGAAGCAACTGCCATGTGATTGGTTGACTAGATAATTGCATTAATGAGAAATAGAACAGGTGTTCCTAATAATTCTTTAGGTGAGTGTACATTGTATGTAATAGTAAATGATGCCATTATGAAGTACAACTTTTCCTATCTCCATGATTACACCCATAGTGTTGGAATGAGACGTCCAACAATCTCATCGAGCTGTGATGGTGAGGTGTCCACATACTTTTTCCCATATAGTTTCATCTAAAAATACACAGCTTAATAAAATCAATTACTTAAAACAAAGTGAAGCTGGTTAATGAATTGTTGTAAAAGTACCAAAGCGCAGACAAAGCAAACAAACTTTATTTGTATAAAATAAGTCATATTCATATCTGGTCGTCTTTGGTGAAGCATTGTTTGTAATAATTTCAGGAGACTTACAAGAACGGCCTGAACTGCACAACGAAATGTGATATCTTCATTAGAAGCTCCAATCACATCTAATAAAACATGATATAATAGGAAAATAGATATAACACAGATGTCACAACTTCAGCAAAATAATAGCCCGTTTATTCTTCTTAATGTTGGTTTAATGAATATAAGTTAAGATCTCATGAACTTATGCACTTTCTCTGAACCCGCTATCATATGTTGTGCTTTAAAGGGGTTTTCGGGGATCTTAAGCTTTTATGGGTGCTGTCACGACCATGGTTATGGTTGTGACTCAGGATCCGCATGCTGTTGCCTGCGGTTTGGTTTTATTTTCAGCCACAGGTGAGGACCGCTAGTTTGTTGCCTCACTTGTGGTTGCCGCTGGCAACCTGTGGTTGTATTGCAGTTTGGCAGCCTGAGCTGGTGCTGGGCAGCTTGCTGCAATGTGCATGCGGTTGCACCTGGCAACCTGCCTTTATATGTGTGCACATTCCCTGTTTGGTGTGCACAGGGTTTGAGTTGTGTGCACTTTCCCTTTAAGTTGCTGTCTTCCCTTCCCTGGTGTGTGAAGGGTTAATTCCCTTCCTAGTGTGTGTCCACTGGGTGTGTCTGTGTGGGTGTGGCTACTTGGGCATATATAGCTTCTCTTGTGTTTCAGAAGCTGAGGGGTACTCCAGCCTTGTAGTGGGCTGGAGGCACCCTCCTGGTCTCAGATACCATCTGCCAGTGAGGGCCACCCTTGTGGTCATAAATTGTGATACACGATGTTATGAAGATGTGTTTGTGTTATGCGTATTTATTGCAGCGTATGGTTTCCTGGGTTCCTGTGTGGTGTGTGCTCTGTCTCTTGTGTTGTTGTGGACAGCAGCACTTATACTTGGGTTCCAGGCTCTGTGTCTGTGGCAGGTAGGTGTGGTACTAGTTGCACTTACCTGCCATTGCCATATGTCTGTTTCTGTTCCCCTTGCAGCCCGGCCAGTTTAGACTCCTGTTTCTCCGTATCCAAGAGGAACAGGTGGTCTACCCAGCTCCTAGTTCAGGGATCGGCGGAGGGTGAGTAGGGATCCGAGGTTCCTGAGCATGAGCCCTCCTACCTTCAAGGTCGGCTCATGCAGCTAGGAGTTAGGGTCAGATTAGGGATGCATTAGGAGGTGACCTGCTCCCTTATTCTGTTGTCCTGGCCGAGCAGCCACTAACATCTCATGGCATCGCACGGCTCAGGGTTTTCCCCATCCTCAGCAGTGACAGGTGCCCATTATAGATGAGCTAATTTACCAAAATTTATTTCAGGTCTAATCAAATTTCAGATCAAATTCAGACTGAATAAATTCACTCCGAATCAAATATGCCCCAATTGACCTGAAAAGTTGTGTATTGTGTCCTAGGACTGTAGCCAAAGCCTTTCAAGCTCATTATCTCTAATACAGCATTGGTAACGTCAAAGTGGCATATGTGGCTATGGGTAATCGGATGGTAGAACACTGCATTGTCAGATTATTTTAAAATGAAAAAGAAAAAAAAAACTAGTCAAAATTATCCATTTCTGTTGGCCACTGCCTTCGTCTCTGTCTTCTGATCTGTAAAATGGTGGCCGCTTTTTTGAGCCATTTGTGCAGGATGAGACCCAGAAATTTCAGATTTGCCAAAATCCAAATGGTTAAGGAAATTTGTATCTAATTTGATTCATGCTGAATCGATTCACTTTATCTCTAGTGTTCATACACATTACGGCCATTGTAACTGCATGTGGATTACCTGTAATTGCTATGGTTTTAGCTGAAGTACAAGTGAACCACATGTGCTTCACCAGTACATGCAGCGAAACCAGTGAAATTAGCTATAATTGGGTAAACCATTAATGAGTTAAAAAATACATGACAAACTTATTCCATGGGTCATTATTAAGGTTGAGCGAACCCGAACTGTAAAGTTCGGGTTCGTACCGAACTTTAGGATTTTGGGACCCCGGACCCGAACATTTCCGTAAAAGTTCGGGTTCGGTGTTCGCCGCTTTATTGGCGCTTTTTGAAAGGCTGCACAGCAGCCAATCAACAAGCGTCATACTACTTGCCCCAAGAGGCCATCACAGCCATGCCTACTAATGGCATGGCTGTGATTGGCCAGAGCAGCATGTGACCCAGGCTATATGTAAGCTTGAGTCACGTAGCGCTGCACGTCACTCTGCTGTTACAAGTGTAGGGACTTGTGATTTCAGGGAGAGCATAGGGGAGAATCTAACTCGGCGATCTACAGACAAATAGTTGTGTGGGTGCAGGACACAATCGTTTTACCCTGCCCTGAGGCCATTTACAAAAAATACTAACTTTTAGGCCTCTTTCACACGGGCGAGTATTCCGCGCGGGTGCAATGCGTGAGTTGAACGCATTGCACCCACACTGAATCCTGACCCATTCATTTCTATGGGCCTGTGCACACGAGCTGTGATTTTCACGCATCACTTGTGCGTTGCGTGAAAATCGCAGCATGCTCCTCTTTGTGCGTTTTTCACGTAACCCAGGCCCCATAGAAATGAATGGGGTTGCGTGAAAATCGCAAGCATCCGCAAGCAAGTGCGGATGCGGTGCGATTTTCACGCACGGTTGCTAGGTGACGATCGGGATGGGGACCCGATCATTATTATTTCCCCTTATAACATGGTTAAAAGGGAAAATAATAGCATTCTGAATACAGAATGCATAGTAAAATAGCGCTGAGGGGTTAAAAAATAAAATAAAATAATTTAACTTACTTAAATCCACTTGTTCGCGCAGCCGGCATCTCTTCTGTCTTCATCTGTGAGCAATAGGACCTTTGATGACGTCACTACGCTCATCACATGATCCATCACCATGGTGATGCATCATGTGATGGACCATGTGATGGACGCAGTGACGTCATCAAAGGTCCTATTGCTCACAGATGAAGACAGAAAAGAAGCCGGCTGCGCGAACAAGTGGATTAAGGTAAGTTAAATATTTTTTATTTTTTTTTAACCCCTCCAGCCCTATTGTACTATGCATTCTGTATTCAGAATGCTATTATTTTCCCTTATAACCATGTTATAAGGGGAAATAATACAATCTACACTACAACTAACCCAAACCTGAACTTCTGTGAAGAAGTTCGGGTCTGGGTACCACAGTCGTTTTTTTATCACGCGCGTGCAAAACACATTGCACCCGCGCGATAAAAACTGAACATCGGAACGCAATCGCAGTCAAAACTGACTGCAATTGCATTCCTACTCGCGCGGGTTTGCCGCAATGCATCGGGACGCATACGGACCTAATCCGGACACGCCCGTGTGAAAGAGGCCTTAGAATTCTGTTAGTTAGGTGGGTGGCGGCGGCGGCCATTTTATGCATGCTCAGTGCACCAGCACTGCATCTGAGCTTTTGGGACATTGCAAATCACCATTTTTGGGGGGCAAACTACAACATCTGTATTAGTCAGTGTGCAATTTAAGGTAGAAATACAACCATCATTTTCTGGGGTTTTAAAAACACAATTTTTTTCAAAAAACAGTATTTTCCAGATCTGCAAGTGTTAAATTCAAGTTTAATATATACAGCTTTCATATTCTGTTACCAAGAAAAGACTTTTTTGGCAATCTACAACATCTGTATTAGTCAGTGTGAAATTTAAGGTAGAAATACACCAATCATTTTCTGGGGTTTGAAAAGCACACTTTTTTTTTCTTCAAAAAACAGTATTTTCAGGCCTTGCAGCATCAGCACGTGTGAAGCCATTTGAAATACAGCCATTTTGGAGGAAAAAAATCTTTTATTGAGGCCTAGTCTGGTTCAGGGCGTGTGAGATAAACCCCCTTACATACTGTCGTTCTATTATACTATTAATTAAACACCCCTTTAGGGCAAGATCCTAAATTTAAAAAATATGAGCAGAGCGTCAAATAAGGGACGTGGCCCAGGTCGTGGTGCTGCTGGTGGAGCTCCTGTTGCAGGGAGAGGACGTGGTCGATCTGTGTCAGCTACAGTTGTTTTCAAAATTATTCAACCCCCACTGAAATTGAGTGTTTTGGCCAGTTTGACATTGATTTTGATCATTTCAGTCATCTTGTTTACAATTAAATCAAAGAGGCACTTGTAAGTCAGACAAATATAACATAACATTTATAATGAAATAACCACAAATGTCTTTTCTGTGCTCACATCATTATCAGTTTTATTCAACCCCCAAGTGACATTCAATCTTAGTACTTAGTACAACATCCTTTTCCAGTTATAACAGCCTTTAAACGTGAAGCATAGCTTGACACAAGTGTCTTGCAGCGATCTACGGGTATCTTCGCCCATTCTTCATGGGCAAAAGCCTCCAGTTCAGTCACATTCTTGGGCTTGCGCGCTGCAACTGCTTTCTTTAAGTCCCACCAGAGGTTCTCAATCGGATTTAAGTCTGGTGACTGCGATGGCCACTTCAAAATGTTCCAGCCTTTAATCTGCAACCATGCTCTAGTGGACTTGGAGGCAGTGTCGGACTGGGATACCGAGGGCCCACCAGTAAAATTTATTTTGGGGGCCCACCATACGGATACATTCAAATATAATAAATAATCTAACAAGTTTTTTATATGAACATCGGCTGGTTGAGGTGCTGTACACTGAATATATGTATGTAGTGCAGTAAATCTACTGTGTTATGTGCCACTTGTGCAGGGGATGGGAGACTAGGGCCCACTTTGCCCAGGGGCCCACCGGGGGATTCCCCTGTACCCCTGTGGGCCAGTCCGAGCCTGCTTGGAGGTATGCTTGGGATCATTGTCCTGTTGAAAGGTCCAACGTCTCCCAAGCCTCAGGTTTGTGACGGACTGCATCACATTTTCATCCAATATCTCCTGGTACTGAAGAGAATTCATGGTACCTTGCACACGCTGAAGCTTCCCTGTACCTGTAGAAGCAAAACAGCCCCAAAGCATGATTGACCCCCCACCATGCTTCACAGTAGGCAAGGTGTTCTTTTCTTCATAGGCCTTGTTCTTCCTCCTCCAAACATAGCGTTGATCCATGGGCCCAAACAGTTCTAATTTTGTTTCATCAGTCCACAGAACACTATCCCAAAACTTTTGTGATTTGTCCACATGACTTTTGGCATACTGCAGTCGACTCTTCTTATTCTTTGGAGACAGCAAGGGGGTGAGCCTGGGAGTTCTGGCATGGAGGCCTTCATTACGCAGTGTGCACCTTAATGTCTGAGCTGAAACTTCAGTACCCACATCTGACAAATCTTTTTTCAGTTCCTCAGCAGTCACACGGGGACTTTTCTCCACTTTGCGCTTCAGGTAGTGCACAGCAGTCGAAGTCAGCATCTTCTTTCTGCCACGACCAGGTAGCGTTTCAACAGTGCCCTTTGCCTTGAATTTGCAAATAATGCTTCCTATGGTGTCTCTTGGTATGTTTAACATCTTTGCAATCTTCTTATAGCCATTGCCCTTCCTGTGAAGAGAAATCACCTCTTCTCTTGTCTTCCTGGACCATTCTCTTGACTTCACCATGTTTGTAAACACACCAGTAAATGTCTAGAAGGAGCTGAGTATCACAGTCCTTTTAAATCTGCCTAATTGGTGCTTATTATGCTTGATTGCTGCTCCTTGACATCCACAGGTGTTTTCAATACCTGATCGAAAACACTTGAATGAACCTCTGTTCTTAAGAGTGGTAGTCTTTAAGGGGTTGAATAATTGTGTCAATGAAGAAATCACAAAAAAACATTTAATACTGTATTACAAAAACAATTTATGTCATTTTAGTTGCATTTGGTTCTTTAAAAAGTCCTTGTAAGATTTTATTCTGAACACAATTACAAATGTACACTAAATTCCCTAAAACCCTTTACAGCATTGGGGGTTGAATAATTTGGAACACAACTCTACACGCACAAGTGAAACCCCATCCTCAGGTGCGAGTAGGCGACAAAACCTGCAGCGGTATTTGGTCGGGCCTAATGCTGCTCTACGAATGGTGAGGCCTGAACAAGTACAGGCGATAGTGTATTGGGTTGCTGACAGTGGATCCAGTTCCTTCACATTATCTCCCACCCAGTCTCATGCTGAAAGACCACAGTTGGCACCTGCAGCCGATGTCCATCAGTCTTTCACCTCACCCCCTTGCAAATCAGCCAAGCAGTCTGAGCCCCAAGTCATGCAGCAGTCTCTTCTGCTTTTTGATGACTCTGTTAGCAGGGTTTCCCAGGGCCATCCACCTAGCCCTTCCCCAGAAGTGGAAGAGATTGAGTGCACCGATGCCCAACCACTTATTTTTCAAGATGAGTACATGGGAGGACCATCGCAGCACGTCTCGGATGATGACGAAACACAGGTGCCAACTGCTGGGGCTTTCGAAAGTGTGCAGACCGACAAGGAAGTCAGGGGTGAAGACTGGGTGGAAGATGATGTGGAGGACAATGAGGTCCTCGACCAGACATGGAATCAAGGTCATGCGAGTGACCGATGTAGTTGTTACGCTGAGCGCTCCGGGTCCCCTGCTGGCCTCGGAGCGCTCACAGCGTATGCCCCCAGGCAGCACTCCAGCGTCTCGGCGTGTGCGTCCTCGCTCTCTAGGGGGCGCGCGCGACGGGACTCTTAGATTCAAAGGACCAGTGCACCGGTGATTGGTGCCTGGTCCAAAGGGGTTATTAAGGGTTAAGGTTGTGAGAGGCAGTGCTGACTTAATTAGGCTGCACCTGTGCACTGCCCATTTATACCTTCTCCTCCCACAGCTTTCTGCCGGATCTTTGTGCCTTGTGCCTCAGAGAAAGCGTTCCTTTCTATGTTAGTTTGCCTTACCTGTTGCAGTACCGGTTGCTACCGTCCACTCGCCTTTGAACCTTTGCCGCCTGCCCTGACCGCTGCTACGTCCGACTTCGCTCTTGCCTTCTCCCTGTGTACCACGCCATATCACCAGCCAGAGAGGTCGAGTTGTTACTAGGGGACACAACCTGGTAGTTACCGCTGCAGCAAATCCATCCCGCTTTGCGGCGGGCTCTGGTGAAGACCAGTAACTGCTTAGAACCGGTCCTCTAGTACAACCCGCGCCATCGCCTCTCTGGTCCAGAGGATCCACTACCTGTCCTGCCGGTACGTGACAGTAAGATCCGGCCATGGATCCCGGTGATGTTCCCCTGCCAAGCCTGGAGGACCTCACCACCATTGTGGCCCAGCAGGGTCAACAGCTGGCCCAGTTGACCGCTATGTTGCAGCAGCTCCTGCCTTCTCTGCGTCAGCCAGCTCCTCCGTCTGCTCCTGCTGCATCACCTCCGCCTGCAGTTACCAGCGGTTCCAGAATCCATTTGTCCCTACCAGACAAATATGACGGAGATCCTAAGCAGTGCCGTGGGTTCTTGTCGCAGTGCTCTCTCCACCTCGAGCTCCTGTCCGACCAGTTTCCTTCTGAGCGAGCCAAGGTAGCCTTTATTCTCAGTTTACTGTCCGGGAAGGCCCTGGCCTGGGCTACACCATTATGGGACCGCGCAGATCCTGCCACCACTTCCGTCCAGAGCTTCTGCCTAGAGTTCCGGAATGTTTTTGAAGAGCCTGCCCCGGTTACCTCCGCAGAGACTGCCTTGCTAAATTTGACCCAAGGAGGTTCTTCCGTGGGTGACTATGCCATTCAGTTCCGCACCCTGGCCTCTGAGCTGAACTGGAACAATGAAACCCTTTGCGCCACCTTCAAGAAAGGACTTAACAGTGAAGTAAAGGACGTTCTGGCTGCACGTGAGCTTCCTTCCACTCTTAGTGACCTCATCTTGCTGGCCACTAGGATAGACAAACGTTTCGCCGAAAGACAAGAGGAACTCCTCCTTGAAAAGGAAAAAGCTCGTCCTAGACGCTTTCCTCGTCTGGCTCCCGTTTTTCCGCATCCACCTCAACCCGCTACTGGGTTTTCCGCAGCGGAAGCCATGCAGGTGGATCAGTCACGCTTGACTCCGCAAGAACGAAGCCGCCGCAGAAACGAGAACCTGTGTCTGTACTGTGCCAGTACCGAGCACTTCCTTAGAGATTGTCCTCTCCGTCCACCGCGTTCGGGAAACGCTCGCACCTAGTAAGCGTGGGAGAGGCGTTGCTAGGTGTGTGTCACGGAACCATGAACCAGACGTACAACAAGAGATAAGTGAAAATAAGAAGGCTTTATTGAAAATAAAGCTGTAAAGCAAAAGTCCAAACGGATGGTGAAACCGAGCAGAGTCTTTGCGAAGCCAGAGGTCAGGAACCAGAAGGGTAGTCAGACGAAGCCAGGATCAGGAACCAGCAGGGTAGTCAGACGAAGCCAGGATCAGGAACCAGCAGGGTAGTCAGACGAAGCCAGGATCAGGAACCAGAAGCATCGGCAGTCTTAGAAGCATGTGAACACAAGAGGACCAAGCAAGGAACTGAAGCCACAGACCTCCTATATATATGAGCTAGGCATCCAGCTCCTCCCAGGGGAAGGAGGAGCCGCAGGGTGGAAGGCTACAAGAAACCCAGAAACCAAGATGGCCGCCAGCACATGTCAAACGAAGGAGAGCAGCAAGCAGGTAAGACCATGACAGTGTGGATTCTTCCTCTCCACGTCTCATCATACCCGTGCAGCTGATCATCTCTTCCAAGTCCTCTTTCTCTGCAGCCGCCTTCTTGGATTCCGGTTCAGCTGGCAACTTCATTCACGCCTCCTTGGTTGACAAGTACCGTATTCCAGTAATCCATCTACCCAAGCCGTTTTTCATCTCTACTGTTAACGGTGAGAGACTCTCTGCCACCGTGCAGTTCCGTACCCAGCCTCTGCAGATGGACATCGGAATATTTCATACCGAGACTTTAGAGTTCTTTGTCCTTCCCTTCTGTTCCTCCGAACTCCTCCTGGGTCTGCCGTGGCTTCAACGTCATAGTCCTGTCCTGAATTGGTCCACCGGTGAGATCCTGCGGTGGGGCTCCTCCTGTTCGGACCGCTGTCTCAAGCCTGCTCTGGTCAAACAGAACCCGCAAGTTTCTCCGCCTTCTGGGCTGCCCAAGCCATACCATTCCTTCACGGATGTCTTCTGCAAGAAACAAGCTGAGGTTCTTCCTCCTCACCGATCCTATGATTGCCCGATCGACCTGATACCCGGTTCTACTCCACCTCGGGGCAGAATTTATCCTCTCTCTCCTCCTGAGACTCTTGCCATGTCCGACTATATACGTGAGAACCTACAGAGAGGATTCATAAGAAAATCTTCTTCTCCTGCTGGGGCCGGTTTTTTCTTCGTGACAAAAAAAGACGGCTCCCTCCGCCCCTGCATTGACTACAGAGGTCTTAATAAAATTACCATCAAGAACCGTTACCCTCTGCCTCTAATCTCTGAGTTATTTGATCGTCTCCGAGGGGCTAAGATCTTTACTAAATTGGACCTTCGAGGGGCCTATATTCTGATCCGTATCCGTGAGGGAGACGAATGGAAGACCGCCTTTAACACAAGGGACGGCCATTTTGAGTATTTGGTGATGCCCTTCGGCCTCTGCAACGCACCTGCTGTCTTCCAGGAATTCGTCAATGACATTTTCAGGGACTTACTTTACACCTGCGTGGTCGTATACCTGGATGATATCCTCATCTTTTCCTCCAATTTGGATCAACACCGGGTCCATGTGCAACAAGTTCTTACTCGTCTTAGGAGAAATCGCCTGTATGCTAAACTTGCGGCGGGCTCTGGTGAAGACCAGTAACTGCTTAGAACCGGTCCTCTAGTACAACCCGCGCCATCGCCTCTCTGGTCCAGAGGATCCACTACCTGTCCTGCCGGTACGTGACAGTAGTTCAGAGGAAGAGGCGGTGGTCGCACAGAGCCACCAGCACAGCAGAAGAGGGAGCGGAGCGGCCGCCCTCTAGACAGTACGCCTCCTACTGCCCACCGCAGCAAGGGACCGAGCACACCAAAGCCAGCTCCAAGGAGTTCCCTGGCGTGGCAGTTCTTCAGACAATGTGCTGATGACAAGACACGAGTGGTTTGCCCGCTGTGCAATCAGAGCCTGAAGCGAGGCATAAACGTTCTTAACCTGAGCACAACCTGCATGACCAGGCATTTAAGTGCAAAGCACGAGCTGCAGTGGAGTAGACACCTCAAAAACCAAGAAAGGTCTCTGGCTCCTCCTGCTTCCTCTTCTGCTGCAGTCACGGGCTCTTCATCCACCTCTGGAGTGACAGTGCCACCTGGTGGAGTGACAGTGCCACCTGGCACCCCGCAAACAGAGGATCTGCCAGCAACACCAACACCTGGGTCACTAAGCATCTCCACAATGTCCCACAGAAGCGTTCAGCTCTCCATATCCCAAACGCTGGAGAGGAAGAGGAAGTACCCCCCTACCCACCCGCGATCCCTAGCACTGAATGCCAGCATTTCTAAATTACTTGCCTTTGAAATGCTGTCATTCCGTCTGGTGGAGACGGATAGTTTTAAAGGCCTTATGGTAGTGGCTGTCCCACAGTACGTCGTGCCCAGCCGCCACTACTTTTCAAGGCGAGCCACCCCTTCCCTTTACAACCAAGTAGGGGACAAAATCAGGTGTGCACTGCGCAAGGCCATCTGTGGCAAGGTGCACCTGACTACGGATACGTGGACCAGTAAGCACTGTCAGGGCCGTTATATCTCCACTAGACATTAAGCCTGTTATAATAACGGGTGCTAGAACAGTAGTGTGTAAACATTAGTAGAAACAGTCTATATTACAGAGAGTGCAGAATTATTAGGCAAGTTGTATTTTTGAGGATTAATTTTATTATTGAACAACAACCATGTTCTCAATGAACCCAAAAAACTCATTAATATCAAAGCTGAATATTTTTGGAAGTAGTTTTTAGTTTGTTTTTAGTTTTAGCTATTTTAGGGGGATATCTGTGTGTGCAGGTGACTATTACTGTGCATAATTATTAGGCAACTTAACAAAAAACAAATATATACCCATTTCAATTATTTATTTTTACCAGTGAAACCAATATAACATCTCAACATTCACAAATATACATTTCTGACATTCAAAAACAAAACAAAAACAAATCAGAGACCAATATAGCCACCTTTCTTTGCAAGGACACTCAAAAGCCTGCCATCCATGGATTCTGTCAGTGTTTTGATCTGTTCACCATCAACATTGCATGCAGCAGCAACCACAGCCTCCCAGACACTGTTCAGAGAGGTGTACTGTTTTCCCTCCTTGTAAATCTCACATTTGATGATGGACCACAGGTTCTCAATGGGGTTCAGATCAGGTGAATGTCATTAGATTTTCTTCTTTTATACCCTTTCTTGCCAGCCACGCTGTGGAGTACTTGGACGCGTGTGATGGAGCATTGTCCTGCATGAAAATCATGTTTTTCTTGAAGGATGCAGACTTCTTCCTGTACCCTTGCTTGTAGAGGGTGTCTTCCAGAAACTGGCAGTAGGACTGGGAGTTGAGCTTGACTCCATCCTCAACCCGAAAAGGCCCCACAAGCTCATCTTTGATGATACCAGCCCAAACCAGTACTCCACCTCCACCTTGATGGCGTCTGAGTCGGACTGGAGCTCTCTGCCCTTTACCAATCCAGCCACGGGCCCATCCATCTGGCCCATCAAGACTCACTCTCATTTCATCAGTCCATAAAACCTTAGAAAAATCAGTCTTGAGATATTTCTTGGCCCAGTCTTGACGTTTCAGCTTGTGTGTCTTGTTCAGTGGTGGTCGTCTTTCAGCCTTTCTTACCTTGGCCATGTCTCTGAGTATTGCACACCTTGTGCTTTTGGGCACTCCAGTGATGTTGCAGCTCTGAAATATGACCAAACTGGTGGCAAGTGGCATCTTGGCAGCTGCACGCTTGACTTTTCTCAGTTCATGGGCAGTTATTTTGCGCCTTGGTTTTTCCACACGCTTCTTGTGACCCTGTTGACTATTTTGAATGAAACGCTTGATTGTTCGATGATCACGCTTCAGAAGCTTTGCAATTTTAAGAGTGTTGCATCCCTCTGCAAGATATCTCACTATTTTTGACTTTTCTGAGCCTGTCAAGTCCTTCTTTTGACCCATTTTGCCAAAGGAAAGGAAGTTGCCTAATAATTATGCACACCTAATATAGGGTGTTGATGTCATTAGACCACACCCCTTCTCATTACAGAGATGCACATCACCTAATATGCTTAATTGGTAGTAGGCTTTCGAGCCTATACAGCTTGGAGTAAAACAACATGCATAAAGAGGATGATGTGGTCAAAATACTCATTTGCCTAATAATTCTGCACGCAGTGTAAATAGTAAGATAATTTAACCACATTGTATTTCTTGTTTTATTTTCTTTTGTCAAAAATATTTTCGAAAGAAGTCAAAATTAAATTAATAATAAAAATAAAATAGAAACGTATATATCACGATACATTAAGTATAGTTTGTAACAATCTTCAATATACAATACCTGAATCAGATATTCAGGAAAAAGGTAATTTTTAACCTCTTGAAATTTTTCTATAAAATTTCTTTACACACAACATTTCTTGTAAATATTCAATCTGAATTTGGCAACAGTTTGCCTTGTTCAGGACCATCTACAACCTTTACAAGCACATCTGAAAAAGTTCTAACTCTAGATAATGCAACATATAACTGACCGTGGCAGAATACTGGTTCTGGCAAGTAAATGCCAACTTTTTCTAAGGTTTTCCCCTGAGCTTTATTAATTGTCATGGCAAAGGGTAATGCAACTGGAAATTGTCGTCTTCTTAAGGTAAATGGCAAATTAGTAGAGGATGGAGCTAAATCAATACGTGGAATAAAGACCATGTCCCCTTCCGCTGAACCTGTTATTACTTGAGCAATAATGAGGTTTCTTTTCAAGTCTTTAACAAAGAGGCGGGTTCCATTGCACAATCCTCTTTTAGCGTTTATATTTCTGAGGAGCATAATTATTGCTCCCTTTTTAAGGTTCAGTTTATGCCTCGGCATTCCTGTTGGAGTTAACTCATTAAAGGGTTTCTATCACTTGGTATGACATAATTAGCTGTCAGACACTAGCGATCCGCTAGTGTCTGCTCTGGCCAACCACCCTACTATAATCACTTGTGGGGCAGCGGTTTTGCTAAAAAAATAACTTTTATAAATATGCTAATGAGCCTCTAGGTGCTATGTGGGCGTCATTAGCACCTAGAGGCTCCGTCTACCTTCATACACAGCCACCGCCCAGCGCGTCCCTCCAGCCCGCCCATGTCCTCCTCCGTGTGACGCAGCGGCCGAATTCTCGCACATGCGCCGTGCGCGGCTGTATTCGGCGCATTTGAGATGTCTGAGCTCGGAGCGGTCAGACATTCAATGCGCATGCGCGGATGTATTCGGCGCATGCGCATTGAATGTCTGACCGCTCCGAGCTCACATCTCAAATGCGCCGAATACAGCCGCGCGCGGCGCATGCGCGAGAATTCGGCCGCTGCGTCACACGGAGGATCGCATTCAGCAGGAGATGGGCGGGCTGGAGGGACGCGCTGGGCGGTGGCTGTGTATGAAGGTAGACGGAGCCTCTAGGTGCTAATGACGCCCACATAGCACCTAGAGGCTCATTAGCATATTTATAAAAGTTAGTTTTTTAGCAAAACCGCTGCCCCACAAGTGATTATAGTAGGATGGTTGGCCAGAGCAGACACTAGCGGATCGCTAGTGTCTGACAGCTAATTATGTCATACCAAGTGATAGAAACCCTTTAAGAAACTCAATAGGATAGTTCTGCATATCTTCCTCAGTTGAGTCATCAATTGAGTTTGAGCTAAGGAATGTCACAGTATCTCCTTCCAAAATGCTTAGCACCTCTTCATTTATGCTATCAACATCAGAGTTCTTTGGGAAAGGAATAAAAATTTTTGTTATCTTCCGGACATCAGCAACTAAAATTCTTTCTCCAAAAAAGTTGTTGACAATATTTCCTGTACATCAAATTTTTGAAGGGATTTTAATTATGTCTTCAGGCAAACCGTCAATGTGTGGTGTATCACCATTGCCAACTTGGATCAACCAATTGCTGAATTCAGTATCAACTGAACGGATATTGTTTGTAAGGTTAAGTATTTGGAAGTTTTGCCACAGTTTATTATACTTTATACATGCTTCAACAATTTTTGTCCGGTCACCATGAGGAACCACTGGAAGTGTTTGCCGAAAATCTCCACCAAGTAATAAAACTTTTCCTCCAAAGGGTTTCTGGTTATCCATTATTTATTTTATCAGTTTGTCAACCACTGTAAGAGCAATAGAAGGGGCCATTGTACACTCATCCCAAATGAGCACTGTAGATGATCTAAAATTTTCAGCATCAGCAGAATTGAGACGCATATTTGATATTGAGTTCTCAACTATCGGAACAGGTAATTTGAACTGAAAGTGGTATGTTCTTCCACCCTCAAGAAGATTGGCTGCTATACCTGTTCTCGCATTCAGTTTGTTTAGAGACGTCATCTGCTCGGCACAGCCAGATAGGAGGGAGGAGCTGGACGCCTATTTGTACCAGGTCACTGATTTGGGTCACAAGTATGGGGGTTCGGCGTTTTATGACTATCACCGGTCCTTCGCGGCTGTGCTGGATATGGAGCTATTCTGCAGGCATTTTGCAGGTCTCCGAGCCCCCACTTGTGGCGCATGCCAGTCCATTTTTCATGCCACAGAATGGTGCCCCAACGAGGCGGCCGCTCATCCAGACAGAGCCCTTCCAGGAACGTCGGGGGTCCCCAGGGGCCCGGCCCTCATGGACAAGTTTGGCAGGCCAATTGTGTATCTGGGCAAGAGCCAGATATGCAATAATTTCAATTTCGGTCACTGCATGTTCAGTGGGTGCAGGGCCCTTCACGTGCTTTCGGGCACATCCCAGGTCCACCTGTCCTAAAAAATCTTCCAAGCAGGCATGACTGACCGACGTCAACGTTGACCTCCTGGAGGCGCTCCTGGAAGGTCATGACGACCGGCAGTTAGTGCAACATTTGATTACTGGCCTGTCACAAGGGTTCCACACGGGATTGGTGGCCCTGCCGCATTCAAATTGGGAGTGTGAGAACCTCCTCTCTGCCAGACAGGATCCTGAGGCGGTGCAAGCAGCATTATCCTTGGAGTTGGACAAAGGGTTCCTCATCGGTCCGTTTGACTCGATTCCCTTTGAGGTTTGGAGGGTCAACCCTATTGGGGTGGTGGCTAAGAAAGGCTCAAATAAAAGAAGACTGATCTACGATCTCTCGGCTCCTCATTCTTCTCACATCCCTAGTATTAACTCTCTCATACCATCGGAAGAGTTTAGCATGACGTACTCCTCTATCGATGAGGCCATTCAATTCATTCTCAAGGCAGGCAGGGGGGCCTGGTTGTCTAAAACTGATATTGCTGATGCATTTAAATTGCTCCCGATCCTCCCGCAACTGTGGCAATATTATGGCATCAAGTGGGCAGGCAGATACTACTTTGCCAACCGTCTAACGTTTGGATTGAAAAGCAGCCCATGGCTGTTTGACCGTCTGACCCAGGCCCTGCACTGGATTCTGGTCGAACATGGGCAGGCTCCTATGTGTATCCACTACCTGGATGACTTCCTGCTGGTGGAGCACCCCTCCCGACAGCCCTCTGGTTTGTCCTCCCTGCTGGAGTTATTTTCAGCGCTCCAGGTTCCTGTCGCCGCAGGGAAGACGGTCGGCCCTTCCTCGACAATCACCTTCCTGGGGGTCATTCTGGATTCTGCAAGGTTGGAAGCAAGGCTCCCCGAGGAGAAGTTACAACAGATCAGGTTAGCCATCCAGGAAGCTGCCAAATCCTGCTTCCTGACCAAGACAAGCCTCCAATCGTTGCTAGGCCGGCTGAACTTCGCCATGAGGGTCATGCCCCAGGGGCGCACCTTCGTGTCCCGGCTCTTGCTGCTCCTGCCATCGGCCCCAGAACAGGACAGTGTCGTTCGTTTGGACCAACAGGCCATGGCAGACCTGTCCATGTGGAGCACATTCATGTCCTCATGGAATGGAGTGAGATTGTTCATTCCTCCCCGGGACCCGTCCTCTCCCACGATCTATTCTGACGCGGCCGCATCCAAGGGCTTTGCAGCCATATTTGGCAACCACTGGCTTGCCGGTGCCTGGCCGTCCCAGATTATGATGGACGGTCAGGCCCTTCGGTCATCCCCCCTGTTGAAGTTGTATCCGTTGGTGGCAGCGGCCCATGTATGGGGCCACGATTGGTCAGACTCGAGGGTGTTACTCATTACCGATAGTCAGGACTTGGTCGACATCATCCGCAATGGCAGAGCAAAATCCCCTAAGATCATGGCTCTCATGCGTAGGCTGGTTTGGTTGTCCATGGTGCATAATTTTTGCATTGAGTGCTCCCACATTCAGGGTTCCAAGAATACTGCTGCGGATGCACTGTCCCGGCTTAACGTCGATATCTTTTTTCAGAACATGCCACTCGCAGACGCAACGGGGGCAGGCGTTCCAGCATACAGCGACCTGGTGTGGGACTAACATCATTGATCAGCAAAGCAAAGGACCTGTTGCACCAGAGCCTGTCTGAGAATACAGTCAGGAACTATCGTACGGGCTGGAATCTGTATAGAAAATTTGCCGAGAGTCATCCACAGGGCAACGTGGATGACGTGTCATTCATAATGGCTTTCATCGCGCATTGCCATGTCAACCTCGGACTCGCTCACAATACCATCCGCCTGTATTTGGCGGGGGTTCAACATCAGTTCACGTTGGACAATCCGGCCCGGATCTCTTTCTTTACATCGCAGGCCATCAAGGCCACGCTCCGGGGCAAGTAGGCCGGTGGTCCGTCAACCCATGTCCGGCTCCTTGTTTAGGCAGTTGTCCTTGGCTCTGGATGGTGATCCTTTTGGGCCCTTGGGTAGCACCATTATTAAAGCCGCCCTTTACCTAGGGTTTTTACGGGTTCCTTCGTCCGGGGGAATTCACCGCTTCCGTCCGGAACGGCCGTCATCTCCAGAAGCAGCACTTGACCTGGCATCACGACCTGTTTGTGCTGAGCATTCCGTCTACCAAGACCGCTCAGACAGGGCCTCCAACCCTGGTATCATTCTACCCCTCGCACAACGACTGGTGCCCGGTCAAGGTGCTGCGACAATTGTCTGTGGCCCTGCAGGCGGCGGCAGCAGATAGTTCCCTACTCCCCTTCAAAGGAGGGCTATTGTCCACGCCCCAGTTCATGTCACATGTGCGCTCATTAATGGCGGGGTTAGGTCAGGACCCGAAGGGCATCTCGGGACACTCCTTTCGTATTGGGGCGGCCTCCGCGGCATCTAGACACCAGATACCTCCTCATGTCATCAGGTGCATGGGGCGCTGGAGGTCGTCATGTTTTTCTAGATACATTCCAAATCCTCAATCAGAGATCCGTAATGCTTTCTGTTCTCTTGCCATGTAACAGTACAATAAAGTATCTGTCCGTATGATTGTGTCTCCTTTTTGGCCCCTTTTAGGCCTATCCTCGTTACAGGCTTCCGGCATTAACCAGCCAGAGGTTGGCACTAGCTCCTACGTCCAGGTACCGTCGCCCTGACCACAAGAAAGTAAGGCTGCCGTGCACCCTGTATTTGTGGGAGGGGCATATGCCCCGCCCCATGGCTATAAATTCCACAGAGTGCAAGGGACAGGACGTGCAGCCAGGTACCCCTCCCTCCCTTCCCTTTTTCTTAGCTCTTCCTTAAGGATAGGCCCCCTTTTAGGCCTATCCTCGTTACAGGCTTCCGGCATTAACCAGCCAGAGGTTGGCGCTAGCTCCTACGTCCAGGGACCGTCGCCCTGACCACAAGTAAGGATTATATGGTACAACCCAAGAATTATCAATATTCTTTCCGTTAAGAATTATAGTTTGGCCTGTATTTCTTCTCTTGTACTTTTGGATAGCCTTTGCTATTAGCAATAGTTTTTTGTTGGAATTTCTTCGGAAAATCCTTACAGCATTTGTCATTTGTCATACATGGAGAATTAGGATTGAGTGCTCCGCATGGTCCATGAATCATATGCTTTGTTACAATTGCATGTAAGCGAGGAGTGATTTCTATGTTATCTATCAGACAATTTTATCTATCAGTTCTTCATTTTTTGGTTTACAGCTTTCTTTAAGAATGAGAAGTATGTGAGCATGTGGTAAACCTCTCTTTTGAAATTCTATCACATAGACCATTGCTTTTGGGACTCCAAAAATATGTTTTTTACTGATGTCATCAATTAGAGCTTTGAGTTTTAGGTGAAATACTCTTGCAACTAAATGTGGTTGTCCATCAACAGTTTGTCCATATTGTAGGTTATGTACAATCTCTTCCCATTTGAGATTGCATGTCACTGTAATAAAAAGATCTGGTTTTCCATATTTTCTGAAAATTGCCATAGCATCTTAATAATTTTGTTGCATGTTTCTGGGGCTCCCTGCAAATGAAGAAGGCAAAATATACATTTTTCCAGGACTCAGGCCTGCTTCATTGGCTTCATTAAACAAATGATCCATTAATCCAGAGTATTCCCATAGGGGAATAACAATGGATAAACCATGGGTTCCAAATTAGGATCAAGGACACAAATTCTTTGTGTTTTTTATTTATTTGTATAATCTTCACTTGGTTTGCAGTGTATAAGAAGATCTCTTTCAAGTGGTGGTTCTCCATCATCATTTTGAAAAATAAAAGCAACCTCATTATATTTTGGTGCGTTATAGCGCCTTTGGTCATTTTTGCGATCTTGTACTATTGTCATGGACACTTCCTTAATAACATTGTCATTTTTGGCGGCATTCTCTTCATATTCTTTTTCAACTTGGTACAACATTTTGCAGGCCTCGGCAAAAGGATTGAATTGTGCCATAAATGTACTTAATGTTTGCATAAGCTCTGTATTTATTCCTGAGTTGGCAGAAATTTGCATTCTTTGTTTTGCAGCTTCAGAGGGATCTAAAATGTATAATTGTGCAAACTGTCTGTTTTCACCCTGTTGAGGATGCAGTGTTCCTGCTCTGTGACAAATCCGACCATGGATTCGAAAACAGTATGGCCCATAGCCAGAAGGCGGACTAATGTTAGCTCCCATAGATGCAAATGCTAGAGCACTATTTATTGACCTTATATTTTGCATGAAATTTTTGCTGTAATGATGCTGACCCATCATGAGCTGCTGTATAAACGGATTTGTTCGAATTGGTTGAAGATTTACTTTTCCTTTTGAGCAACACTGTGTAAATTTTTGATCAGATGGCCTTTCTCCTTGAAAATGTTTTGCTTGACAAAAATTGCATATCTGATTTAAATCTCCACATGTGTAGGGTATAATGTATAATTAACTATATCATTTATCATTGCCATTCTTTCTATTGTTGCCCGGGATTCGGTATTTTCCACTCGTTTACTTCGGGCCAGTCTCTGTAATTGTGCTTGCCGCAAACATTGTAATTGTCGTTCTTCTGATGTAAGACTTGCTCTCCTAGCTTTTTCTCTTTCAGCATGTCTCTTACGTTTTTGTCTTTCTCTTATATAATTTATCCTCTCATGTGTGGCTGTTGATAAATGTGTTGTGTCTGTTTGTAGATCTGTTATCCTGCCTCTTTTTATTGCTTGTTGCTGACGTAGTGTTGCTCTCCTAGCTCTGTGTGCTTTCACATTTTTCTGACGCTCATTTTCCTTTTCTTCAATAGATCTATTTGTTCGTCTTTGTCTTTCTCTTAGAGATTGTTTTTTACGCAGATTTTCCTGTTCTTCTATAGATCTATTTGCTCTTCTGAATCTTTCTCTTTTAGCGTTTTTGTGACACTCATCTTCTTTTTCTTGAATTGATCAATTTGCTCGTTTTTTTCTTTGTTTTTCAGCCTTTTTTTTATTTACTTTTACTTGCTGACTTGACTGTTTCTCCAGGAGAATTTGGTTATGTAGGGTTTCATTGTCTGTGTCTTTTGTCCTACTTGATGTGTCCTTTTTTTGGGGTGGCATGTTGTTAGTAAAAAGTCCAAGTAATATAGGCTTGTACTTTTATAATTTTATAATATTTTCTCTTACTGTAATACTGACTTATATGTAGCTGTAATATGCGTCACTGGCACTGACTTTTGGCTGAGACTGCAGGCACTGTGACTGGTGGCTGATATGACTGCCACTTGCACTGTGACTGATACAGCTGTCACTGACTGGTGGTGCTGAGACCACTGGCACTGTGACTGGTGGCTGATACGGCTGGCACTGAGTGGTGGTGCTGAGAGCACTGGTACTGTGACTGGTGACTGATACTGCTGGCACTGACTGCTGGCACTGACTGGTGGTGCTGAGACTGTGGGCACTGTGACTGGTGCCTGAGATGGCTGGCACGGACTGGTGGTGCTGAGACTGCAGCTGATGGCTGAAACAGCTGGCACTTACTGCTGGCTGAGACGACTGGCAGTGCCACGTGGTGCTGAGACTGCTGTCACTGTGACTGGTGGCTGATACGACTGGCACTGACTGGTGGTGCTGAAACCAGTGTCACTGTGACTGGTGGCTAATACGCTTGGCACTGACTAGTGGTGCTGAGACCACTGGCACTGTGACTGGTGGCTGATACAGCTGGCACTGATTGGTGGTGCTAATACGGCGGGCACTGTGACTGGTGGCTGATACAGCTAGCACTGACTGCTAGGACTGACTGGTGGTGCTGAGACTGTGACTGGTGCCTGAGATGGCTGGCACAAACTGCTGGCACTGACTGGTGGTGCTGAGACTGCAGCTGATGGCAGAAACAGCTGGCGCTGACTAGTGGCTACGACGACTGGCAATGCCACTTGGTGCTGAGACTATTGGCACTTTGACTGGTGGCTGATACGGCTGGCACTGACTGGTGGTGCTGAGACCACTGGCACTGTGACTGGTGGCTGATATAGCTGGCACTGATTGGTGGTGCTAATAAGGCGGGCACTGTGACTGGTGGCTGATAGAGCTGGCACTAACTGTTGATGCTGAGACTGCTGTCACTGTGACTGGTGGGTGATACAGCTGGCACTGACTGCTGGCACTAACTGGTGGTGCTGAGACCACTGGCACTGTGACTGGTGGCTGATACAGCTCGCACTGACTGCTGGCACTGACTGGTGGTGCTGAGACGGCAGGCACTGTGACGGGTGGCTGATAAAGCTGGCACTAACTGGTGGTGCTGAGACCACTGGCACTGTGACTGGTGGCTGATAGGGCTGGCACTGACTGCTGTTACTGTGACTGGTGGCAATGATTGATGGCTGGCAATTATTGCTGGCACTGATTGGTGGTGCTGGCTAATGCTGCTGGCAGCAGCTGCAGTGTGTATCTGAGAGCAATTTCTGTCACTGTGCATGTAATGGCGGTGCTTCTTATGAACTCTGCTTCTTATGCACTCTGCTCCAACTGACACCACACACCATAAGAGGCGGTTATTGGCCAGCGGCGCGGTTGTGGGGATGGTGTGATTGGACGGCTCCATGCTGTGGGCGGTCCGTACAGCGTGTGGTGCGCCGTGTGTTTATTGGCTGGCTTGCAGCGTTTTGGTGTCCGCCTGGCGGTGCGGAGCCGAACGGATCCGTTCTGACTTACAATGTAAGTCAATGGGGACGGATCCGTTTACATTGACACAATATTGGTGCAATTGTAAACGGATCCATCCCCCATTGTCTTTCAATGTAAAGTCAGGAGTCCCTATTAATATACCATCGGATCTGAGTTTTCTCCAATCCGATGGTATATTTTAACTTAAAGCGTCCCCATCACCATGGGAACGCCTCTATGTTAGAATATACCATTGGATTTGAGTTAGATCGTGAAAACTCAGATCCGACAGTATATTCTAACACAGAGGCGTTCTCATAGTGATGGGGACGCTTCAAGTTAGAATATACTAAGAACTGTGTACATAACTGCCCCCCGCTGCCTGGCAGAACCCGATCTCTTACAGGGAACTGTGATCCGCACAATTAACCCCTCAGATGCCGCACCTGAGGGGTTAATTGTGCGGATCTCAGCCCTCTCATCGGGTGCTGCCAGGCAGCAGGGGCCAGACCCATCTCTCCCCAGTATTAAAAGCATCGGTGGCCAGTGCGGCCCCACCCACCCTCCCTCCCCAGTATTAAAAGCATTGGTGGCCAGTGCGGCCCCCCCTCCCCAGTATTAAAAGCATTGGTGGCCAGTGCTGCCCCCCCTCCCTCCCCAGTATTAAAAGCATTGGTGGCCAGTGCGGCCCCCCTCTCCCTCCCTCCCCATTATTAAAAGCATTGGTGGCCAGTGCGCCCCCCCCTCCCTCCCCAGTATTAAAAGCATTGGTGGCCAGTGCGGCCCCCCCCTCCCTCCCCAGTATTAAATGCATTGGTGGCCAGTGCGCCCCCCCCCCTCCCTCCCCAGTATTAAAAGCATTGGTGACCAGTGTGGCCCCCCCTCCCTCCCTCCCCAGTATTAAAATAATTGGTGGCAGTGGCCACAGGCTAACAACCCCCCTCCCCCCCATAATTGGTGGCAGCGGAGCGGCATTTCCGATCGGAGTCCCAGTTTAATCGCTGGGGCTCTGATCGGTTACCATGGCAGCCAGGACGCTACTGCAGTCCTGGATGCCATGGTTACTTAGCTTATACTTACATGCACTGTCTGTAGCCGGCCGGCGCTCCTCCTACTGGTAAGTGACAGGTCTGTGCGGCGCCCACATTCTAACTTGTGCTGATTACTGGGTGGCCACGCTGCTGGATCCCCGTTACAAGGACAACGTACCGTCTTTAATTCCGTCACTGGAGCGTGATCGTAAAATGCATATATATAGAGATTTAGGAGCAAATTCAAAATCATGGCTGCAACAAGACTGCACACTGATAGTGGCGACATGCATTCCAATGTGATTCTCAATTAAAATATCGGCATGAAGGCACGCAATAATACGCATGTCTATTGTCTTTATTATTGTATATGTATAGTTTTGGATATAATCATTAATTCTCTTCTCCTTACCTTCCACAGAGAAAATGACCCCCATAGCCTCATCTTCACAGGTAGTATATATCCTCACATAGTTTAGAGCTATATTAGTAATGACCTATATGTCCCTTTGTTATCTGTAATCATATATTGTATAATCTAATACTGTTATTCCTATATAGTTTATCTAGAATTGATGCACATAACAACAACAAGCCCTTGATATACAGCGACCTTGCGCCTGTGTGCTGCGCCTGCGCATTCGGCCCCGGCCGCCTGACACTCTCAGTCCGGAGCCGGGTGATCCTGCGCATGCGCGATTGAAGCCATCACTCTTGCGATATCTCGGCATCGGCGTATGAACGCCTGCAAAATGCCATCTTCCATCTCGGTTTAAATACCCCGATCTCCTGCGTGACAGACAAGTCCACCCGATGCTGTCACAACCAGACAGCTGAGAAGCTCTGACAGGAGCCGTCCAGATCCTCCTCCTTGAGTTTCTTTGTTTTGGTTTCTGTTCCTCACCTCGTTAGTCTATCTCAGCTGTCATGCAGTCGGACTGATTACTTCCCTTTAAATTCCTACCCATAAGGCAGTAGTGTGCGGCTGATACAACTTCCTGGAGTGTGTGTGCATGCTGTTCCAGTTCCCAGTTCCCTGTCCACAGTCGTCTGCAAGATAAGTTCTGTTTATGTATTTATGATTTTCTGTTTTCTGGATCCAGGTGACCCTGACTCCCTCCGTGTCTGTGTAGGGAGCCGGTGGTCGTGTCCCATCACTATTGTAGGGCCTTCAGGTCTAAGATAGCCGAGGTACGTGGATATGCGCCCATCCACCTTTGGGGTGGTCGCATAGGCTGAGCAATAAGGGAGAGCGGCAGGTCGATTGCAGGGGTCTCCCTTTTGTTCCTTAGTTGTGGGTCCAGTGAGTCATTGTTTGTATTGTATTATCTTGTTTCCTGTACACCATCCGTGACATTATCAGCCGCCAAAACCGTCTCAAGCATGGATCCGGTTACACTTTTGGCTGAACGCTTTCAGGGTCTTGCTTTGGAGGTAGCTGATCTCCGTAAGACTTTTTCTCAGTTTCAAGTGACCGGTTCAGCTTGCGTTCATGGAGTTTGTGCTGAGCCTAAGATTTCGCTCCCGGATACGTTTTCCGGGGGTAGTGAGAATTTTGTACGTTTTAGAGAGGCTTGCAAACTCCATTTTCGCCTTCTTCCCCATTCTTCTGGTGATGAAGAACGAAGAGTGGGTATCATTATATCGCTGCTCAGGGGTAACGCTCAGTCCTGGGCCTTTTCGCTGCCGGAGGGGGCACGGCCCCTCCGTTCAGTGGATGAATTCTTTTTAGCCCTGGGTCAGATATATGATGATCCGGATCGTATTGCTCTGGCTGAGTCTAAACTACGTCTGTTATGCCAGGGTAAACAATCCGCAGAGATTTACTGCTCAGAATTTCGGAGATGGGCAGCAGATACGGGTTGGAATGATGCTGCACTCCGAAGTCAATTTTGCTATGGTCTTTCAGAGGGATTGAGAGATGCATTTGCCTTTATGAAAGACCTACCTCCTTGAATTCTGCTATGTCTCAGGCTGTTCGTATTGACAGGCGTCTTAGAGAGAGAGGAGAGATCTCTCCTTCCTGTCATACTCAGTCCCGGGACAGTGCAGCGGTCTCATTCTGTGCACAGGGGTCTCAGTCGCAGTCAGCCCCTTCTGAGCAGGAGCCCATGCAGCTGGGGTTGATTGCCTCTGACAATAGAAGATTCAGCCCGCAGGGGAGGGTTTGCTTTTGTTGTGGAGGTATAAATCATCTGGCAAATGTTTGTCCCTCTAGGAGATTCAGGCAGTTTTCTGGGAGTAATAAAGAGACAAAAAGGAAGAAATCTTTTAAGAATGTTCCGTCTGTTACTATTGGCAGGGTTGAGGCGGAAATTTAAGGTTTTCCTTTTGCTTGTAGTTCCCGTTTTGTCCTGCCTGCTAGGGTGGCGCTAGAGAGCAAGAGCATTTTTTGTGAGATTTTTGTGGATAGTGGAGCAGCTGTCAACCTCATTGATAATCAATTTGCAATAACTCATGGTTTCCAGGTATGCACTTTGGGAAGAGATATTCCTGTTTTTGCTATTGATTCAGCTCCACTTTCTCAGAGATCATTGAAGGGCATAGTTCACAATATCCGTTTAATTGTGAATGATGCTCATGTTGAGAATGTGTCATGTTTCGTCCTTAGCGGTTTGCCTACTCCTCTAGTGTTGGGGCTACCCTGGCTCACTAAACATAACCCCACCATTGATTGGCAAGCGAGGCAAATAAATGGTTGGAGTAACTTTTGCAGAGAGAATTGCCTCATAACATCTATTTCTGAGGTTTCTACTAAAACTGTACCACCTTTCCTCTCTGAATTTTTGGATGTCTTCTCTGAGAGTGGAGTTCAGGGTTTACCTCCGCACAGGGAGTATGATTGCCCTATTGATCTCATCCCAGGCGCCAAGCTGCCTAAATCTCGTTTATACAATCTTTCTCAACCTGAGAGGGTCGCTATGCATGCTTAAATCTCTGAGAGTCTGAGAAAAGGACACATACGACCCTCGAAGTCACCTGTTGCCGCTGTTTTTTTCTTTGTTAAGAAAAAAGATGGTTCTTTAAGACCTTGTCTGGATTTCAGGGAGCTGAACAGTATCACTATTCGTGTTCCTTATCCGCTTCCTCTGATCCCGGACTTGTTTAACCAGGTTGTTGGGGCGAAAGTCTTTTCCAAATTAGACCTAAGAGGGGCATACAACCTGGTTAGGGTCAGAGAAGGAGATGAATGGAAGACGGCTTTCAATACCCCTGAGGGCTATTTTGAGAATTTAGTTATGCCTTTTGGTTTGATGAATGCCCCAGCCGTTTTTCAGCATTTCGTCAACAGCATTTTTTATCATTTAATGGGAAAATTTGTATTAGTGTATTTGGATGACATTTTGATTTTTTCTCCTGATTTCAAGACTCATAAGGAACACTTATGTCAGGTCTTACTCATCCTGCGGGAGAATAAATTATACGCGAAACTGGAAAAATGTGTGTTTGCGGTTCCAGAGATCCAATTTCTGGGGTTTCTTGTCTCCGCTTCTGGTTTTCGCATGGACCCCGAGAAGGTTCGCGCTGTGCTTGAGTGGGAGCTTCCTGAGAATCAGAAGGCGCTGATGCGTTTTTTGGGCTTTGCCAATTATTACAGGAAATTTATTTTGAATTATTCCTCTGTTGTTAAACCACTCACTGATATGACCAGAAAGGGGGTAGATTTTTCTTCCTGGTCGGTAGAGGCGCGTAAGGCCTTTTCTAATATCAAGGAGAGTTTTGCTTCCGCTCCCATCCTAGTACAACCTGATGTTTCGTTACCCTTCATAGTTGAGG
This sequence comes from Bufo bufo, assembly GCF_905171765.1. Classification (NCBI taxonomy): domain Eukaryota; kingdom Metazoa; phylum Chordata; class Amphibia; order Anura; family Bufonidae; genus Bufo; species Bufo bufo. The sequence continues at coordinate 77,639,779 of NC_053392.1, forward strand.
TTGATGCTTCTGAGGTAGGGGTGGGTGCGGTCTTGTCTCAGGGTTCCTCTCCTGCCAAATGGCAACCATGTGCCTTTTTCTCAAAGAAGCTCTCCTCCGCAGAGAGAAATTATGATGTGGGAGATAGGGAATTGTTGGCCATCAAGTTGGCTTTTGAGGAATGGCGCCATTGGCTAGAGGGAGCCAGACACCCTATTACCGTGTTTACTGACCATAAAAATCTGGCCTACTTGGAGTCAGCCAAGCGTCTGAACCCGAGACAGGCCAGATGGTCTTTGTTCTTTTCAAGGTTTAATTTTGTTGTTACGTTCCGCCCTGAGGTTAAGAATGTGAAGGCAGATACTCTATCACGTTGTTTCCCGGGAGGTGGGAATTTTGAAGACCCGGGTCCCATTTTGGCTGAAGGTGTGGTGGTCTCTGCTCTTTTTCCTGAATTGGAGGCAGAGGTGCAGGCAGCTCAGTCAGAAGCTCCTGATCTTTGTCCTCCTGGGAGGTTGTTTGTGCCTCTCGCTTTGAGACACAAGATTTTTAAAGAACACCACGATACGGTCCTTGCTGGGCACCCGGGGACAAGAGCCACACTGGATCTCATTGCCCGGAGTTTCTGGTGGCCTGCGCTTCGTAAGTCGGTTGAGGGTTTTGTGGCAGCTTGCGAGACTTGCGCTCGTGCCAAGGTCCCTCATTCACGGCCATCAGGTCCTCTCCTTCCTTTGCCCATTCCTTCCCGTCCTTGGACACATCTGTCCATGGACTTCATAACGGACTTGCCTCGTTCCTCGGGGAAGTCTGTGATTCTGGTGGTGGTGGACCGTTTTAGCAAAATGGTGCATTTTATCCCTTTTCCTGGTTTGCCCAATGCTAAGACGCTGGCGCAGGCATTTGTTGACCACATTGTCAAATTGCATGGGATTCCTTCAGACATAGTCTCTGATAGGGGCACGCAGTTTGTTTCCAGATTCTGGAAGGCCTTCTGTTCTCGCTTGGGGGTTCGCTTGTCATTCTCTTCTGCTTTCCATCCGCAGTCGAATGGCCAGACAGAGCGTGTCAATCAGAATCTGGAGACATATCTGCGCTGTTTTGTGGCGGAGAATCAGGAGGATTGGTGTTCTTTTTTGTCCCTTGCTGAGTTTGCTTTAAATAACCGTCGTCAGGAGTCCTCTGATAAGTCACCATTTTTTGGTGCATATGGGTTTCATCCGCAGTTTGGGACTTTCTCTGGAGAGGGCTCTTCTGGTTTGCCTGATGAGGACAGATTCTCCTCGTCTTTGTCTTCTATTTGGCAAAAGATTCAGGATAATCTAAAGAACATGAGTGAGAGATATAAGCGTGTGGCGGATAGGAGACGTGTGCCTGGTCCGGACCTGAATGTTGGTGATTTGGTGTGGCTGTCTACCAAGAATATCAAATTGAAGGTTCCCTCCTGGAAGTTGGGTCCTAGGTTTATTGGGCCTTACAAGATCCTGTCTGTCATCAATCCTGTTGCCTACTGTCTTGATCTTCCTCAGACTTGGAAGATCCATAATGTTTTCCATAAGTCCTTATTGAAACCTTATGTTCAACCTATTGTACCCTCGCCTTTGCCTCCTCCTCCGATTATTGTTGATGGAGATCTTGAATTTCAGGTCTCTAGGATTGTGGATTCTCGTTTTGTCCGCGGTTCCCTCCAGTACCTCGTTCATTGGGAGGGTTATGGTCCTGAGGAGAGGATGTGGGTCCCAGTGACGGACATTAAGGCCTCTCGTCTCATCAGGGCTTTCCATAGGTCCCATCCTGAGAAGGTGGGCCCTGAGTGTCCGGAGTCCACTCCTAGAGGGAGGGGTACTGTCACAACCAGACAGCTGAGAAGCTCCGACAGGAGCCGTCCAGATCCTCCTCCTTGATTTTCTTTGTTTTGGTTTCTGTTCCTCACCTCGTTAGTCTATCTCAGCTGTCATGCAGTCGGACTGATTACTTCCCTTTAAATTCCTACCCATAAGGCAGTAGTGTGCGGCTGATACAACTTCCTGGAGTGTGTGTGCATGCTGTTCCAGTTCCCAGTTCCCTGTCCACAGTCGTCTGCAAGATAAGTTCTGTTTATGTATTTATGATTTTCTGTTTTCTGGATCCAGGTGACCCTGACTCCCTCCGTGTCTGTGTAGGGAGCCGGTGGTCGTGTCCCCTCACTATTGTAGGGCCTTCAGGTCTAAGATAGCCGAGGTACGTGGATATGCGCCCATCCACCTTTGGGGTGGTCGCATAGGCTGAGCAATAAGGGAGAGCGGCAGGTCGATTGCAGAGGTCTCCCTTTTGTTCCTTAGTTGTGGGTCCAGTGAGTCATTGTTTGTATTGTATTATCTTGTTTCCTGTACACCATCCGTGACAGATGCCTCCAGATCTACACTACTAAGGTCCGTTTTGTCTGTGTGTCTTGCTATAGGTCGCCATTATGGCTGCGCCACCTCCTGCAGCCTTCATGCCGATATTTTAATTGAGAATCACATTGGAATGCATGTCGCCACTATCAGTGTGCAGTCTTGTTGCAGCCATGATTTTGAATTTGCTCCTAAATCTCTATATATCCTCATGCTTTTTTTCTAGTAAGCAATGGGTACTACATTGAATGTTGTATTTTTGATGTAATGCACAAAGCTACATGACTCCCAGCTTCTATATGATTATCGATATATTCTAACTACTGCTCCCTTGTATAGGTCTTACACCTAATCTACCTGGATCAAGATGAGCCTGTTCCTACCTTGAAACCAATTTTTGCATATGTGTATATATATATATATATATATATATATAATTTATTTTTTTCCGGATCTCCTCTGCACTGCATTGCTATATGTAATTGCACTATACTTTAGATATTCTAGCCCTAATTCTTTATAGATATTTTGTTGTATTGCATATTTATTGCCTGCCCTACGAGTTCTGTCTACACCTAAAGCTTATGTATGTATTTGTACTTTAGGCTGTGAACAAGGTCCTGGTGGACCGAAACGTTGGCCAGTGTTATAATACTCAATCTTGGGATTGACAATAAAATGAACTTTTTCTGATTACTTTAATACGAGTGCCGTGGTCTTTATCTATATCTACATTGACTATTACTATTGAGCACCAGAAACTATACGACGGAGTGCCATCCACTATATATTATTGCATAGTCTGTCAAGCTGGCTGTTTAGTACATGAGTTGCAGTTTAGTACATGAGTTGTCACACTGTGGCGAAGATGGCTGCAAAAAGTAATAATTGCATCAAAGAGGAACGGCGTTCTATTATATTCTTTTTTCTAACAGAAGGTGTGCCGACAATGCCAGCCCCCAGAACTGCAGTCCACATGCTGGAAACCCCTAGACAGTTGAAGTGGTAGGTTATGGAATACCCAATTCATAGTATGGATTTAGCGCATAATATTTCCATCTTTTTGGACCGCTCAATAAAAGCTTTTAGGGGAAGTCGATTTTTATGTAATGATGATGTGAAAGCACCAATGCATCACGAGATATGCACTCAACCAAAACATTGTTTTTTATGTTTAATCTTTATTAGAAATAAGACATATACAATAAAAAATACAGTTCTTCAGTAAATAAATTTCTGTTTTACTTTATTTTAATTATCCTATTCCTAACTCAAAAAAGAATCCTTTCCCTTCCACCCCTACCTATACCGCTTCTTTTTACCTCCATTTAATTGAAACCTGCCAGAGGCAGAGTGTGATTGGAGTCTCAACATAGCAGCCCTTAGGCTAGGTTCAAACCTGAGCGTTTTACAGCGCGTTCCTACGCGCTGTAAAAAGCGCAACAGGCAAAAACCAATGTTTCCCTATGGGCATGGTTCTCACCTGAGCGTTTTACAGCGCGTACGAACGCGCTGTAAAACGCACTACGTCCCAAGAAGTACAGGAGCTTCTTTGGGGCGTATTGTCGCGCGTAACACCTCTGTTTTTCATTGTAAGCCTCTGTGGTCAATAGCAAGAACGCGCGTACGACGCGCATTTCCAAAATACAAAAACGCCCCAAAATACACCTCAAAAACGCCTGATAAAAACGCCTGTAAACAGCGCTTATCGAATACGCTCATGAACCCAGCCTTAGAGTCTTCACGAGGTCCATGACAACTGCTTGGGGCCATATGTTTGCATTGTGGGGTCTTATCAGATCCTGTAGTTCCTTTTTATCCATGGATTTGAGGAGTTAAACAGCCAGGATCAGTGTTATCTCAGATCCTGACATCTCTGCAACAGAGCTGGCACCCACTATGAATGAAGAGTGCTCATCTCCTGGGGCTTCTTTATACAATCCTCGTGCACCTGTGACATACATATATACTGTATGTATATCAGGGAGCGTAAAGGTGTTAAAACTTTAAAGTAAAGGGGTTAAGACTTTTTTAAAGACATAATCTAATATAATTAATTAAACAGAGTCTCTCACCTCCAAAATTTGTCTCAAAGTAAGCATAGCGTCTTGTATGGTAGGTGCCCCCAAACATAGTCATACCTTTCTTGTGAAAATGTGGTCCTCTAATCCCCAGAAATGCTTCTTTTTATTTTTGGTGCACCATGGGCAGAGCCACTCTATTTGGTGCACCATCACTCCTCAATAATGCCTCCCATCACAGACATCCCAACCTGCAAAAACTCATTTCAGGGAGGTGCACTTCTCATTTCAGGGAGGTTTTCTTGTTTTTTCTTTCACAAACTTTTTATTACATTTTCCAGGCAGTATCTGCACACTTTGCTCTATGGTGTGGAGGACTGGGCTCATTACCCTGCCCCAAATTATCATATTTATGTATATAATTAAAGGGATTCTGTCACCACCTATAAGCCCTGTGAGCTAAACATATGCTCATGTCCAGGGTAGCATTCTGATTTCTAAGGTGGCCTTATAAAAGCTATTTGTGGCTTTATTCTGCGGAAAAAGGTTTTACTAACCTGTCAATCATTGAATTAAGGTGTCTAAGCAGGGTAGGTCTGTGGATGCATGGTGCCCGGCCGCACGCATGGCCGTTCGTGCCCAGCGCCGCCTTCTACTCCTCAGTGCCGCCTCTCCCTCCCCCTCCTCCCCCTTTGAGATCCCGCGCGTGCGCACAGGCTCAGCCTGATGCGCCGTTGCGGACTGCTGGCATCGGCTTCTTCTTGCACTGTGCGCACGCGCCGAGAAGGGGACACTGCTACAGGTTGCCGGAAAGGTTTACTGCGAGTAAACTAGAAATGGGAAGTTCGGATCCTTCAAATGAACCGATTCATGAATCGAATCTTCGGTTCATTCGCTGAGCTGACAAGAAGCAAGTGAAGCGAAGCTTAGGTTGCGCAATGCGCATGCGCAGATGCTTCGATTTACTTGCTGACTCGCTGAGTCGGCTCTTGGTCTGAGTCAGGAAGTTTATTCTTTAAAACCCTGTGTGCCATTATCTACCCCACTGTAGGAAAAAAACAAGCATCCAGGGGGTGTGAATTTAACACTGGGGTAAATAATATAATTAAAATGGAAGGTTAAATGTGTAAATGTATTTAAAAAAAATACATCTCTCTCAATAGTTATATAGCTGCTGAATGAGACAGAAGAAGGGATGCCTTTAACATATATATCTCCTTGAGAAGCCAAATTGACTCTAAAGGGTTAATTCAACCTGTAATCTAAACTCTGTCCTGTCACTTCTCTTCTCTCTCTGCTCTGCTATCAGACAGTAAACCTTTCTGGGATATATTGTCTCACATGCGGGTGTCAGGGAGCCGCTATCTAATAGAGGGAGACTCCCTGAACCTCCGGGAGACTTGAGATCCCTGCCATCACCTCTCTCTGTTGTTTGAATGTTAGTCCCTTAGAATTCATAGCGAATAGCGATGACACAGGGTAAGCCAAGTGCATCCAACAGAGTGGCATCATCCACATTGCATAGAGAACCTTTAAAGTTTCCTTTGAAGCTAAAGTAAACCTAACATTAATCTCTCTAATTAGCTCTCACATGAACAGAGTTGAAGTCCTACCTGACTTGGCAAAAAAAAAAAGTGCTGCATATTTTATGGAAACCTAATTAGGTTTAAAATACTGAGCTGATTAATTTCTTGATGTATCTTTATAACATTTGATGTATATTTATAGCATTTGGTGCTCAGTGTGTCCAGTATATAACAAAAATGTAACATGGATTTTAAGGATAATTATAACAGAAATCCACAGCTGAAACTAGGGTTTCTGATCCGCAAGTTGACTTCCTCTATTGTAGTTCAATGGAGCCAATCTATGGCTTTTCAGCACGGAATCCATGTGGGTTTTGAACTCCTAGGGTTTAGGCACATTAATACACATTGGAGTTCTGATCTCTATAATAATTATATTATTATAATCTATTATACCCAGAAAGGTGTAATAAGGAGAAATCCTTCACATCTAGAGGAAAGATGTTTTCTACAGCAACACAGAAGTGGATTCTTTACGGTAAGAGCAGTGAGGCTATGGAAATCTCTGCCAAAGGAGGTTGTGATGGGGAACTCACCAAAAGAGTTCAAAAGGGGCCTGGATGTATTTCTGAAGTGTAATAGTACACTGCCTGGCCAAAAAAAAGGTCACCATCTGGATTTAAATAAGCAAATAGATAAGAGCCTCTCAGTTGGTCAGGTCTAGATTCAGCAACGTTATGTGCCCTCAGAATGAGGTCAGCGGACTACCTGGACATACTGAATGACCAGGTTATTCCATCAATGGATTTTTTCTTCCCTGATGTCACGGGCATATTCCAAGATGACAATGCCAGGATTCATCAGGCTCAAATTGTGAAAGAGTGGTTCGGGAAGAAAGAGACATTATTTTCACACATGGATTGGCCACCACAGTCTAGACCTGAACCCCATTGAGAATCTTTGGGAAGTGCTGGTGAAGACTTTGCACAGTGGTCCAAATCTCCCTATACAAGATCTTGGGGAAAATTTAATGCAACGCTGGACAGAAATAAATGTTGTGACATTGCAGAAACTTGTGGAAATGATGCCACAGCGAATGCGTGCCGTAATCAAAGCTAAAGGCGGTCCAACAAAATATTAGAGTGTGTGACCTTTTTTTTGCTAGGCAGTATATAACAGGCTATAGTTACAAGAATTCTGGCAAAGGTTTGATTATCCAGGGAGTTAGGGCTTGTGCACACGAACGTGCCGTGTTTTGCAAATTGCGGATCCGCAAAACACGGATGCCGCCCGTGTGCCTTCCACAATTTATGGAACGAACGGCCCTTTATAGAAACGCCTATTCTTGTCCGCAAAATGGTCAAGAATAGGTCATGATCTATAATTTTTGCGGGGCCACGGAAAGGAGCAACGGATGCGGACAGCACACAGAGTGCTATCCGCATCTTTTGCAGCCTCATTGTAGTGAATAGGTCCGCACCCGAGCCGCAAAAAATGCGGCTTTGATGTGGAACCGAACCACGGTCGTGTGAATGAGCCCTTATACTGATTGCCTGATTGGAGTCAGGAAGGAATTTTTCTCCCCTAAAATGAGGAAAATTGGCTTCTACCTCATGGGGTTTTTTGCCTTCCTCTGGATCAACTTTGTAGGATAACACGCTGAAACCGAATGGACAATGGACATATATGTTTTAAAATATGTTACATATACACAAGACACATATAGGATAGACATCCTATGAAGGATAGACATCCTAGAAAAAGTAATTGAGTTAAATGTGGCACACTCAACACCCAATGGTTGTGATGTTAATTGCAGCCTGTCCAGAGTTTAGGTAAGAAGTTGTGATATTGTACTGAACTGGTTTCATGACAAATTGCAGTCCTTAACTACAGTAAATTGGATACGAGTTACAGGTGGACTCATCTATATACCTCTTATTTATTTTTAAAGGACACCAGAAGCAGTAAGTTACATCTCTGGTAACATTCTATGCCCAGGGCTATTTCCACTGCTACAAGTGGAACTATTACTTCCTATCAACTTGGTAGTGAAATTTCTAAATTCCATTACTAAAATTGCAAACAGAATATTGTATTCTCTGAATCCTTTTTTTTTCATACAAACCACTTATACAAAATGCGTGTTTTCTAAAATAGAGACTGCATTTAGTAGTTTCTTATTATTGCCTATTTTGCATAAATTTTACTTAATTGCCTACTTTGCCAAGTATGAAAAATTAAGGCTTTCTGAAGAAGGTTTTCGTTATGTTGCATGTCTCAGCACCATATAAATAGTAGACTGAGAATGATTGTGCCATTTTCATAAAACAGTTAGAGAATATTAACTTTGACGGTAAAAAAAAAAAAGAAATAAAAGGAACTATTATATTTTTTTTTAAACTTAGATGTTTCTTTATTACTTTTTTTTTCTCATGCCATTATCTCATGGGCTCTTGGCTACTTAAGCAACATAAAATGTGAAATGAGAAAATATGCCATTTCTCTGTTGGAAAGCATACAATTAACCAATGTTAAAATTTGTCTCTACTGACTTGGCAACCTTTATGGCACGCACATTTCATCCCTTGGTATTGTGTGTAATAGAAAGACTGCCACTTGCTGCAGCAGGATAAGAGGTTTAATGAATATTAACAGCATGTAATTTATTTGTAATCTATTCATTCTTCACTTTTTTTTAACTGAAGAACTCCCATGAGTGGTGATGAACACTTTACTAAACAAGCTCTTAAAGTCTTATTTTTCTTGCAGGCAGCATAACAAAAAATGACTAAGGAAATATTGCAATAATTAAAAAAGGACTTAAATGGATGATGCAATCAGAGTTATATGAGTGAAATACAGATAGATATTTCTTGAAAAAAAGAAAGAAAAAAAATGAAGAATGAAAAAAAAAGGGGCTGCATTGGATATGGATTCAGAGAGGGAGAACACTTTATCAGAAAAATCTAGACCAAAGATAGTTTAATAAAAAAAAAATATATATGTTAAAGGGGTTGTCTATCACCCAGAACACAAAGGCATTGAAAAGAATATTGCTAGCAATGTAGGATTCAGCACAACCATATATTACATGGTCACCAATTCATTTGAATTGGGTCATGTAATAGCATAATTCTCCTGCAGTGGCCACTACAGGATTTATCTTCCTATAGTTTTCTCCATTGGTTTCATTACTGCAAAGGTGGCAATCAGGATAATGGCAATGGGACCTTGTTTGGATTTGGGTGCTGACCAGATAGGATTCCCCTCACTTTGCCACCAATGTACATGAGAGAAGTCTCTGATGATCGTGACTGGCGATCTCTTGTACAAGCAGTGAAGATAGTGAACTCATTATAATCACTCCCCTAGTAACACCAGTTGCATGTAGAATTCCAGTGAGGGAGATGTAATGGATATGCCTTTAGAAAATGTATTGAATGTACCTTGAGAAATGGTGATAGAGATCAAAAGAAACTCCGCTCTGCAGCTCTGTTATGTCTGACAAATAGAAAAGGACTGCAGAACACAGGATGTGAGCTCATAGAAGAGGAAGAGTTACAAGATGAAGGACATCGTGAAATACAACCATAGAAAACTTACATAAAACCAAATATAACAATGGTCACTAGATGGCAGCAAAGTACACTGGGGTAATTTACTAACTCAAATACACCAATTTTCTGGTGTATATCTGTCACAGATTGCAGCACAAAGGTTAATTGTGCCGCAATGTGCGACTTTTCCCGGCTCGCGCCATGTCTAAAAAAGGGAATGTGGTATTATCATCAGTTAGCTGGCATAGATTTAGACCAGCAGTGGATGCGCCGAAGTTATGTAGAAGCGGGTGCCTCTACATAACTTCAGCGGATCCACCACCAGCGCATGGGTTATTAAGACCGGCGTCTAAAACGCTGGTCTTAATAAATGACCCTCACTAAGTATAATAGGTAACAAATAGAACAGAATACAATAATGAATTCTAGTTGAAAGCCATAGTTGGGACAGCACACTTCTTTAAAACACTAATGAAAATGCAACTATATGTTTTCATGGCTGTACTAAGGTTGGCGGAGTTCCCTGTGCCAAAAAATGTGATGAAGACTAGTGATGATGGAGCACCAAAGTGCTCGGGTGCTTGGGAGCTCTGGCCGAACACATCGGGATGCTCGGGTGCTCGGTACAATGGAAGTCAATAGGAGAACCCGAGAATTAAACCAGGCACCCCCTGCTCTGAAGAGGGGAGGGTGCTGGTTCATAGGAAAAGGTCAGAAATGGTTCGGGAACAGCATGGGGAGGATGTCTGGATGCATCTTGGACTCCCAGGTCGCTGCTGGGAACGATGTTGTCCGAGTAGTACGGCACTTTTACAGACTGACAATAATACGCACAAAACAGAAGATAAAATCGATTTTAGAGGAAAAATTGTTAGGGAACATTCTTTCCTGTATAGTTACTTGTATATAAAGTGCAAGTGCTGCCAAAAATTACAAGGAAGAGGCACTCCAATACAACCTTTATATCACATAAAGGAGGGCCTCATTCACATTGTTGTACAATTGTTCATGTAGTGGGACTCCTACACTCATAAAGCATATGCACTAAGTGAAAGGGCTGCCAAAAATTACAAGGAACTGGCACTCCAATACACCCTTTGTTACACACAAAGGAGGGCATCATACACAGCCTTGAAAAATTATGATTGATGGCCTGCTGGTGACCATTAAAAACATTTGGAGCAAGGGCCTGCTGATCTGAGCATCTAAAACATTATGGGCGAGGGCCTGCTGCCGCTTTGGTGACTCTAGTCTAGATAACGTGGGGCCGATCGCACGTCCCCGTAACGGCAATGAGATCCATTCGGATGTCTGCCCTATCAACTTTCGATCTTATTTTCAGCGCAAACCATGGTGACCACGGGTAACTGGGAATCAGGGTTCGATTCTGGAGTGGGAGCCTGAGCAACGGCTATGGCTACCACATTCAAGCAAGGTAGCATGCGTGCAAATTACCTATTAGGTATAATTAGGTGAGGGACTGCAGGTGAGCTGACCCTGTAAAAGATTTATAGTGCGGGCCTGCTGGTGAGCTGGCCCTTTAAAAGGTTGTAGGTGAGGGCCTGCAGGTGAGCTGACCATCTAAAACATTATATGCAAGGGCCTTCAGGTGAACTGACCCGGTAAAAGATTGTAGATGAAGGCCTGCTGGTGAGATGACCCTCTAAAAAATTATATGCGAGGGCCTGCTGGTGAGCTGACTCTGTAAAACATTATATGCGAGGGCCTGCTGGTGAGCTGACCCTGTAAAAGATTTACAGTGCGGTCCTGCTGGTGAGCTGACCCTCTAAAAGTTTGCATGTGAGGGCCTGCAGGTGAACTGACCCGGTAAAAGATTGTAGATGAAGGCCTGCTGGTGAGATGACCCTCTAAAAAATTATATGCGAGGGCCTGCTGGTGAGCTGACCCTCTAAAAATCATATGGGAGGGCCTTCAGATGAGCTGACCCTGTAAAAGATTGTAGGTGAAGGCCTGCTGGTGAGCTGACCCTGTAAAAATTATATGCAAGGGCCTGTAGGTGATCTGACCCTGTAAAACATTGTAGGTAAGGGGTTGCTGGTGAGCTGACCCTCTAAAAGGTTGTAGGTGAGGGCCTTCAGGTGAGCTGACCCTGTAAAAGATTGTAGGTGAAGGCCTGCTGGTGAGCTGACCCTGTAAAAAATTATATGCGAGGGCCTGTAGGTGAGCTGACCCTGTAAAACATTGTAGGTGAGGGCCTACTGGTGAGCTGACCCTGTAAAACATTATATACAAGGGCCTGCAGCTGAGCTGACCCTGTAAAACATTATATGCCAAGGGCATATATGCGAGGGCATTATATGCGACAAATAAGCATGTTAATATGCTGCAAGAGGAGGAAAAAGAGGATGAGAAAAGGAAGATTCAACCATATACACTTGTTTGTGGTGGAAGGGGTGCATGGCAATATAGTGTATTCAGTACATTATAAACAACACAGTTAAAGTGCCTTTGTGTTCTTCAGCTTTCCTCTGGTGGAGTCGAGAAGTCATGGTCAATCCAGGCCTTGTTCATTTTTATAAGAGTCAACCTGTCAGCATTTTCAGTTGACAGTCGGATACGCTTATCTGTTATAATGCGACCAGCAGCACTAAATACATGCTCAGACAAAACACTGGCGGCAGGGCAGGCCAGCACCTAAAAGGGGTAGAGCGCCAGTTCGTGCCACATGTCCAGCTTGGACACCCAGTAGTTGTAAGGCACTGAGGGATCATTGAGGACGATGACACGGTCTGCTATGTACTCCTTCACCATCTTCCAAAAATTTTCCCTCCTTGTGACACTAGGCCGCGCATCAGGGTGAGAGTGCTGGCGGGGTGTCATGAAACTGTTCCAGGCTTCGGAGAGTGTTGTCCTGCCTCTGTTGGAACTGCTGTGTGTTCCCCTTGTCTCCCCTCCTCGGTGGGCCAAGGAACTACAGACTATGCCGCCAGCGTTGTCAGATGGAAATTTTTGGAGCAATTTTTCAGCAAGGATCTTCTCGTATTGCACCATTTTGCTTGTCCTCTCCAACAGAGGAATGAGAGATGAGAAGTTCTCTTTGTAGCGGAGGTCGGGAAGGGTGAACAACCAGTAATCTGTGTTTTCTAAAATGCGTATAACGCGCAGGTCGCGGGAAAGGCAGCCTAACATGATGTCAGCCATGTGTGCCAGAGTACCAACAGGCAAGACTTCAATGTCGTCATCAGGAGGATCACTCTCAATCTCCTCATCCTCTTCCTCCTCTTCTGCCCACCCACGCAGAACAGGTGGAATTAAACTTCCATGGGTACTACCCTCTGTAGCGGAGGCAACCGTCTCATGCTCCTCCTCCTCCTTGTCATCATCCAATTCACGCTGAGAAGATGTACTGAGGGTGGTCTGGCTATCACCCTGTGTAATGTCTTCCCCAATTTCCACCTCTTCTACTTTCAAAGTGCCATCCTTAATTGTGAGCAGCGAGCGTTTGAGTAAACACAGAAGTGGGATGGTTACGCTGATAATAGCGTTATTGCCGCTCACCATCTGTATTGATTCCTCAAAGTTTCTTAAAATTTCACAGAGGTCAGACATCCATGCCCACTTCTCGCTTGTGAATAGCGAAATCTGACTGGAAAGGCGACGAACATGTTGCAGCTAGTATTCCACTACTGCCCTCTACTGTTAACAAAGCCTGGCCAACATGTGGAACGTAGAGTTCCACCGCGTGCTCACGTCGCACAACAGCTGGTGAGCTGGCAATTTCAAGCGCTGCTGCAGCATTGACAGACCGGCTGAAGCTGTCTATGACTTTCGGAAATGTGCACACATGTGGTGCACCTTCACCAATAGCTCAGACAAATTGGGGTAGTTTTTGAGAAACCGCTGAACTGCTAAGTTTAAGACGTGGGCTAGGCATGGGATGTGTGTGAGCTTGCCGAGCTTCAAAACCGCCACCGTTACGGCCATTATTAGACACAACCATGCCTGGTTCTAGGTTGAGTGGTGAGAGCCTCAGCTCAGTCTGGTCTCTCATCCCATGCCATAGCTCTGTGGCGGTGTGCTGTTTGTCCCCTAAGTATATCAGCTTCAGCACGGCCTGTTGCCGCTTCCCCACTGCAGTGCTACACTCCTTCCAGCTACCGACTGATGGCTGACTGGTGCTGCACGCAGATAATTCGGAGGTGGAAGTGGAGGAGGAGGAGGAGAAGGAGTAGAAGTGGGGGTTGGAGCCACTAATGTAGGTGCTGGCGGAAACCCTTATCGACGTAGGGCCCGCAATCTTTGGCGTTGGTAGCACCTGTGCAGTCCCAGGGTGCGACCCACTCCCGGCATCCACAACATTCACCCAGTGTGCCGTCAGGTAAATGTAGCGTCCCTGGCCGAATGCACTTGTCCATGTGACCGTGGTTAAGTGGACCTTCCCAGTAACTGCGTTGGTCAGGGCACATGTGATGTTACAGGACACATGTTGGTGTAAGGCGGGCACGGCACACCTTGAAAAATAGTGGCGACTGGGGACTGCGTAACGCCGGACGGCCGCCGACATCAGGCTGCGGAAGGCCTCAGTGTCCACAAGCCTAAATGGCAACATTTACATGGCCAGTAATTTGGAAAGCTGTGCATTTAGTGCTATGGCCTGTGGGTGGGTGGCTGGGTATTTGCACTTGCGTTCAAATGCCTGGGGTAAGGACATTTGGATTCTGCGCTGGGACATGGAAGTGGATGTGGTCGCTGATGGTGCTTGCGAAGGTCCAGGTGCGCCTTTGACAGGGGATGGGCCAGCACGTAACACAGGGGAAGAGGAGGCAGTGGTGTGACCCGCAGACACAGATTGTGGACCCAGGCGTTCGGCTCACATATAACAGTGCTTGGATGACATGTGGCGGATCATGCTGGTGGTGGTGAGGCTGCTAGTATTCACGCCCCGGCTCATTTTGGTATGGCACAGGTTGCAAACTACTATTCTTTTGTCTTCCGCACTTTCCTTGGCAAGGGACATTTCCGCAACGGTGTGCTCCGTGGAACAGTTGTGGGCCTGTTTTGTGTGGCCCGCCTTCTCCCTTTTGCCACCCCACTGCCTCTTCCAGCCTGTTGCGGTGCTGCAGATCTCTCCCCCTCTGTACTGCTGTCCTCGCTCGGCTTTCCAACTTCCCAGGTTGGGTCAGTGACTTCATCGTCCACCACCTCCTGTTCCACTTCCTCACTCTCCTCATCCTCCTGACTTGTTGACATAACCACTACCTCAGTAATTGACAACTGTGTATCATACTCTTCATCAACCTCTTGAGACAATAATTGCCGTTGAGTTATTGGCAACTGTGTCTCATTATCATCCACCTCATTAAACAGTAATTGACGTTCCCCACAGTCATCTTCTTGTGATTGTGGATGCTCAAGAGTTTGGGAATCAGGGCACAAGATCTGTCCCTCTACAAGTGTGCTTGCCAAGAGGGCCAAATCAAGGAATGGCGCTGAAAAGAGCTCCTCAGAATATCCTAGTGTGGGATCACTCTTTTGCCCAGACTCTCCATGGTGAGAGGAAGGAGGATCAAGGTGAAGATCGGGTTGATACTCTTGGCTACTGAGACTGGCCTTGGTGAAAGACAGGGTGGTGCTTAACCGACTGGAAGCATTAACTGCTGCAATCCAACCGACCACCTGGTCGCACTGATCTGACTTCAAGAGTGGTGTTCTGCGCCGCCCTGCAAACTGGGACATGACGATAGGTATTGTGGATGATTGTTTTTCTTGTGCTCTGGCAGCAGGCACAGTTTCACCGCGCCCAGGGCCACGGCCTCTGCCTCTGCCTGCACCATCAGCATCACGGCCACTGCCACGTCCCTTACTGCTTGCTTTCTTCATATTAAATGTTATGTATGATTGAAAGTCTGTCACACGTACAGTAGTGTAGGATTTGGAAGTGTATGCGTAAACAAATTTAAAAAGGTATTTTGGATGTGGAAATGTCACACAGGAGATATCCCGCAGGTAATGTCAATGCTGTCACCAGCGGCTAATGAAAAATTACAGGGAATGTCACAGGTATTTGAAATGAGGAAACATTATACAGGAGAGGTACCATCAGTAATGTCACTGTGCGCAGCGTCTACGCAAAAAAGTACACTGTATGTCACAGATAAATTTTTGAAGCGCACACGTTACATTGCAGATGTGGCCCTGGTAATGTCACTTCAGAAGCGGACACAGTCTATTGACAAAGTACACTGTATGTCACAGATAGTTTTCGGATGCGCACACTTTACACAGGAGATGTGACACAGTTAATGTCACTGTCCGCAGCGGACACCGTCTACGGAAAAAGTACACTGGATGTCAGATATTTTTTGGATGCGCACACTTTACACTGGAGATGTGGCGCAGCTAATGTCACTGTCCGCAGCGGACACTAACTATGGAAAAAAGGACACTGTATGTCACAAATATTTTTTTGAAGTGCACACGTAACACTGCAGATGTGGCACTGGATATGTCACTGTCAGAAGCGGACACCGTCTATTGGAAAAGTACAATGTATGTCACAGATATTTTTTGGATGCGCACACTTTACTTAGGAGATGTGACGCAGCTAATGTCACTGTCTGCAGCAGACACAGTCTACAGAAAAAGTACAGTGGATGTCAGATTTTTTTTTAGATGCGCACACTTTAAACTAGAAATGTGGCGCAGCTAATGTCACTGTCTGGAGCGGACACCATCTATGTATAATGTCACAGATATTTTGTTACAGATACACTAAATGTCACAGATATTTTTTGGATGCGCACACTTTGCACTGGAGATGTGGTGCAGCTAATGTCGCTGTCTGCAGCGGTCTAACTATTGTACGCTATTTTGCGCAGGATGCGCTAAAAATAGATATTGCTGCCACACACAATAGTCCTTAAAAGAACTTTTGGGTCTGTAAAGTTTTAGCAATTTAGCGCAGGTTGCGCTAAAAATATAGATTGCTGCTGCCACACACAATAGTCCTTAAAAGGACTTTTGGGTCTCTGAAAAGTTTTAAATCACTCCCTACACTGTCTGTCCTTTCCTCAGCACAGCTCTCCCTGACTAAGAATGAGCCAAACATGCATCATCGGGTGCTATATAGCACCCAATGACGCGTTCCAGCCAGCCAATCACTGTAATGCCAGCAGCCAACATGGCTACGGCATTACAGTGAGGGCAGTACTCACCTGCATGTTTCTTAGCTGCATAGCAGCCAAGAAACGTGCGGGGCAGAGACTCGAGCATTGCGCTCGAGCACATGCGGTATTCGGCCGAATACCACCATGTGTCGAGCATCGAGATGCTCGAGCCAAACTGGTGTTCGGCCGAGCATGCTCGATCATCACTAGTGAGGAGCCTTCCATGGTAATGTTGTTTTTTAATGCTAGGGTATCTTATCCAATGGTTGACAAATGTCATTCCAATAGGATATGATAACTATCCAGGGAGCAGGAAGTTTGGCAAGCAGGATGATCCTGATGCCTCATGGAACTAAGAGATAAATGACGCTTGAGATGTCTAGCAGCTGCATATTAAATTTTTTCTATTATATACTTTAACACCAGCATATTCCTGTCACGGCGGACAGGATACAAGATACACAGAATATAAACAAACAAGTGTCTAGGCAAGAAGCTGGGGATAAAGGTCACCTCCGGACAATCCCTACCAGCTCTCCCTAGACTTCTATGCCCACGTTCAGACCCTGAAGTTGAGAATAAACGTGTCATCGTGCCTAGGCTGAAGATTCCCTAAAATCCCTAAGATGGTGAAAGGGGGAAAGAGGCAGCCTGCTCCCTCAGGACCTGGAGGGAGCCGGCGTCTCTCTAACAGCCTAGACAGACAACCACAAGATAACAAAACCAACTTATCTTTTACTAAGCAGGAACAGCAAATCCTTCCTTCCTTCCTCTGAGCCAGACAGAAGCTATAACCCGCACAGGACACTGGGAGTGGGCGTAATTTTAACTTATACCAACGACCCCACCCAGTGCACCTGAAGGGAGGCAGATAGCTTAACTCCAAAACAAAAACAAAAGGCTACACACGTGCTGCTAACCTGTCAGACCTCCGCACATAGCCTGAGCAGGGCATGACAATTCCACAGCGCTGTGCAGAGATTGTCATCACTCACATCCCCCTCTGCCTATGGCAATAAACTGATGTTTTTAACCATTAGATTTCTTCTAGTTATCAGTACAAGCAAGAGAATGGAGCTTCAAACTTTAGTACCAAATGTTTAGTACGAATGTTGAAATGTTTATATTGTTAAAGGCACACTTTAACCATCTCCCAGCTTTAGCCTTTTAGATATAAAGAGCACACATGAAGCTTTTAGGTTTACAGCTCAACTCCTGTGCCTATGCCATCTTCATCAGCTGACACCCCGACACTGAAATGGTTGGGATCAGAGCAAGCTCCAATTGTGGCTAAGCCTTCAGATGAGCAACTGTTTTATCTAAGGGGTTATACAGCAAGAAGGGACTCCCCCTGTCACCCCATTTTCAAGTTAATGATGGGTTTCCATAGCAGCTAACATTCTAATTAAGACCCTCAGATCTACCTGCTGTTTTTGTTCATTCCACCTCCCAGAAAACATAATAAAATTTGATAAATGAGTTGTGTTTACCTCACAATATGAATGAAAAGTGCAGGTTTTACCACCTGTTGATGAAAAAAATGTTATGTTATAAATATTGGAATGCAGAAAAACAGAACCACAGTTTATAGGCTTATTGCCAGAACCCCAATAGCATATAGTTTTGCTGCAAATGCTAAGCAATTTCCCTTTTCTTATTTTTGCAAAAAACTGTTTCAATTTACCATTTGTAATTAAGCATTTTCTGTGCATTTCAGTGCTTCAATATACCCATGTTATTAAAAAGGGTTTTCTGGGATTTTAATATTGATGACCTGTTCAATGGGACAGCTCATTCCTATACACTTGAAACCCGTTTAAATGCATTGTATGACTGCAAGATACTATTACAGATAATAAATACAATTACAAAGTTGCGAATGCATTTTACTGCAATGATACCATTAGTATACCTATATTAGTGAACATGTTGAATTATTTTAAGACACCATGAGGCACATTAATTAAGACTGACATATCCATATGCCTCTTAATAAATTAGGTTCAATTTCTGGCAAAGGTTATAGTAACTCTGGCAAGCCGTGCAAAGTCATGCCCCCTTTCTCAACATTTTGGAAAAGTGCCAAGAAGCTTAAAAAGGCACAATTTATGGTGCACATATGGTATGCGCCATAATCTTTGACTTTTTAATGCAATTGTGGTATAAACTCTTTGATAAATGTCCCTCTGTGAAGTCACAGCAAACACATTGTACTGCAAAACTTGCACTTTACTGTTCTGCAATATACCTGTTTTCGTGAATGCATCGTATTGTTTCAAGACACTATGTAGTCATAGAAAATACACTTTACTGTAAATACTGCATTACTCCCATTCTACATTTTCAATACCAGTGTGCAATGTGTTTGTAAAATAGACATTTAATTGCATCTCTGGGACCCAATGTATAGCTGTGTAGGTGGTAGTAGTAATGGCATTTGTTGCCACAATGGTGGCATTATGGGCAGTGGTAGCGACAGTGATACTCAGGGAAAATACAGAGCAGAGAATCATGAAGATGGTCAAGGGACCCACAATGACATATCACAGTCTGATAAAAGTGGCGGAGAGGGTGAGGACTCTGATGATGATAGTGTGTTGGACAGGACCTGGGAGCCAGATCAGGATGCTGAGAAGGAGGTGACATCAGGGTGTTGGCCTGGGCAATAAAGAGCAGAGGTCACATATGGCCAGAAACTCCCCAAAAAAACCTGCCAGGGCCAGATCTCAAAACGTGCCAAGCCTAAGCCAACCTTGGTTGTTGCTAGCTCTGTGTGAATATCTCCTGTCTGGAAGTTTTTCTCCACATTGCCAGAAGACAAAATCATTGCCATGTGCAAGATCTGTAGGATTAAAATAAGTTGTAAAGTGTTCAAATATATACATAGTCACCACACCATCAATAATGGAATGTGTGGCCAGAAAACAACTCTATATGCCCAGCAATCCGATAGTGTGCAAGCTTAACTCCCACCGGGCCAAGTTGCTATCAGTGCAGTCATATCATTTAGTGGATTCTGAACCACAGCAACAAGAAAAGATCCTATTGACACCTCCATGTTTGTGTCAGTCTTATTCCCACACTAGGTGCTTATCCATCTCCTCCATTTCCACCTCCATAGATATTCTCCTGGGGCAGAGTGTTGCTCCCACTTCCCCTTCCTGCTATCATATGTGTAAAGTGCAGTGTCGCCATTCTGTCCTCCACCAGTGTACAAAACATCACATTTGTCAAAATGAATGGGGCATGGATCCATGAGTATTTTCAGACATCTCAGGCTGAGGCTGATGAATATATCTGCCATTGCTGATGGTGGCTATTTATCACCCTCCCCATGTCATATCAAATCACTGCCTCTGTCTCCCTGACTACCATCATGTTCTGTACCATATGGCTGCTGCCACCACTACCACAGCTGCTACTCCTTGCTAATCCTCTTCCTGCCACTTCCATTACCCATACTACTAGCCACTACTTTTAATCCTACACAGATACTACTACTACTACTCCAACACAGTCACACAGTTGCACACAAATTTACTACCTTGTCTGTTCCATGCTGTGCTGCTACTGTTGGTGCTACTATTGCTACCAGTTATTACTCCTACACAACTTACCCTTTCCACATCCACACTGTTTTGCTACTGCTTCCAGATAAAAGGGAGACATTTTTCCACAGTTTCTTCTGAAATTAACACTTGTATATGTTGTAGGAGAGTACCTGGGGTGGTGGTAAACGGGAGGTACGTGCCACCGGGGGTCCTGGCCCCGGTGGGGTAAGAGCCGGAAAAATGCATTTTGCAGCGGTTACGCTGTTAACAGCGGATCCGGGCCGGCTCTTATTGGGAGCAGGCAGATATGCGGGCGGGTGCCTGTCTCCCCACGGTCCAGGCCAGGTTTTGCAGGGAAGGGTTAAAACCCGACCAGCACAAGGGTGTGGTGCACAGTGTGGAGCTTCTGGGTTCTCTGGCTGTGAGAGTAAGGAGTGGAGGTGAGCTGGGCTGTGTGCTGAGGCCTGTAAAGGAGTGGGCAGGGACCCGCAGCTGAATCCAGGAGGGATCCGTGTCCTGTGGCTAGAAGCAGGACCCATGGACTTACTTCACCAAGGAGAAAAGGTGACATTACTCCTGGCTTTAAATAGACTTTGCTTTATGTGACTGAAACAGGCCTCAAGTAGCCTGCAGCAGGGACTTGCTGTGTTTGAACTATTATTTTTTGCTGTGTGTGACCACCCTCCCTATGAACTGCACCGTCTTTCACAAATATGCACTGTGTGAATAAACAAAGCATTGTGTTTTACACCAAGACCGGTCTGTGTTGCCTCTATACTGCACTCGCTACCACTGCCTACCAGAGCGGATCCCCACAATTGGTGGCTTCAGCGGGCAAACAGCACTGTTTGGACTGTATGTCATATATTAAGCCGGCAAGTTTTTGTGGCTCCAGATAAGATGGAGGAGGCCATTAGACACTTGGCGCAAAGTAATGATTAGGCTACTCGGAGACATGAGGAAGCCCTGAGAGACCAGCGGCAGTTGAATAGTCTACTGGCCCAGCAACTGGCGACTATGCAGGAGTCCATGCGTGTGTTACAACAACAAACCGTCCCAGGGGGAACCACAGTCCTACCTGCTGCCCGGGATAAGGTGCGCTTAGCGTTAAGAAAGATGGGCCCCGAGGATGATATCGAGGCGTTCCTGATGGTCTTCGAACGCACTGCGGAACAGGAAAGGTTACCCGCAGAACAGTGGGCCGAAGTAATAGCGCCATTTTTAGTGGGAGACGCACAAAAGGCCTACTTCGACCTCAGTCAGGAGGAGGCCAAGAGCTATAAGAGGCTGAAGGGGGAGGTGTTGGCTCGTCTTGGGGTTAATACCTATGTGCGTGCACATCGAGTCTACCAGTGGGCCTTCTCTGAGTCCCGGCCTGCTCGGTCCCAGGCCTATGACCTGTTACACCTAGTAAAAAAATGGCTGCAGCCTGAGACATTGAGCCCCTCGCAGATGGTGGAACGTGTGGTGGTCGATCGTTTGGTGCGGACACTGCCAAGGGCCATACAGCGCTGGGTTGGTCAGGGAGACCCGGCAACCTGGATCAGTTAGTAAGCCTAGTCGAGAGGTATGTGGCGACCCAGGACTTGGTGCGGGACTCAGCGCAGGCACGGGAATCCCGTCAGGCTCCCTCTCAGGCTAGGGATCCGGAAAAAGGGACCCAACCACAAAGGGGGGGGGAAGGTTAGTCCTACTCCAGGGAAGAGAGACCGGGGAGGGACCACGGGGATTCAATGTTGGCACTGCCACGGCCTGGGACATAGGGCAGCGAACTGTCCTCAAACACCTGAACCCATGGACTGCGGGTTCGCTCGCCGGTCCTCTTTCTTTGCCCGGCCTGTATGTACCGCAGATGCCTGGCCGGACGCCGATATGCCACCTCTGTGCCAAGTCTTGGTCGATGGGCATCCGTTTAATGCTTTGCTGGACTCTGGGAGCCTGGTAACCATAGTGCATGAGTCCTTAGTGTCTGAGACACTCCCAGAGAAGCAAACCCTGTCCATTGTCTGTATCCATGGGGATTGCCGGGAGTACCCCACTGCCAGGGTTACCATGTCCGTTTTGGGCAAAGAGGTGCAGCATGTCGTCGGAGTGGGACGCCAAATCCCTTATGCCGCCATACTGGGAAGGGATTTTCCTTTGTTCTGGACTCTATGGAAGAGCGATATGCCTTCCCTTAGGGACAGACGACAATCTGGCCCATTGCCCGAGGATCCCGATGCGGGGATACCAGCCGTAGGGGTCACCACATCACCTGTAGAGTGTCATCCCGATAGGTTTCCCCTAGAGGTGTTGGCAGGCGAATCCGTGGAAACCCCGTCCATCCCGGACCTGGAGGTATCCCGTGACACGTTCGGGACCGCCCAGCTCCAGGATCCGACATTATTGCGGGCGAGGGAAGGGTGACAGTGGTAAATTTGGTGGCTCAGCACCCAGGGGCTGACTCGGTGTTTCCCCATTTGGCTTTTAACCAGGACCTGCTGTATAGGGTGGACAA
Source organism: Bufo bufo (assembly GCF_905171765.1). Classification (NCBI taxonomy): domain Eukaryota; kingdom Metazoa; phylum Chordata; class Amphibia; order Anura; family Bufonidae; genus Bufo; species Bufo bufo. The sequence continues at coordinate 77,662,412 of NC_053392.1, forward strand.
AGTGCAGCACGAGGTAGTGGAGCAGCTGGTGGTACCCCAGCCATACCGCCGTGTGGTACTGGATTTGGCCCACTCCCACGTGCTGGGAGGACATTTGGGCGTAAAAAAAACCCAAGAGCGGATTCTGCAAAGGTTCTATTGGCCCGGGGTTTATGAGGAGGTCAAAAGGTTTTGCCAATCCTGTCCAGTGTGTCAGATGACGAGCCCCCAGCCCCACTATCGCAGTCCGTCCCCTAGTACCCATGCCCATCATTGAGGTCCCCTTCGAAAGAATAGGGATGGATCTGGTAGGCCCCATAAACAAGTCGGCCAGAGGGCACCAGCATATCTTGGTGGTCTTAGACTATGCCACCAGATATCCTGAAGCGATCCCACTACGTCATACTTCAGCTAAGCTCATAGCTAAAGAACTCATGGGTATGTTCGCAAGAGTGGGGATTCCAAAAGAGATCCTGACCGACCAGGGGACACCCTTCATGTCTAAGGTGACGAGGGAGCTCTGCAAGCTTTTAGGGGTTAAACGGTTACACACGTCCGTATACCATCCTCAAACCGACGGACTAGTGGAGCGCTTTAACAAAACCCTAAAAACTATGCTTAAAAGAACCGTAGCCAAAGACGGAAAGGATTGGGACTTGTTGCTGCCGTACGTATTGTTCGCAGTGCGAGAAGTGCCCCAGGCCTCTACGGGATTCTCGCCCTTCGAGCTATTGTACGGTCGACGGCCAAGAGGGTTGCTGGACATCGCTAAAGAGGCGTGGGAGCAACAGCCCACCCCACACAAGAGTATTATAGAGCATATAGAAAAGATGCAGGACCGTATCGAGACAGTCCTACCAATCGTCCGGGAACACATGGAGGCCGAGTATACAACCGGAGTGCCCAGGTCCGGACATTTAACCCGGGTGACCGGGTACTGGTGCTAGTCCCCACCATTGACAGTAAGTTTTTCGCACGGTGGCAAGGTCCCTACGAGGTGAAAGAGAAGGTAGGGCCAGTGAATTACAAGATATCCCAGCCAGGGCGGCGGAAGCCAGAACAGGTATATCATGTAAATTTACTGAAATCGTGGAGAGATAGGGAGTGTCTCATTGGGGACAGCCCAAGCACTGTCTTGTCTGCGGGGAAGATCCCAGCTCCACCCGAGGTCCCGGAGGGCACCTCCGCGGTAAAGATAGCGGGTGGTCTGTCGACCAAACAAGCTCAGGAAGCCAAAGAGTTGGTGAGTCGAAATAGGGACGTGTTCTCTGAGCTTCCTGGACGAACTTCGGTAGTCCGACATGACATTGTCACCGAGCCCCACGTCAGGGTACGGTTAAAGCCGTATCATGTACCGGAGGCCCGGCGACAGGCCATTTCAGAAGAAGTAAGGTCGATGTTGAGGTTAGGGGTGATTGAGGAGTCAAGGAGCGAGTGGGCCAGCCCCATAGTCCTCATCCCAAAACCTGACGGTACTCTGCGTTTCTGCAATGACTTTAGAAAGCTCAATGAAGTGTCGAAATTCGATGCTTACCCCATGCCCCGGGTAGACGAGCTCATAGAACGGCTAGGGAAAGCTCGCTATTTCTCGGTCCTCGACCTCACAAAAGGATATTGGCAGGTGCCTCTCACGGAGGCGGCAAAGGAGAAGACTGCCTTTGTCCCCCCCGAGGGGTTATTTCAGTACCAAGTTTTGCCCTTTGGCCTACATGGCGCTCCAGCCACCTTCCAGCGATTGATGGAGATCATCCTACGGCCTCATCGTCCATATGCTTCGGCATATCTGGACGACATCATCGTGTTTAGCCAGGACTGGGAGAGTCACCTGCCCAAGGTACAGGCCATAGTCGATTCACTTAGAAAAGCCGGACTGACGGCCAACCCAAAAAAGTGTTCGATCAGGTTCGAGGAGGTCCGGTACCTGGGATACGTGATTGGGCGGGGAGTTGTCAAACCCCAGGTAGACAAGGTTGAGGCGATCAAGAGCTGGCCCAGACCTCTTACCACCAAGCAAGTACGTTCATTCCTAGGGATGATAGGATATTACAGGCGCTTTATCCCCAACTTTGCCACAGTGGCGGCCCCATTGACAAGACTTTTAAAGGGGAGGAAGACGGTGATGGTCCGCTGGGATGAGCAGGCGGAAGAGGCGTTCTCCCGTTTGAAGTCGGCTCTGTGTGGGTCCCCGGTTTTGGTGACACCAGACTTCACACGGGAATTTGTCGTTCAGACGGACTCCTCTGGAGTGGGCCTAGGGGCAGTACTCTCTCAGGAAATCAGTGGGGAGGAACACCCTGTTGTCTTCCTGAGTCGCAAACTCACCCCAGCGGAAACCAGGTACAGCGTGGTAGAGAGAGAATGCCTGGCCATAAAGTGGGCCCTCGAGTCCCTTAGGTACTATCTGTTAGGGAGAAGGTTCCGTCTGGTGACCGACCATTCCCCTCTTCAGTGGATGAGCCGGGCCAAGGAGGGGAGTGCCCGGGTCACCAGATGGTTCTTATCCCTCCAGAATTTTAAGTTCAGTGTCGAACACAGGGCAGGCCGCTTACAGGGGAATGCCGATGCCCTGTCCCGGGTACACTGTTGTACGTGTGTCCAACCTCTCAGAATTGAACAGGGTGTGCAACAGCGGATCCGGGCCGGCTCTTATTGGGAGCAGGCAGATATGCGGGCGGGTGCCTGTCTCCCCACGGTCCAGGCCAGGTTTTGCAGGGAAGGGTTAAAACCCGACCAGCACAAGGGTGTGGTGCACAGTGTGGAGCTTCTGGGTTCTCTGGCTGTGAGAGTAAGGAGTGGAGGTGAGCTGGGCTGTGTGCTGAGGCCTGTAAAGGAGTGGGCAGTGACCCGCAGCTGAATCCAGGAGGGATCCGTGTCCTGTGGCTAGAAGGAGGACCCATGGACTTACTTCACCAAGGAGAAAAGGTGACATTACTCCTGGCTTTAAATAGACTTTGCTTTATGTGACTAAAACAGGCCTCAAGTAGCCTGCAGCAGGGACTTGCTGTGTTTGAACTATTATTTTTGCTGTGTGTGACCACCCTCCCTATGAACTGCACTGTCTTTCACAAATATGCACTGTGTGAATAAACAAAGCATTGTGTTTTACACCAAGACCGGTCTGTGTTGCCTCTATACTGCACTCGCTACCACTGCCTACCAGAGCGGATCCCCACAATGTATAAATACGGGCAGGCATTCTTCCCCTTTTAAAGGGGTTATCCCACTTCCCCTTTTCATACTTACCTGCTGCCAGCGCGCCATTCACTTCCTGGATTCTGGCTGGGGGCGGGCTTCATCTTGATTGAAGTCTTCTCCTGGCCGGGCCGCGCGCTGGACTGAACGCGCACGCTGCCGCGCATGAGCCATGTGACCAGTATAGCACAGAGCCGGCGTGCGCGTTTGCAGCTCTGTACTATTCTGGCCGGGAAGAAGTCACCGTCGCGCATGCGCGGCAGCGTGCGCGTTCAGGACAGCGAGCAGCCCAGCCGGGAGAAAAGAAGAAGTCTTCTGAGCAAGCGCGACCATCGGGATTCTGGAGAAGAGCGGTGGCCGTAACCAGGGGAGACCGAGTCACAACAATAAGGTAAGTGGGGATGAATTTTCTCCTAAACGGTGGGAATTTGTTAATCAAGTATATTTACAAAAATGATCACTGTCAAATCATTAACTGATTTAACAGTGATCATTATGATGGGATAACCCCTTTAAGGTAAAATTTTTGGATGCTTGTGCAGAACAAGCCACTCGCAAACTGGGTCAGGGACCTGCATTTGTTAAGGCATCATTTTTGGACTATTGATCCAAGCCATTGTTTTTTTTTATAATAATACTGTGTGTGTTTAAACACCACCTACCCTCAGTAAAATTTTTGGAAGCTTAGAATTAAAACAACACATGCGATGGCACAGTATTCTTAAAGTCACCATTTGTTAACATGGTCAACAATGCATTTACCTATAACTATATATTGTCAGTGTCACGCTGACATTATGGGGGGGATATCAAATATTTGTAAAAAAAAACTTTAAAAAGAGAGAACTATTAGATCATTTGATTTGTGTAGAATCAATTTGGCCACAAATCTAATTCTTTTAAAAAATTCAACAGATTGGACACAAAACAAATTTCAAGAAGGTCTGTCATGTTTACCTTAAATGCTTTCACAACTTCCATGTCTTTCTGCCGAGAAGTTATGGAGGAAATGGAGCAGTGGAGGCTGATTGATGGTGTTTTAATCCAGCCCTTTATGACCAATGCTTTAGCTAGCTAAAGGGCTTGTGAAGGATTAGAAAAACGTGGCTGTTTTATCACCATACCTGTTCAAGAGTTGGGTGTGAATGGGACTGAGCTACAATAACGTGGACAGGTCTGGTTCTGTTTTTGGAAGGAAGCAGCCATGTTTTTCTAATCCAGGACAACATTAATGTAATGCTTTCAGTCCAACAAATGCTCAGATGACATTTCACCTGTAAATCTGTTTGGGTAATTGACGCTCTGTTGACCCAAGGGCCTGGAAGTCACTTTGTCCAGGCTTATTCACTTAATAACATTGACCTGTAACTCGATAGATCGATAGCTGACTTACTGGAGCAGTTTCCTCCTCCTCCTCCTTCCTCTATATTGTAGCAAACATATATTGAAAAGGAACTGAGACACTAATGAGGGTTCCCCATTAATAAGATCTCTAAAGCTCTCTATTATGAATAAACCTTCCATAGAGTTCATTGTGTGGTAGGGTACACTATAAAACTATTTGCAATAAAAGTTTGTCATTGGCAACCTCAAAGCAATATTCCTTTCATTACAGGATAATGATGGTGGATACAATACCAGAATACGGCATGACCATTTTGTTCAAGATTAATAGACACAATGGATCAACTACTTTCAAATGTTGCATGTGCGTTGTAGACTTTGAGCACACACTACACATAGTATTCAATTGTTCGTAGCCCTTCTACTCACAAATACTGAAAGAGAATTATGAAATGGTTCTCTCTTTGTTTCATATTTTTTCTTTAATTCAGTTTCCATAGTTTTCCACAGTTTGATGTTCATTTAACCTTCAATTAATGTAAAGTCCGGAAACTAAAGGAGACATGCACTTGTTCAGGGTGAGAATCCTAATAGGTTTTATAAATGTCACTAGAGATGGCCTTGCGGTTCGCCCGGCGGACGTTTCGCGAAGAACTTTGCTCGTTCGCCGTTCACCGAATGGCGAACATATGGCGATGTCCGCCGGCGCCATATTCTTTTACATTGTGAAGAACTTTGACCCATGACACATCCATCAGGTGGTACAGGACAGACAATTGAGACGTTTCAGCACATGGACATACCCCATAATATACTTTCTATATACAGGGAGTGCAGAATTATTAGGCAAGTTGTATTTTTGAGGATTAATTTTATTATTGAACAACAACCATGTTCTCAATGAACACAAAAAACTTATTAATATCAAAGCTGAATATTTTTGGAAGTAGTTTTTAGTTTGTTTTTAGTTTTAGCTATTTTAGGGGGATATCTGTGTGTGCAGGTGACTATTACTGTGCCTAATTATTAGGCAACTTAACAAAAAACAAATATATACCCATTTCAATAATTTATTTTTACCAGTGAAACCAATATAACATCTCAACATTCACAAATATACATTTCTGACATTCAAAAACAAAACAAAAACAAATCAGTGACCAATATAGCCACCTTTCTTTGCAAGGACACTCAAAAGCCTGCCATCCATGGATTCTGTCAGTGTTGATCTGTTCACCATCAACATTGTGTGCAGCAGCAACCACAGCCTCCCAGACACTGTTCAGAGAGGTGTACTGTTTTCCCTCCTTGTAAACCTCACATTTGATGATGGACCACAGGTTCTCAATGGGGTTCAGATCAGGTGAACAAGGAGGCCATGTCATTAGATTTTCTTCTTTTATACCCTTTCTTGCCAGCCACGCTGTGGAGTACTTGGACGCGTGTGATGGAGCATTGTCCTGCATGAAAATCATGTTTTTCTTGAAGGATGCAGACTTCTTCCTGTACCACTTCTTGAAGAAGGTGTCTTCCAGAAACTGGCAGTAGGACTGGGAGTTGAGCTTGACTCCATCCTCAACCCGAAAAGGCCCCACAAGCTCATCTTTGATGATACCAGCCCAAACCAGTACTCCACCTCCACCTTGCTGGCGTCTGAGTCGGACTGGAGCTCTCTGCCCTTTACCAATCCAGCCACGGGCCCATCCATCTGGCCCATCAAGACTCACTCTCATTTCATCAGTCCATAAAACCTTAGAAAAATCAGTCTTGAGATATTTCTTGGCCCAGTCTTGACGTTTCAGCTTGTGTGTCTTGTTCAGTAATGGTCGTCTTTCAGCCTTTCTTACATTGGCCATGTCTCTGAGTATTGCACACCTTGTGCTTTTGGGCACTCCAGTGATGTTGCAGCTCTGAAATATGGCCAAACTGGTGGCAAGTGGCATCTTGGCAGCTGCACGCTTGACTTTTCTCAGTTCATGGGCAGTTATTTTGCGCCTTGGTTTTTCCACACGCTTCTTGCGACCCTGTTGACTATTTTGAATGAAACGCTTGATTGTTCGATGATCACGCTTCAGAAGCTTTGCAATTTTAAGAGTGCTGCATCCCTCTGCAAGATATCTCACTATTTTTGACTTTTCTGAGCCTGTCAAGTCCTTCTTTTGACCCATTTTGCCAAAGGAAAGGAAGTTGCCTAATAATTATGCACACCTAATATAGGGAGTTGATGTCATTAGACCACACCCCTTCTCATTACAGAGATGCACATCACCTAATATGCTTAATTGGTAGTAGGCTTTCGAGCCTATACAGCATGGAGTAAGACAACATGCATAAAGAGGATGATGTGGTCAAAATACTCATTTGCCTAATAATTCTGCACGCAGTGTAGTGCATTTGGGTAGTGCAGCATTTGTTTGCGGTTTTGCAGCGTTACCGCATCTACACAGAGTGACAAACGCTATTGGAACAAATAATTTCTACTGGTGTGATATACCAGTTGCCCCCCCCAAAAAACTGATTGAGGCAGGGGTGTGATATACCTTCTTCCACAAATACTGCTCTTCTATAGGGACATTTGTCACAGGGTCATTTTGAAAATGACAGGCAGAGGAAGAGGCAGGCCATTCCACAGGGGTGGTAGGGGTCGAGCAGGTGCACCAGGCCGGATCCTAAGTGGGAAGTTGCAGATTATGTGCAAAGGACGCACCAGACTTGGTTGAGTGGCTCACTCAGCCTTCCGCTTCTGCACCCTCCTCATCCTCTCTATCTGCACCCTCTTCACTCTCTGCTGTGTGCACCCCTAAAGACACCACCACCATATCCCCTCCGCTCGAGTCAGAGGAATTATTTTCCGATCCATTGCAAGACCTTACCGATGCGCAGCCATTCTTGCCATCGGATCAGAAAGAAGAGGTATCAACTGTCGCCACCCAGCAGTCTGACGGCAGTACCCAGATCAGCCCAAGGAGGGTGGTCCCAGCTGTTGCTGCCTACTCCGAGATCTCTAATGTCAGTGGTGGTGAAGGTGACATTGATGACGTGTCAATGGACGTCACGTGGGTCCTCACAAGAGAGGAAGAGGAGGGGAGTTCAGAAGGAGAGACGGAGCAGCAGATAGGGAGGAGAAGCAGGCAGAAATTACAGTGCACAGGAGGCAAAAAGCAGACTTCTAATGTAACTGGAACGAGCCATCCACCATGCACGGTCACATCTGGCGCTCCTAGGATGGCAGCACATGGCTCCGCAGTGTGAGCTTTTTTTAACATGTCTGCTGCTGACAATAGTGTTGCCATCTACAGCCTGTGCTGTCAATGCATAAGTCACGGTAAGCCCAACACTTACCTAGGGACAACCGCCTTAAGAAGGCACCTGACCTCCCATCAGCGAGCCCAGTGGGAGCAACACCATCAGAACCCACAAAACCACACTCCCAACGCTCCACGTCCTGCCTCTTCTTCTCCCCTCTTCTCCCATTTGTCCTCCACTTCACCTTCCACTGTGCCAAAGTCGCGTTCATCTGGCAAAAGGCAGGCTTCCGTGGCCCAAATGTTCAAGCGAAAAAAGCATCCCGGAGCTATATGGGCAGATACAGCGGCAAGTGAATGTACCTCTGGCACACAGTGTCGGTGCCAAAATACATCTGACCACAGACACGTGGTCTAGCAAACACGGGCAGGGAAGGTACATAACTTTTACCCACTAAGTGAACCTTCTGAGGACCGTGAAGCATGCAACCCGTGGAACCCGTGTGGATTTGGTGTTACCGCCATGGATTATATGCAGGCCTGCCTCTTCTTCTCCTCCTCCTACTCAATCATCCGTCTCCACTTTGGCTGAATCCTTCTTTTCCACTGCTACCGCCTCTTCCGCTGCACCCCCCAAGTTCCCCAGAACCTATACGATGTGCCAGGTGAGACGTTGACATGCTGTGCTGTGGCTGTTGTGCCTGGAAGCCAAGAGCCACACTGGTCCTGCACTCCTTTCAGCTTTGCGTTCACAGACCAATCAGTGGCTAACCCCGCTCAATTTGACAGTTGATAAAGTGGTGTGCGACAATGGTGCCAATCTGCTGAGCACGCTGAAACAGGGCAAAATGACACATGTGCCGTGCATGGCACACGTCCTGAACTTAGTCATGCAGCGATTCGTTGCCAAATAACCTGGGGTCCAGGACGTCTTGCAGCAGGCCAGGAAAATCTCTGGCCATTTTAGAAGATCGTACACAGCAATGGCTCGCCTTGCTGACGTTCAGCGGTGACACTACATGCCCGACAGACGTCAGATTTGTGACTGCCCGACGCGCTGGAACTCCACCTTGTATATGTAACATCCCAGAGTTATGTTACTAAACTTTTTTTCCCCGCTACTATTTGTTGGTAACATGTGCCTTGTCATCCTGTGTAATTTAACGTAATATTCCTCACAAATGTGCATATTCTAAGCCTGTTATATATATTTGCTGTAATTTCCATGTGCACCAGCAGGTGGCAGCAATGTGTTACCAGGGCCTTAGTAAACAGTTTAGTATATCTAGACTGGAATAGTACATTCCAGTTTAAATCCCCCCTTTATGAGCAGAAGTGGGCTGGCCCATGTCCTGCCTCATGGGTGGGGAAGGAAGTTAGTGTTAGTGTTCCAGCCACCCCGGCTAGGGGAAGGCTGTGCAAGTAGGAGCTCCCAGAAATAGGGATCCCAAACCAGGATCTTGTCTCGGTTGAGACCAAAGATTGCCCTTCCCAGTCTGAGCCCTTCAGCCTCAACTGGTGACCAGCAAGCAGCCATCTCCAGATCTCCAGAACGAACCATTCCCTGTGAGCATAACTGTGAGTACTATCCAGAGACCAGGAGAAGCCAAATTCCTCCTCAGATAGTCAGTCCCATACACAGCAGAAGATAGACAGAGCAGAAGATATAGATTCCTGCCATATCCTCCAGACATATGATAAAAGCAGAAGAGATAGTAATCCCTAGCATACAGTACAGACCAAAAGTTTGGACACACCTTCTCATTCAAAGAGTTTTCTTTATTTTCATGACTATGAAGGCATCAAAACTATGAATTAACACATGTGAATTATATACATAACAAACAAGTGTGAAACAACTGAAAATATGTCATATTCTATGTTCTTCAAAGTAGCCACCTTTTGCTTTGATTACTGCTTTGCACACTCTTTGCATTCTCTTGAAGAGCTTCAAGAGGTAGTCCCCTAAAATGGTCTTCCAACAGTCTTGAAGGAGTTCCTAGAGATGCTTAGCACTTGTTGGCCCTTTTGCCTTCACTCTGCGGTCCAGCTCACCCCAAACCATCTCGATTGGGTTCAGGTCCGGTGACTGTGGAGGCCAGGTCATCTGGCGCAGCACCCCATCACTCTCCTTCATGGTCAAATAGCCCTTACTTTCAAAGTTTTCCCAATTTTTCGGCTGACTGACTGACCTTAATTTCTTAAAGTAATGATGGCCACTCGTTTTTCTTTACTTAGCTGCTTTTTTCTTGCCATAATACAAATTCTAACAGTCTATTCAGTAGGACTATCAGCTGTGTATCCACCTGACTTCTCCTCAACGCAACTGATGGTCCCAACCCCATTTATAAGGCAAGAAATCCCACTTATTAAACCTGACAGGGCACACCTGTGAAGTGAAAACCATTTCAGGGGACTACCTCTTGAAGCTCATCAAGAGAATGCCAAGAGTGTGCAAAGCAGTAATCAAAGCAAAAGGTGGCTACTTTGAAGAACCTAGAATATGACATATTTTCAGTTGTTTCACACTTGTTTGTTATGTATATAATTCCACATGTGTTAATTCATAGTTTTGATGCCTTCAGTGTGAATCTACAATTGTCATAGTCATGAAAATAAAGAAAACTCTTTGAATGAGAAGGTGTGTCCAAACTTTTGGTCTGTACTGTATATTGCCAATACCTGCTGGGACCCAAGACTATTGCTGTATCTCATGTGGATTGATGCTGCCTCCAGTAAAGACAAGTTGAATTATATTTCAAGTCGGGATCTCATTCATTGCTACCAAGTTCCTCAATTACTTCTACTAGCAACACACTCATTTATTGCAAGTGAGCCAGGATCCAGGAGTCCAGCAGTACCAAGGTAGGAGACACCGTTGACACTAGACCTACTACCACACAGAGACATTACACCACTCTGGCATTCCTAACCTGGTACGTGAGTTGCAACACCTTAAAGGGCCCTGAGACTGTACCCTGCGCACGCTGCAATTGGTGTCACGAACAAAAACTATAGACTTATATACCCATATCCGGACCCACTGCATAATTTGGCATCCGTGTAACCGTACCACGGTCCTGCTAATTGCATATATGCTTGATAGGCTGCTCCAGCAGAAACATGCAGGTAACGACTACCTGTACGAACTCTGCAGCAGGACAGGTTCTGGGGAGCTTGTTTTTTTTTTCACCATGCCAGTGGCTGCTCATGCGCGATGCATGCAGACTTCTGCGGCCATTTGATGACATCACCAAACTGGTCAGTCGCAGCCAGGGCACAAACAGAGACATCGTACCTTACGCCTTCTTTCTGGAGCGTGCATTGCGTTGTGTCATTGATCAAGCTGTCGAGGAGCATGAAGATGAAGAAGTCACAATGCTGGATGAATTCCAGGGGGGGGGGCTACTCCATCTGAGACAAGTGAACAGGAGTCTGAAGAGGAGTCAGAGGAGGATGGTGCCGGGGCGGAGGAGGAGCAAGAAGAGCATGCTTTAAACATTTCTGGGATTCCTGGTGTTGTTCGTGGCTGGGGGGAGGAGACAGAGGACAACATTATCCTGGACGATTAGCAGAAGCCAGGCCACTCCACTGCTTCCAGTTTAGTACAAATGGGGGCCTTCATGCTCCAGTGTTTGAAGAGGGACCCCCGTATATAAAGTATAAATGGCAAGGACCAGTACTGGGTGGCAACGTACTTAGACCTCCGGTACAAATACAAAATGGTGGACATGTTACCAGCATCACAGAGGGCTGCCAGAATGCAGAACTTCCAGGCCTTGCTTCGAGAAATGCTGCATTCTGCTTTTGCGGGCACTGGCAGAGGAATTTCCACTCAGAGAAACAGGTGCGGGTACCAATCCAACAGCGCATGCAAGAAGAGGGCGGTTTGAAGATGTGTTGGTCACTTCGGATATGAAATCATTCTTTCAGCCAACCCATCGACAGCCGCCCTCCAGATCCAGCCTCGCAGAACGCCTAGACCAAAAGGTGTCCGACTACATCGGGTTAACGGCCAATGTGGACGCTCTGAGAAGCGAGGAACCCCTGGACTACTGGGTGTGCAGGCTTGACCTGTGGCCAGAGCTGGCACAATTTGCCATGGAACTGTTGGCTTGCCCCTCGTCCAGTGTCCTGTCCGAAAGGACGTTCAGCGCAGCAGGGGGGATCGTGACCGATAAGCGCACTCATCTAGCTCACGACAGTGTGGACTACCTCACATTTCTAAAAATGAATGAGGCATGGATCTCTGAGGAATTCAAAACCGGTGACGACCACGTCTAATTGAATTTCCTCATGACAGCCAACAAATATCCGCCACCACCCAGAACAAATATCGGTCCCTGTCTTAGGTAAATACAGCAGCATAAAAGGCCTTTTCTGTCCGTTGAATGCCTAATGTTTTGGGCCTCTGAGGAATTCAACACCTGTGACGACCACGTGTTTCAACTATTATCATTAGGGATTTTTTCAATAGGGGGTTTTCATTAGCCATGTTTTTAATCCAATTTTATATTTTTAGTTCTTTTAAACATATGTATTTGACCTGTATTTGTACTGGCCTTCAGTAAAATTGATATCCAATGACCATGTAATCTACCTTCAGCCACTTACATACTTGTTCTTTTATGTACGCTGAATGCATAATTTTTGGTGCCTGTAGTACACTTATATAATAATATTAGCAAAGACCAATATAACAATATTATTGTATTGTTATATTGGTTATCACATCCACATAATTGCTATCTTGTGTAGGATGTTTATTGTGTTACTTGTGGTCCGCATTCTCCACTGTATGGATTTTTGCTGGGGATCGCCATTAGCAATGGGCCACAAGTGCAGGATTTTCTCCCCTGTATATACATGCACAACTGCATATGGTGTTTGAGCACTTCCTGCTTGTTCAACACCATGCCATTTTTTTTCAGTTTGCCTGTAGTACACTGGCCTGCTGGAAAATTGATGTCCAATGACCGTGTAATCTACCTCCAGCCACATACTTACTTGTTCTTTTATGTACGCTGAATGCATAATTTTTGGGGCCTGTAGTACACTGGCCTACGGGAAAATTGATATCCAATGACCATGTAATCTACCTCCAGCCACATACTTACTTGTTCTTTTATGTACGCTGAATGAATAATTGTTGCGCCCTCAGGGGAATTCAACACCAGTGACGACAACGTGTTATCGAATTTCAACTATTATCATTAGAGGTTTTTTCAAGAGGGAGGTTTTCGTTAGCCATGTTTTTAATCCAATTTTATATTTTTAGTTCTTTTAAACATACCATATTTTTCGCCCTATAAGGGCTCTTTCACACTTGCGTTGTTCTTTTCCGGCATAGAGTTCCGTCGTCGGGGCTCTATGCCGGAAAAATCCTGATCAGGATTATACCAATGCATTCTGAATGGAGAGAAATCCGTTCAGGATGCATCAGGATGTCTTCAGTTCAGGACCGGAAAGTTTTTTGGCCGGAGAAAATACCGCAGCATGCTGCACTTTTTGCTCCGGCCAAAAATCCTGAACACTTGCCGCAAGGCCGGATCCGGAATTAATGCCCATTGAAAGGCATTAATCCGGATCCGGCCTTAAGCTAAACGTCGTTTCGGCGCATTACCGGATCCGACGTTCAGCTTTTTCTGAATGGTTACCATGGCTGCCAGGACGCTAAAGTCCTGTCTGCCATGGTAAAGTGTAGTGGGGAGCGGGGGAGCAGCACACCCACCATCCGCGCGGCCCCCGGGGCGCCCCAGAGCGACGCCAGGGCGCCCCGCACGCATGGATCACGCGATCCATGCGCATGGGGCGCCCCGACGCCACCCCGGAGCGCCCGGGAGCAACACGGGCGGCAAGCACACTGCTCCCCCGCTCCCCACCACTACCATGGCAACTAGGACTTTAATAGCGTCCTGGCTGCCATAGTAACACTGAACGCATTTTGAAGACTGATCAGTCTTCAAATGCTTTCAGTTCACTTGCGGTGTTACGGATCCAGCGGGCACCTCCGGCAACGGAAGTGCACGCCGGATCCTAACAACGCAAGTGTGAAAGAGCCCTAAGACGCACCGGCCCATAAGACGCACCTAGGTTTTTAAGTAGGAAAATAAGAAAAAATATATTTTGAACCAAAAGGTGGGCTTTTGGTGGGCTTTCAACTAACGGTAGCCTCTGAATGACACTATTATGGGGGTCTGTGGATGGCACTGTTATGCGGGTCTGTGGATGGCACTGTTATGGGGGTCTGTGGATGGCCCTGTTATGGGGGTCTGTGGATGGCACTGTTATGGGGGTCTGTGGATGGCACTGTTATGGGGGGTCTGTGGCTGACACTGTTATGGGGCGTCTGTGGCTGACACTGTTATGGGGCGTCTGTGGATGGCACTGTTATGGGGGTGTCTGTGGATGGCATGACACTGCTATGGGGGGGGGGATCTGTGGATGACAGATAAATAGCATCTTATGCTATTTGACATCCACAGATCCCCCCATAACAGTGTCAGCCACTGTGAATGACCCCCAATACAGGGCGTGGGGGCTGGCATCTACACTAGTTTTTAAATGTCAGTCACTGTATTCTATTGCACCGGGCCCCGCTCACTGTACTAATGGTATCTACTGTAACTGCAGGCAGGCAATGTTTAACTATAGATATGTTCGATCCAGCAGCCTGTACTTACGATCATAGCAGGCTGGAGGCAGGAGGCTGGGCGGGCGGGCACTGGCAGCGTAACTTTCTACTTCACGTGCCTGCGCCGCCTGCTTCATTCATAAAGTAGGCGGAGCAGGCACGTGATGTAGGAAGTTACGCTGCCAGTGCCAGCCCACCCGCCCTGCCTCCTGCCTCCAGCCTGCTATGATTGTAAGTAAAGGCCGCTGGATTGAACATATTTATAGTTAAACATTGCCTGCCTGCAGTTACAGTAGATACCATTAGTACAGTGAGCGGGGCCCGGTGCAATAGAATACAGTGACTGCACCGGGACGCGCTGCCATTACAAAACTAAAGGCTGGACTCCAGCCCCTCCTCCCCCCTTGCTGATACACACGCCGGCCGCGCTGTGCAGCTTGCGGTTGGCGGTGTATCAGTGTAAAAACGGCAGCATTCGCCCCATAAGACGCACTGCCATTTTCCTCCCACTTTTGGGGGGAAAAATGTGCGTGTTATAGGGCGAGAAATACGGTATGTATTTGACCTGCATTTGTACTGGCCTGCAGTAAAATTGATATCCATTGACCGTGTATTATACCCCCGGCCACATAATCACTTGATCTTTTCTGTCCGGTGAATGCCTAATGTTTGGAGCCTGTAGTCCAGTGGCCTACAGTAAATTTTTTATCTATTGACCGTATAATGTACCTTGAGCCATATAATCTGAATTTCTTTTATGTCAGGTGAATGCCTAATTTTTAAGGCCCGTACTCCTGTGAAACAAAATCACAGAAATATAGTGGCAAATATGGGGGAGCTGCTCAAACCCCAAACACTGTAGCATGTTTTTCATTGGGGGAGCAGTCCCACCGCATGTGGACCGCAGCAAACAACTATCCCCAGCAAAAAATGAGTACAATGGAGGATGCCGGCGCGGCCCACATGCACAACAAAGGCATCCTACACAAAACGGAGCATTGTGCGGATGAAAATATAATTATATAAATCACAGAAAAAAAATGCACCAAACGGATATGCCACTGACTATACTAGCTAGTCATACAAGCAGATATTAAAAGCTGGGACTTTTGCCAATATATTCCTGTCAGGAACATATCGGAGCCCTTCATGCACCACGTCACAGTCTCTCAGCATGGCAAGGGTCCTACCACTACGCTAACTATGGTGTGAACAAGGTCTGAAGGTGATGAAATCCAGCTCACAGCCAAGCTTCCACTTAACCGCATAGCAGGACAACTAGTGCAATGTGAACAAAGCAAGACTGTAAGCCACACCCATATCAGACCGTGTGATGGAGGTTACCAGGTGCAAAAGAATGTTTAAATGCCAGGTAAAGGCACATTCAATACATATAAAACAAAATCACAGAAATATAGTGGCAAATATGGGGGGACTGCTCAAACCCTAAACACTGTAGCGTGTTTCTCATTGGGGGAGCAGTCCCACCGCATGTGGACCGCAGCAAACGACTATCCCCAGCAAAAAAATGCGTACAATGGAGGATGCCGGCCGTACTCCTGTGCCCTAAAATAAAAAATTTCTAGGCTCCAACAGGGCACATTTCTGAGAATTTTCCTTTAAGATGCATAAAAATGTGGGACTATTTGTACACTTCTACTAAGTATTTGGTGGCTGCAAATATGAGCTAAAGGTTTTTCAGGTTTGTCTGCCATTAAGACTGCTGGTATCTAGGGAAGAAGGGGAAGGGGACCACCATTTACTCACCTCTGGCCCCTTTACGCAACCTTGACCCATAACAAAAAACACTGACAACTGTATCACTTTTATTGCTGGGTGGTGATCGGCCACAGCTTCTTTATTAAAGCGGCAAACCTTAATAAACCAAATATCGGAGCGATATGCCAAACGCCGGACTCCCAGCGGGCAAGTTAAACAGTAATCATCAGAGCGATGTGCCAATCGCTGGACTCCCAGCGGGCAAGTACGCCATATGCCACCACCATATCTCTGCTGAACTCAAATGCCGCCAGCTGTGACTTCATAAACTTGACCATAATTCGTCTTTCTCCAAAGCCGTAATCTCGGAGCGATGTTCAAAATGCTGGACTCCCAGCGTGGAATCTTAAGAATAGAAAAAAACAAAACAGAATAACCAAGTCTCCATAGCCAAACATAACCCCGAACCCTGATCTGCCTCCCAAGGATCACCACAGAGGGAGGGAGGGAGGGCCAATCTGCTTCTACTGGCAAGAGGAAGTGCCAGCATCGGGAGGGAGTATATGTATCTCCAGGATCCCCTGAACCGCCCACATCCTGTCTAAGAAGGCTCCCCAGTGCATTAATCCTTAATGGCCCTAAACAACCACCTTCTTAAGCACTAATGTAATGGGGCCAGCTCCCTAAACGCCCTAAGGGGGGAAAGGGGAGGGGGGACCATCAGTCCCAAATCACCCTCCTTATACAGTCGGGTGCTTACCAAGTCAATGGGGCCTGTTGCAAACTTGCGGTTCATGAATATTTGATCGCGTTCGCGAACTGTCCCAGCCTATGTTCGTCCATCACTACTTATCATGTCTCTCCCTAAGCTCACTCCACTGGAAACTGGAATTAGGGTTTTATAGGGCTCTGCCTAGCTGTGAGATCACAGAAAATGGCTACCTGTGGATTGGCTTGCTGTACAGCATTATGGGTGATCTCACATTCCTGGGCTTGTTTCTTCTATAATTACTTTGACTTTCTAACATGTTAAGCTACCATTTTAGGAAAACTGATTCGTTACCACTAAGCAAAATGAAATTCAGAGTCATTTAAAATTAAAGTTTTCCTATACTTCGGACCGAATTCTGCTTGAGATGCTTTGCTTCGCTGAACACAAATTATTATTTATAGAAATATTAATAATATTTATTTATATAGCGCCACCATATTCTGCAGTGCTTTACAAATTCATAGGGTTCATGTACAAAACAAAAGTAACTGGCTAATATACAACTGAAATACTAGGATTCAGGACCCTGCTCGCAAAAGCTTACAATCTATGAGGAATTGGGGGTGGCACATAAGGTAGTTGATTGTGATAGGTAGGATTTGAGCCATTATTGAACTGACAGGAGTGGTGCCGGTCGATCTGCATCAGGTTTGGGACTGCTAGAGGATAGAGTTCAGGCCAGAGGAGTTGGTGGGGGAGAGGTTTAGTGGGGGGAAAGTCATTTTAGGTAGCTTGATAAGCTTGCCTGAAAAAAATGTGTTTTTAAGGCACGTTTAAAGGTGGGGAAATTGTGAATTGACCTAGTATTCCAGGGCAGAGTAATCCAGAGAGTAGGTGCAGCTCTAGAAAAGTCTTGAAGACGGGAGTGAGAGGTACGAATTATGGAGGTTATTAATCTTAGGTTGCTAACAGAACAGAGAGCACGATTAAGGTGGTAGATGGAGATGAGGGAAGAGATATATGGAGGTGCAGCACTGTGGAGAGCTTTGTGGGTGAGAGTGAGAAGTTTAAACTGTATTCTGTGGTATATGGGCAACCAGTGAAGTGACTGGCACAGACTAGTAGTATCTGTGTAGCGGTTGGATGGATAGATGAGCCTGGCTGCAGCATTTAGGAAAGACTAAAGGGGGGAAGACTTTAGTGAGAGGGAGACCGATTATCAATGAGTTGCAGTAGTCAAGACGAGAATGAATCAAGGCAAAAACAAGAATTTTTGCCGTTTCCACGGTAAGGAAAGGGCAGATTCTGGCGATATTCTTGAGGTGCAGACAACAAGAGAGTGTAAGTGATTGAATATGGGAAACAAATGAAAGATCAGAGTCAAATGTGGCCCCAAGACAGCGGGCATGTTGCACAGGAGTTACGATAGTGAAATTGAAATATCAAGTTTAGGTGGGTTAGTAGATGGGGGAAAGACAAAAAGTGCAGTGTTTGAGAAGTTCAGTTTTTGACACAGAGAGGGCATGATGTTAGAGACAGCTGCCAGACAATTACTGGTGTTTTGGAGTAAAGCAGGAGTGATGTCAGGGGATGAAGTGTATAGTTGGGTGTCTTCAGTATAGAGATGGTATCGAAAGCCAAATCTAATGATAGTCTGTCCGATGGGGGCTGTATAGAGGGAGAAGAGTAGAGGACCTAGTACTGAGCCCTGAGGAACGCCAACATCAAGAGGAAGATGAGAAGAAGAAGAGCCAGCGAATGATACACTAAAGGAGCAGCCAGAGAGATAGGAAGAGAACCAAGAGAGAGCAGTGTCTTTAAGGCCAATTGAGTGGAGCATGATGAGGAGGAGTTTATGGTCTACTATGGTATCAAATGCTGCAGAGAGATCCAGCAGAATCAGTAGAGAATAATCACCATTTCTTTTTGCTGTTAGGAGATTGTTAGACACTTTAGTAAGGGCAGTTTCTGTAGAGTGAAGAGGGCGAAATGCAGATTGTAAGGGGTCAAGAAGAGAGTTTGCAGAGAGATAGCTTATTAGGCGAGAGTAGACAAGACATTCAAGGAGTTTAGAGATGAAGGGGAGGTTAGAAATAGGTTGGTAGTTTGCAGCATAGTTCAGGTCAAGAGATAGTTTCTTTAGTAGTGGGGTTATAACAGAGTGTTTGAAAGAGGAGGGAAAGATACCAGACGAGAGAGAGAGGTTAAAACTTGTAGTTAGGTGAGTGATGACAGCTGGGGAAAGGGACTGATGGAGGTGTGATGGAATAGGATCACTGCTATAGGTCTTGGATTTGAGAAAAAGAGAGAAATCCTGGATACTTATTCCTCTGTTATAGGGTCAAAAGAGGAGAGAGAGCATGTGGAGGAATGGAATGGAGGAGGATTGAAATTATTTGGGGACTGGGAGATTATTTCCTAACGGATACTGCCAATCTTGTTTCTGAAGTAAGTGGTCATGCCATCAGCGCAGAGGTCAGTGATAGGTTCTGGAACTTTAGGGCTTAGAAGGGAATGAAAAGTGTCAAAGAGTCGTTTTAGGTTATTTGAGAGTGAGGAGATGAGAGAGTACTTTTATTTGGCAATGTTGAGAGCCGAATTGTATGTTTTGAGCATAAATTTATAATGCAGAAAGTCTGCTGATATTCACGATTTTCTCCATAAGCGTTCTGCACATCTGGAGCAGCGCTGAAGAAAACGTGTTTCAGGTGTGTGCCAGGGTTGCCGTGTTCTGTGTTGGGAAAGTAGAATTGATATTGGAGCAACTTCATCTTGGGTGGTTTTGAGGGTCTGGTTGTAATGATTGGCAGCCAAGTCTGGACAAGGGAGGGAAGAGATTGGGGTAAGAGCTAATTGTAGGGTGTTAATAAGTTGCTGACAGTTAATGGTGTGTAGGTTTCTGCAAGTGTGAAATGTAGGATTGTCATGAGAAAAGTGAGAGGTCTTAATGGTAAATGAAAGAAGATTGTAGTCAGAAAGTGGGAAGGATAAGTTACTAAAGTTTGAGACTGAGCAGTGACGGAAGAAGACTAGATCAAGTATATTGCCCTGTTCATGCGTGGCAGAGGAAATAAGTTGTGATAGGCCAAGAGAGGATGTTAAAGAAAGAAAGTGAGCGGCTGATGGGGAGATAGGATCATCAATGGGGATATTAAAATTACCCATAATATGAGTTGGTGATTCAGAAGATAGTAAGTGAGGAAGCCAAGCTGCAAAGTGATCCAGGAATTAGTGGGGGGAGCCTGGAGCACGATAGACAACTGCAACTCTCAGGGGGAATAGATAGAAGAGTCTAATGGTGTGAACCTCAAAAGAGGGGAATGTGAGAGAGAGTACAGGGGGAGTGACCTGAAACATGCACTGTGGAGAAAGTAGTATGCCTACTACTCCACCGTGCCTGTCATCAGGTCTGTGGGTATGGGAGAAGTGAAGTCCACCATAGGATAGGGCAGCAGGGGAAGAAGTGTCAGAGGGTTGCATCCAGGTTTCTGATTATTACGAACTGACCGTGCATTCCAGAGTGCGCTGTTAAAAGAGACTGGAGAGGATGTGCAGTGAACATTAATCAGATTTTTGGGGTTTCTGTGTGTGGCACAGGAGAAGCTGAAGTTAGCAACAGAGGGAGGGCCAGGATTCAGTGAAATATCCCCTGCAGCTAGTAGCAGGAGAACAGAAAGAGACAGCAAGTGGTTGAAAGATTTATATTGGTGTTTTTTATGCTGCACCATGGAGGAAGATAGTTCATGGTGATGTATGAGGGTATAAAGTGTATGCGAACTGAACATGGGTGGGGGAAGGAGGGGGAGATTGATGTGGAGAGAAGGGACAGAGCGTGGAAGGTGTGGTTGATTTTGAAGGTAGACAGCCATAGAAATGAGAAGAGTAGCCAGAGCCTGAGTGAAACAATATTGTAGCATACCTGTGCTGTGTGTAACTTTGTTTGAGTAGTACACATAGCATCTCCGTCCCCTGCCCTGTCTAACTGCCATGATTAACTGCCAAGCTCTTAGGCAGTATGGTGCTTTTGGCTCGTGCTGACCCCTGCGAGTGCTTCCCCTTTTGCAAAGGTGCCTGCAATCGCAGCTCTCATCTCCCTGACAATCAGGCATTTATCATATAGTACATCATAATCCCTTTCTAACAAACTTAGAACCAGCCCTGTACCTTGTGTGGATCCAAAGATCTCTACATTTTTTGCTTCAATTGCTTGATTGATTTCAAGCTGGCAGCTAAGGGGGAATGTCCTTCCTGGGGTGGGGTGGGAGGTCTTTTCTGCTGCAGCTAGTGGCAGTTGGATGGAACTGAGCATGTGCTTCCATCTCAGTGAGCTGCACAAAGAATTAAGAAAAAGAGCAAACTACAGGTGGCGCTATACAGATACATTTTATTGAATAACTCAGTGGCTATGCTACATTTTTAACTACATGCAATTACAAAAGTATTCAGATCCAGGTGCTGGTTTGAAAATGTAGAATATTTAAAGATCCTTAATACTAGCTTTAAAAGCCATATATGTGGCAAAGTTTCCAGTGTTAATAATATAGAGTGTGATGAAGTGTGCCAACATTTTTTTATGAAATCGCAGGCTTATGGAGGTATATTGAAAAAATATCTGGCAACTAGAACTGCTACATTTAAAAAAAAAAAATCACATAGATCACTGGTAGATTGAAATAAATGAACCTTTCAAATGTTTTTCCAATCAAAATAAATTCAAGAAAGAAATTGACTAAATATCAATAGAAACTGACAACGAAATTAAGACCCATGTCTCCAGTTTATATCTCAATGTCATCATTTTATATCTGCGCTCTTATTCATTCAGCCAGCTCTATTAATCTGCCTAGAGAGCTGACATTTGCATTTTCTATATGTTGTGATTACATCAGTAGTGAAAGGTGCCAGGTGTTACAAAAGAGCACTTATTGACTCATTTAATGAGCTAATTTGCAAAACTAATTTCCCCTTCCTGGGCAAATGCCTCATTCTTCCTAAGAGTGGTTAATTAAAGTGCTTCTCCTGGAGTAAAGAGACACGTAAGGTGTATAATATTGTATGTGGAAGAGTCCAGGTGCAAGCTCTTAAATCATTTTTGCTCTTTACGCTCGGCATGAAACTCTCTGGGGTTGTATAAATGCCAAATCTTTGCATTTGTGTCATTGTTTTTAATATTGATGGAATTGTGCTCGTTCAATTATAAAGTTGTGGTTCTGCTTGGGTAAATGTACTGCAGCCACTTCACAAAACTTTAGAAATGAATTTACAAAAGTTTAGCAGAATGAAAACAAAAACAATTTAAATACGTTCTCTGGGCTCTTCTCATCTGTGGACAAATGATCGTTTCCATGATACTTACCCATCCATCACACTGCTAATGCTGCTATCTCTGCTACGCTTAGACTAGCTGGAGGCTTTTCCATTTCAATCCTGACCAGATATGTGGACCTGAGTGGAAGAGTCCACAGCCAGTCTAAGCACAGTGTAGATGGCAGCATCAGGGGCATGATGGACAGGTGAGTACCGAGGAAACTATATATGGTCCACAAGTGAGAAGACATATATTTTTTTTTAAAGCCAGTAGAACCCCTTTAAAGACAACTGCTCAGAATGACAGGCTACGTTAAATGACCTCATCAGCATGCAGCCCGAGTTCATGTACACTAAAGAGTATAACTCTCAATACATAGCTGTGCTGACCAGCCAACTGACTGTGTGTCTAATCCCAGAGCTAGGTGGGGGATTTAAAACTGCTGATTCCTAATTGACTTACCTGTGATTTTGTTTGTGTCAGGGCTCTATACTGTGTTATATCTAATTTCTATATATTGGCTTTCCTGGTGTACTGACTACTGTCTGGTTTCTGGATTAACACTGTGTCTGCTGTTCCTACTTAAATTGACTCTCCTTGTAACTGACCTTGGCTTGTCTCCGGATGTACCCCTGGTTTACTATATTGACCATATCTGTCTCTTCTAGAAGGATCATATGATGCAGCTTGTGGGATTCCTGTTTTGCATACTGATTTTCTAAATTATACAGCAAATCTATGTTAGGGTATCACTGCTCCCTCATAGTCAATTAGCACCAAGTTGAGTATAGAGGCAAATGGAGAGAGACTTGGTTTTAATTACTCTAGATGAGATTCCTATGAATTGATTCTATACCATATATGGGCAGTGGGCTAACGGTACTTCAGAAGGTCAATTGAGTATCTTACTGTACTCCCTGTTGGGTTTACCCCAAGATTAATGTAAAAAAAAAAAAATCAAATCAGACATCATATAGTAGATAGGAATCTCTAACTTAGCTTAAACCAGCCATGTACCTCACATGGATCCAGAGATCTCCCCATTCATTGCAACAATTGCCCTTCTGAATTTTCTTCAGGCTGGCAACTCAGTCCTTTCTACTTAGGCTCTCTCCCTATCATAGATCAGGGAGTGTGTACTTTTTGCAGCAGATTTCTCTATATCACAGGTAAGCGGGTGTATCCTGTCTGCCCTCTCCCTATCATACGTACACTCCCTGGGATAACATTTGATTCTTCCCTGTCCTTTAAGCCACACATCCAAACCCTCACCTCCACCTGCTGCTTTCAACTTAAGAACATCTCTCGTATTTGCTTCTTTCTCACCCCTGAGTCAACTGAAACGCTAGTTCATCATCTCCCACTTGGACAACTGCAATATTTCCTTCTGTGGCCTCCAATTTAGCACTCTAGCTCCCCTACAATCTATTCTCAACTCTGCTGCCCGGTTAATTAATCTCTCCCATTTCTCCTTTGCCACCCCTCTCTGCCAATCCCTTCATGGCTCCCCATTGCCCAGAAAATTCAGTTTGAAATACTTACAACTACATATACTGTAAGGCCGTCCACATCCTGTCCCCTCCTTACATCTCTGACCTGCTTTCTCGATATATCCCCAAACTAAATCTCTGATCCTCACAAGACCTCCTTCTTTGTTTTACTCTCGTCTGTTCTTCACACAGTGGACTACTCTGGAACTCATCAGCCCAGTACATCAGACTCTCCTTCAACATACGAACCTTTAAAAGAAACCTGAAAACCCACCTCTTCAGGTGCGAGATGGAGAAACAGTCACCCCTGTCTGAATACTGTGTATATGAATACTGATTCATTAGCATTGTCATTCTGTTCTTTAACCGCTAGATGTTGCTGTTTCTTAACAGAGCTAACAGTGCAAGTGTTTGAATATTCAATTGTAGGTGGAGACTCTGTCAGTCTGGGGAAGAAGCAGGAAGCAGAGCAGCAGACATTTTAGGAGAGAGACTGGAGTACAGAATCCGGTCGCATCCAGGCGTCAGGGAGTTCTGGAGTGAATATAGAGAAAAGACCAAAAGTGGCCCACATGCCAAGACTATAATAGTACATCAATGCATATTGTGGCAAAATAGGGGGGCCAACTATAAAGAAATGTAAGTACCAGCTCCTAAATCCAGAACAAAACCTACAAAAAATGGAGCTCAGAGTACTAGTGAAAAATATATTATATTTTATTGAATCACATGAATATAAAAAGACAATGTCACTTTAAAAGGAAAGGTAACAGAAAGAAACACACCATCCTGATCAGTTACACAGACTAGATGATCTGTTATAAATTCTTATATAGAATATTTAGTAAGGGTATGTCCCATATCTTAAATTATATAAGAAATGATAACTATCAGGGACCCATAATCCTTCACATCAAACCAGGATGGTGTTACCCCGACACGCGTTTCGGCGTGGCGAAGGCATCCTGGTTTGTGTACAGATCTTTCAGGTAAGTTCCTGCAGCAGGTCCCAGGTCTTCATATTAAGGGGAGATTTATTTCCTTGATGCCAGGTACTATTTCATTGCTATACTTTGATGAATTGATGTGAAGGATTATGAGTCCCTGATAGTTATCATTGCTTATATAATTTAAGATATGGGACATACCCTTACTTAATTTTCTATATAAGAATTTATAACGGATTATTAATATCTAGTCCGTGTAACTGCTACCTTTCCTTTTAAAGTGACTGTCTTTTTATATTCATGTGATTCAATAAAATATGATTTATTTTTCACTGGTACTCTGTGAGCTCCATTTTTTTGTAGGTTTTGTTTTGGAGTGATCAGAGTTGCAGCTGAAAGAGGCTGATCCCAGTCCAAGTCCCAGGGTCCGTCCATAGGAAGAGGATCGTTTCCAGGAAGGCTGTTAGGAGCTTTGGAACAAAACGCTATCTTCTTTGCAGGGCCTCATGTGTGCTAAAGTAACTTGCTGATCTCCATGTTAACAACATCATCGGATGAAAAACATACCCGGGGAGGTAAGACAGCTCGTGCACGCACCTCAATATAGGATTGGCGCCTAAATACTAGAGACTGAGATCAAACCTGCCTTAGATAGTGTTGCTGAGTGGAAAGCTACCAAGAATTGCTACTTGTTTATCAACGTGTAGAAATCTGGGTCTCAATTCCTTCTCGGATTCGCATCCCCACCTATCCCTTGGCTGAACTTGATGGACCGATGTCTTTTTTCAACCGTATTAACTGTGTAAGGGTGGGTTCACACTAGCGTTATGGAGTCCGTTATGGCTTTCCATTATAACAGGGTTATAACGGAACATAACAAAATCCATAGGATGGAATGCAAAATGGAAGCCTTTAAGAGGCATTCCGTTTTGCTCCGTCCTAATAGAAGTCTATGGGAAAACATAACGGATCCGTCTGGGTCCCGTTATGCAAGACGAAAAACAAAGTCCTGTCGACATGACTTTGTTTTCCGTCTTGCATAACCGGAACCAGACGGATCCGTTTTGATTCCCATAGACTTCTATTAGGATGGAGAGCAAACGGAATGCCTTTTAAAGGTGTCCGTTTTGCATTCCGTCATAATGCAAGTCTATGGGCATCCATCCTTCCGTCTTATGGATTCTGTTATGTTCCGTTATAACCCTGTTATAACGGAAAGCCATAACGGACTTCATAACGCTAGTGTGAACCCACCCTTACTATGTAACAGCTCTACTCTGTGACATCCATCCACTTGCACTTAAATGTGACATCCAGTGGTCAGACTGGTGACATCTTAACAGCCACTCACCTCACTTGTTCAACTGCAACCTTCTAGACATATTAATAATTAGCTCTCATTACTTCTCGATATTTTTTAAAATGTAGTTTTTAAAATGTGCTTTTCCCAGTCCAATTGCCATCTTGTCTTTCTAAGCAGTTGAGTT
Organism: Bufo bufo; assembly: GCF_905171765.1. NCBI lineage: Eukaryota > Metazoa > Chordata > Amphibia > Anura > Bufonidae > Bufo > Bufo bufo. Next base: position 77,688,469 of record NC_053392.1, read on the forward strand.
AAATGCCAGAAGTAGCTCCTAGTACATACAATACTTAAAGGGGTTGTGTCACAAAAATATTCTACCTGGATCTGAATACTTTAGTAATTGCATCTCATTAAAAATGTTGTAGAGCCAGTGAGCTATTCAATAAAATGTATCTGCATAGCGCCACCTGCTGCTTGTTCTTTTCCTTATTTCTTGTCCACCTCACTCAGGTGGTCACACACTCTCAATTTAAATCTTCAACTGTCACTGACACCAACCATGTCTTCTGTTAGAAGGTGTGGCAGTTACAGACAAGAGCTGCAGAAGAAAGGACATACCCCCTGAGAAAGGACATGCCCTCTGTGCTGCCAGCCTGAAATAAATCAAGCAGAGCAATTGGAGCAATGAATGTGGAGATCTCTGGTTCCATGTGAGGTACAGGGCTGGTTGTAACTTTGTTAGAAAGGTATTGTCATGTACATCAATTATGGCATAACCTCTTTAAGTTATGCAATGACTCCACCATACACACAGACATTCAATATGGCAGAGTTTGTATGTGTTGTCAATGGGGAGAGAGGAGGAAGCCGCTGCGAAAATATTCACTTTGCCAAATCCTTCTCTTCCCTTCTCTTTATTCGTCGAGAGAGAGTCGGGAACTCCCCATACACTGTCCATTCCATGGAGAGATTGGCTGACAATACATTAAAGTGTATTGGGACCTTTAGTCACATCATGCACAGAAAATTACAGTTCCCTTGATGTCTGTTCTTAAAGCTGATGGGACAATGATGAGACAACGCTTAACTAAAGCTTAATGATGATGGAGTCTGTGAGGAAAGTAGAGGGCAGTAGAGATGAAGAAGGGACCAACAAGAATGAGCGTGAAATGAATATGGTTCTTTGGAAGTTATTGATACAAGGGGAGAGTAATCACCAGTTAACCCAGTTGCATAAATTGTGTCAGTCTGTAGAACGGAGAACATACATTTACAGATCTTGTCTATTTTCAGGTGGCTGACAACTGGGGGTGGGACTTGGTCATGGGATTGAACTCAACATATAGTGGGGAAGATATATTAATGTCACTGTTCTTGGCTTGATTTACACTGTGTGAGCCATGTTTGACATTATTTTCTTTCACACCTTCCTTTGTTGCGGTCTTAGGGCTCATGCACACGAGCGTGCCATGTTTTGTGGTTGAAAACTTGCGGATCCGCAAAACATGGATGCCGCCCGTGTGCGTTCCGCAAGTTGCAGAACGGAACGGGCTGCCCATTATAGAAATGCCTATTCTTGTCTGCAAAACGGAAAAAAAAAGGACATGTTCTATTCTTTTTGCAGGGCCACGGAACGGAGCAACGGATTGCTGTCCGCATCTTTTGCGGCCCCATTGAAGTGAATGGGTCTGCATCCGAGATGCACAAAATGTGGCTCGGATGCGGAACCAAATCATGTTCACGTGAATGCGCTCTTAAGGCACATTTTGGCAAGTATTGTCAAAAACAATATCAGCTCCAAGTTGGTGTAAAAAAAAAGTAGAGTAAAATTCTGATAGTATAAAGGCTTGTGGCACATTGTGGCACATCTTCCCTTCGGACTATATAAAAGCATTGGGGCCACAATATTGTGGTGAAAAAAAAACTTTATATATGTGCACAAATGTCTTCCTTTTGCAGACAGACTTTTGAGGAGGTTTTTTCTGCCAATTGCCTTACAACCAGATAGAGAACTGTAATTAAGTGTAGGGGTGAAAATGGCTGATATGCTGGAACATCCATGCTATGATAGATACATAGATAGATAGATAGATAGATAGATAGATAGATAGATAGAGTGTAAGACCAGCACCTCCAAAAGGGTAAGCGTTCAGGCTGCAATCTACCATGGCTGCAATATAAAAGCAAACAAGGACACAAAGACTAGTGTTGACCGTGAATATTCTAATCGCAAATTTTTAGCGCAAATATCAGCACTTCGAGAATTCACGAAAATCTAAAATATAGTGCTATATATTTGTAATCGCGAATATTCTAGATTTTTTTTAATCAGTACAACTGCTTCTTGCTTGTGGGCCAATGAGAAGGCTGCAATGTCTTTGTCAGAGCTTAGCAACATCCCTAGCAACCAATAGGAAAGCTGCCTACCCCTTACTATATAAGAACCTCCCCAGCAGCCATTTTCTGCAGTTTTTTGCAGTTCTGAGAGAGCAGTGACATTGCTGTGCTCTGTGCTTTCATCTGGATCCTGTTCCTTATCCAATTACATTAGATAGTTAGTTAGCTCATATATATAATACAGATAGTTAGTGGGAGATAGTCAGTGTAGGTTAGATCCTGATATAGTGTAGCAGGTTCCAGTGCAGGGTGTTAGGTAGTGTGATAGGAATGACTATTTCTCTGCTGTCCATACATACAGGTGAAACTCCAAAAATTAGAATATCGTGCAAAAGTTCATTTATTTCATTAATGTAAATTAAAATTAGAATATTGGGAAAAGGTTAAATATTCTAGGCTCAAAGTGTCACACTCTAGTCAGCTAATTTATCCATACCCCCTGAGCAAAGGGGACCTCAAAATTGTGACTTTGGGGTTTCATAAGCTGTAAGCCATAATCATCCAAATTGTAACAAATAAAGGCTTGAAATATCTCTCTTTGCATGTAATGAGTCTATCTCATATGTTAGTTTCACCTTTAAGTTGCATTACTGAAATAAATGAACTTTGCACGATATTGTAATTTTTTGAGTTTCACCTGTTCATACTACAGACATAGTGCTGTGATGTCACCACAATACTTAGTGCTCCAATCAGTAATATCTACTCAGACCTTATAAAATGTGAAGTTGCACATATTGCGCAAAAAAAAAATGCACACCATTAGTGCCGATTTGCGCAATCGCGAATATAATGACTGGAGATCGCGAATTCTAGAAATGTTATGCGAAAATTTGCAAAATATTGCGAAAACGAATATATTGCCTATGCCGCTCATCACTAACAAAGACAAATGCAAACACTGAAAACAGGGATGTAACTAAATTGCATTACTGCTATACTTAATATATCTAAAATAGAAGCTCTTTGCGGACATTTTAGAAAATTGTGTCTGGCCCATTTACCAATGACAAGGTGGCTTCCAACAGACGGGGCAAAGTTCAGGGCAATGTTGAATCCATCTATATGATACTCTGAATAGAATCCCTAGCAGATGGGCGGGAATGCACAATCTAAATAGAGGAAGCCGCTCCCCCCAAATATACAAATGGGGGTTCAGGTGCAAGCTACCATGGTTTGCAGTTTTGTTTTCAATAAAGCAAAACAGGATCAAAGTAGAGGAGGATATTAATGTTAGATTTGTTTTATTTTCTTCATTTAGGGTTCCTTTAAAGGGCATCTGTCAGCAGATTTGCACCTATAAAACTGGCGGACCTGTTCCATGTGCACTCGGCAGCTGAAGACATCTGTGTTGGTCTCATATTCATATGTGCCCGCATTGCTAAGAAAAATTACATCTTAATATATGCAAATGAGGGCGTTACCATTACACCTAGAGACTCCACTTTCTCTGCAACTGCCGCACCTTGTGCACTTTGGTTGACAGGGCCAAGCAGTGTAAATGTTATCACGCCTGGTCCTGTCAATCAAAGTGCAGAGGGCACAGCAGTTGTAGAGAGAGTAGAGACTAATTTGCATAGATTAAAAAATCATTTTTCTCAGCAATGCGGACACATATGAACATGGAACCAACACAGATGACTTCAGCTGCCAAGTGCACATGTACCAGGTCAGCCAGTTCGATAGGTATAAAACTGCTGACAGATGCCATTTAAAGGGAACCTGTCATCAACTTTATGCTGCCCATACTAACGGCAGAACAAAGTAGAAACAGGTGAGTTGATTTCAGCGGTCTGTCATTAAAAAGTTAAAAGTAAGTGGTTGCCGAGAACCAACATCACAATCATTGCAGACTGGGCCTGGAAAAGAGTCCCGGCCACCTGAGAAGAGTCCTGGTTATTCATGACTTCCTGCTCTCCTGCCCACCTGCTGATGATTGACAGACTTCAATCTAGTTTTCTCCCTTTCTATCTAGGAGTTAACTGCCAATCGTCAGCAGAGAGAGCAGGAGATTATAATAACCAGGACTCTTCTCAGGTAGATTTGACTCTTCTCTAGGCCTGGGCTGCAGTGATTATGATGCTGGTTCTCGGCAACCACTTACTTTTAGCTCATGAGTGACACATCGCTGACATCAGCATTTCTGTCACTAATTTATACTGCCCTCAGTGAGGTCAGCATAAAGTTGATGACAGGTTCCCTTTAAGAAAAACAAGCCAAGTCCATTGTAAGAACCAACTATTTGATAAATACAGATTAAGTATAACCTAACTTCAAAGCTGTGTAAGAATTTCTTGCAATAATAAAAGGCGGTCGAGCGAGTGAGCTAAGTGGTTTGCCAAAGTGAATTCCCACCTCTTTTAGACTTAATTGCATATATTGCTTGAAAACCTATAAATTTAACCTGACATTTCATTCTTTTGTCCACTCAGCAGAATCTACATGAAATGGGCACCAACGAACCTTGCATAAAAGCTTGCTTCAAATTGTTATCATTTTTTTTTTTTTCCTCTTCGGTTCATAAAAATTCCAAGCAAAAGCTATTTCATCGTTGATGTTGTGATGATTGGCGTTCACATTGTTATGTAATGAGGAGAGACATTTTCCTTGTATTAGAAGCTGCTACATCGGTTGCGCGAACACATCCTTGAAATCACGTCTTGTTGGTCCATTTTACAGAAAGTGTTTATGGTTGATAATCCTTCCATGTCTTATTTCTTGAGTAAAGCTTTTAACCTATGCTCGGGCCATGTTTATTTGGGTGTCACTATATGGAATCACAGCTTGCTTGAAGCATACAAATGAATTCTTTCAGCTGGAAGTGGACATCGCAATGGTGAATAATAAACGTAAGACAAATAAATGTCTGAAGTTTGGGCTCTGAAGTTTTCAATAAAAATAATTCACTCTATATAATGTATTAGCTTTGTGGTCCATCGACCGGGCACAAGTCAAAAATTTCTGATGGTTCTGAACTATAAGTTGACAGGTAGATTAACTCCCTCCTCACAATCCATTCACACTGAAGTAAATCCAACTTGAACTTTTATTGTGAGGATAGAGTGAAACTGACAACAGAAAGAAAGGGATATGCTTACTGTAGTGAATGAGCACATGGCGAGGTGCTAACACATTGCAGTACCAAATGAGCATAAAATACAGGATACATATAGCATATCATATATCAATGTGCATGAATGTACAATCCTGCAGTCCTAAACTAGACAATCTGACGTACCAGCGATGCCACTTTAGACTGGATGAAGAGGATGGCAATGGATGCTGCTTGTCCTTGAAAAAGAAAGATGGCTGCTATGGGCTGAGCTGATGATGTCAGCAAGGAGCCACGACAATTCAAATATTAAATGCTAACTAGAAACTTTTGCAGAAGCAGCCACTAGATGGAGCTAAAGCAACATTAATACTGCACAATCTATTTGTTCATCTCTAGAAACGTCTTATCCACATGGCCATATTATGTCTCTATACATTTGTGGGGTCCAACTATAGCTATACCTTTACTTTCATACAGAGAGATACAGAGGGTTCAGTTCCACGTCTACTGAATTCTACTGAGGCTTGAATTAATTTTAGGGACTGGGGCCACAATTAATTGTGTGGACTGGTCTGGGGCCTGAATTAATAATGTAAGAGATTTGTCTGGGGTCTGATTTTATGTAAAGATCCGGGGCCTGAATTTACTTTGGTGTCTGGATTCTAAATGAATTTAGTGTTCAATTCTGGGATCTATATATGGTATACAGATGGCTCACTGTGGATAACCACGAATGGTGCTCAGGTTGAAAGAAACACCCATTGTGGGATCTGATTTAATATTGGGGTCTAGTCTGGAGTCTGAATTTATTTACAGTTCCTGTACCCCTGTTTTAAATTAAGCAGCAGTAGACCATGTACGCTGCTGCTCCATTCAAAGTCTATGAGACTGCTGACAGTAGCTGAGTTGGCTATCGATATCAGACCCATAAATTCTGAAAGGAGAGACAGTGAATATGTTCCGCAGAAATTACATTAAAACAAGGAATGTGTGTCATCCTGGATCCCTATTGGACCCCTATGATCAGACACTAGTTCTTGTGGATAAGTGACAAGTAGAAATGAGTGAATCAACCCTACAATTCTGAAATTTGACCTGAATATTCAAAAAGTTCTGATTCTAATGATCCTAAATTTTGAGTGAATTTGGGAGAAAGAGAAAGAGAAAGAGAGAGAGAGAGAGAGAGAGAGAGAGAGAGAGAGAGAGAAAGAGAGAAAGAGAGAAAAGAACAGAAAGCACAGAGCACAGCAATGACACTGCTCTCTCTCAGAACTGCAAAAAAAAACTGCAGAAAATGGCTGCTGGGGAGGTTCGTAAGGGGTAGGCAACTTTCCTATTGGTTGCTAGGGATGTTGCTAAGCTCAGACAAAGACATTGCGGCCTTCTCATTGGCCCACAAGCAAGAAGGGAGGTTACTGATGAAAAAAAATCTAGAATATTCGCGATTACGAATATATATCACTATATTCTACATCTTCGCGTATTATCGAAGTGCCGATATTCGGGATAAAAATTGGTGATTAAAATATTTGTGATCAACACTATAACCAATATCTACAGCTGTATATATGTAAGTCATTTTATGTATTCTCAATTCTCCTGAAGGGGACTTTTATTGTAATCCCTGAAACGGGTCAAGCTCTTTTCTTCAATAAATTCCTCTCATTTCACTGGAGTCCTCTGATCCATCCTGATGAATGAACGGGGTAGTTGACATTCTACAGCGAGGGAGGTGAGGGATGCAAGTGTCTTGAGTTTATCTCCCCCCCCCCCCCCCCCCCATGGTGAAGTGAGTACTATTCTATGCATTATAGTGCAATTTTAACTACTCATTATCTTTATGCTGTCTAACTAGATAGCAGATAGGTAAGTCACAAATACCATCACTTTTATAAGTATCTCTAGCTTTCTTTATTACACAGCAATACTATATATGGGCATTTGATGTTGATTAGCGCCCCATGCCCCTCTTTTTCTCATCCTAACTATCAGATGGATGAGAAAAATGCTGAGGATTGGGGGATTCAAACATTTTTTTATGGGTCATAGCTAGAAGATGAGCAAATTCTAAATGAACCAAATTCTACACTTCCGATTTTTAGCTGATTCAAATCTGACAGATTTCTCAAAATGGCGTTAGCCATTTTTCAGATCAGAAGATGGAAAAGAGTAAGAAGCAGGATCACATGACCCCGGGTTGGCGTGTATGTATGCAAACCGGCAGTTATCTTCTGCCAAAGAGTAAGCTTTTTTTTTTTTACAGTTTTTAAGCATAAAAAATCCAATGGTGCTGTGTGTTATTAAGGTACGATCACATGGTGCGGTAAACTGTGGTCAGATCGTGGTAAACTGTGGTCAAGAACCACCATGCGAGTTAGGCTGCATCTGCCTGATTTTTAACTAATGAAGACCGCACTGTATAGGTGGTATGAATTCTTAATGGCCACATGGCACCTTCAAGAATTCAGACTGCCTATACAGTACGGTCTTCATTAGTTAAATATCAGGCAGCTGTCGCCTCATTGGCCACAAGGTTCTTGACCACATCTGGCTGCGACCCAACTGAATCATGACCACGCTGTACTATCCATTTACCCATAACCATATACTGTATATATCACTAAGATTACGCTAATAGTGTTAAAGGACCCCAAAATGTCATCCACAACTTCTCTGGGCAATTGGAGCACGTACCATTTGGGTTGAATTTTTTTTAGGTCTAAAACAGACAGATACACATACACATACGTATAGTAGTGATTACTATTAGTGTTGAGCGAATTGAAGTATCCGAAGTGGACTTCGATCTGAATTTCAGGAAAAAATAAATTCACCACAAAACCAACTTTCCTTGTGCTTTATTGTAATTAATACATTTTTCCTAAAATGGTGGCTGAAAAAAAAAAAAAATTATACTTTTCTCATCGTCTTGATTGAAGAAAACCAGCCAAATACCAACATATTATGATCAATGGGTCAAGCAGGCTGTTTTCTTCCTTAATCACATTGAAAGAAGCCTAAGGCAGAATTCTACTGTGAAGGGGCACTAAGAGGGGATAACTACTGTGTGGGGACACTAAGGGGGCCTGACTACTCTGTGAGGACTCTAAGGGGGCATGGCTACTCTGTGGGGGAACTAAGTAAGCATTCTGCTGTGAGGGGCCCAAAGGGGGAATAACTACTTTACAACACTAGTAAGCATTTTATTTTCAATTTTTTTTACTGAGTAGCATGGGATTGTATATGCAATGTGCCACCACCCAGGGACGATCGTGTCCCAGGATTTTAGGAATGCTGAATAGTTTGTGTGTGTCAAGATGCTCCTACCTGGATACTGCCTCTTCTAGTTATGTTCCTGTTATAGTTCTTCTATGTGAGGCCTCTAACCTCTCCTGACCTGTCTATATTATAAAATGCCAGCATTCCCCTTATAATAACACTTCTTGACCTTGATCTTTGTTGACCTGTCCTCTGTCTTTGACACAGTCGACCACTCTCTCCTGTTGCAAACCCTCTCATCTCTCTGCATCAGAAAGCTGGCCCTCTCTTGGATCTCCTTGTGTCCCACCAACAGAACTTTCGGCATCACCTAGTCAAGCACCTTCTCCAGTTTTCTATATGAGTTGAAAGGGTTTGGCTAGTTTTTTTGTCGAGCAAAAGAAACAACCTGCTGGTATATTTTGTGTCCGGCATAGCCGGATACTATCTTTCCCTGCCAGAGACCATTTACTTTAAGGGGTTCCGGCAGGGATCTGTCCTGTTTCCAGAATTAGTACTGGGAATCAGCCAGACAAAAACCACAGCTTGCATCGTTGTTCATCTTGATAAATCCTGGCACTAATGCCAGAAACAGGCCGGATCCCTGCCAAGTCCCATTATAGTCAATGGTGCCTGGCGGTGCTCTGCCCATTCCCGGCTCTGCCAGATACGATGAACCCGGGCAGGCTGTTCTGCTGCCAGGAGATTTTAGTGCTGGTGTGAAACTAGCCTTATGACATGTAGAGCTTTATTGAAAAAATCACTATGCTGTACATTTCAATGTGGAATAAGATTTTAACATTTTGCCATTTATAGAGCACGGAAAAAAATAATAATCATAATTACTGAATATATTGAGTAGTGACACAGATAGGAATGCAATTAAAGGCTGAAGATTGCCGACAGAACAAGGACAAAAAGGTGAAGTTGTCCAACTGTGTAATCAAAAACAGTGGAGAGGATGAGAAGTGGACATAAGTAAATGGATGGCGCGGCTAATAATAACATCCTTTAACTATTAATGAGGGTTTTCTGCAATGTCAAGCACAAGTGGAGTCTTTTAATGGGTATTTTCATTCTTTTGTCTTCTTGTCTTCTTCATTACGGCAGAAAAGGTCCTGGTTCTATGCAAATTGGATGCATTTAAATAAGAGTGGGTGGGACTGTATGTCTGTTATATTATATGCGCGTTTCCAAAGTCAGGCAGCAAATGATAATCAGGACGTGTGACTATTCCTCTTCTCACACTCCACCATAATCACGATGACGGGGTTATTAAAATTATAAGCTGAGCTCAGTCTCGCAGTCAATATAGCATTTTTTTTTAAATGTATTTGTTTTAACATGGAACCTAAGGTTTACAATTTAACCCCTTAATGACCAGGCCTATTTGGGACTTAGGGTTCATGCACATGGTACCGTATTTCGTTCCTTAAGCAATGGATCTGCAAATTACTTTCCATGTGTAAGGTAATTGCCCACAGATTTTCCATCAAATCTGGTGATTTGCCAGGTTTCTCCATTAATGCAAGCTTGTATTGTGCCATAGTTGAGGGTACCTGGAGTTATGGCAGGATACCTGGTTTTGCTGGATCATGTCATCACTTGGAACCCACTTCTGCAGTGTTGGTGGCAGTTTCGTCTTCAAAACAGCCACATATTTTACACTTTCCGTCATACATTCAATGAGATCAAAGGTCTCTGATCCCTTTGGGTGGGTGTTCTGAGGATTGTTGGATGTGGTCAGGTGGTAGAGGTTCTCTGGGTGAGCACAGAATGAACTTTGGCTCCACGAGAAGTATATAGTGGGCTCAGCATGCATGTTGGTACTTGCATCCCTGGATCCGATGAGAGCTGTAATGGCACCGGACGGGGTTAAAAGCAGAGTGTGCTTGGCGTGCATGCTGCACCTGCATTCCCTGGACTTTGTGTGGCTGTCATGGCCCACAAACAGGTAGGAACTAGTGTGAGGGAACACTCCATAGAGGCAACCTTGACGTGGTGAGTGGCTTATTACGCTTTGGCCAAAATGTACACAAATGCCTCATCCAGCATAGAGGCAGGGCAGAATGCTGGTTGCAGAGTGCTATTGCATTTGTATTTTGCGACAGAATGAACTTTCATCAATATTCCTGCTTTCCGAAAGAAAAAAAAATCACTTTCTTCACCTTGTCCACAGTCCAGTTATGAGGTTTCTTTGTCAATGGCGAGCATGTCTTCTTCATCTTATGGCTCCTTCACAGTTTGTCTAGCCCTGCAGGTACTTCCCAAAGTTGGGGGCAAGTGGTGAAGGCATGGGTATTGACCACATGTGACAACTTGAAATCCCTACTTATCTTTCTCGAGGGTTTATGTTGCTTATTCTTTGAGTTAGAGCATCATCCTCTTCTTTTTCTTCCAGAGAATCTTCTCCAGTAAGTTTCTGTTATACATACCTGGGCGTATCTGCAAAGTTTGGTTTGTTATATAATGTTTGTAATGTTAATGTTATATACTGCACATTCATTTGTTCAAGCATGAGTCAGGCAAGGCCAGAGTTAACAATCCTGGCCCAGACCTCTTTGTATCTCCATATGTAGGCTGACTTCCTCCCCTGGCTCTAGAAGTTTCCAGTCACAGCAGCTATAGAGAGGGAGGAAGAAGAAGCAGTTTTCGTATGATCCTCTCCTCTATACTCCAGCTCCATACTCTGGGTCCTCAGTCACCTACAGATGTAGCCTGCACCAAAATCAGTGGGATAGCACGCCATATCAGCAGTGTAACTCCATCCCACCTTTAAGCTTTTGAAGCTTTGCACATAATTAAACTAAGCTAGTTAGATAAGCTAGTGGGATAACGCATCAGGTTTGACTTTAATGCTGGCTACATCCATACACGAGCTCCAGGAGATGCAAGCAAAAACTTGAACAAGGATGAGAATATGAGAGAGTGAGACAGCAAGGTAACCCAGCTTAAGGCCATGCAGATCCTGCTGCTGCAGAGGGATAACAAGTTTAGACACTATATGCACCCTAGCATAGTGGACCGTGCAGCCATGGTTGCCAGAGCACAGCTATTAGCCAGAGATACCTATAGCAGATATTTAAGCCAGAGTAATCTAAGGGCCAATGCTGTATTTATCTGCTTAGCTCATGCTGGGACATCTGATATGACTTTGTATTGTATACAAACTACTGCTGGATGTACTACAACTTCAATCCTGCATACAGTAAACAGAGACTCTTGTTAAGTCTGGCCTAGTTTCTGACTTAACACCACTTGCTGACCATTGTATCTTCTACACATGCCCTGCCTATCACTCACATGGACATTAACACCATGGCCACTCCCTAACTACCATCAGGCATAGAGCCCACAGCTACAGGTAGGGTCCTGAGGGAACACAGGGTGACCCTCCTTCACTTCACTGACAGCTTGAGGGAGTATACCGTAATTTTCAGGGTCATTACCACTCCCATCCTCTGCTCCGGCTCCTCAGGGGCTCACTGCACATTTCCCAATTAATTTGCATAGTACTGTAGATGCAATTAACAGCATCATCTAAGGGTTTAAATGGAAGGGATCAAAGGTATCTCCAAGCCAGACCACTGCAGCAGAAGCTCTAACATGCACAATTTCTAATACCAATGTCTTCTTATGAGGCACAGGGGCCTTTGGGCTCCTTCTGGCATCAAGTGCCAGTTGTGACTGCTGCAGAGTTACGGCCCTGTGATCACAGTATATGCAGTATAATTGTTGCTATATGTTTTAATTGGTAATATATTGTATGATTCTCTGTTCTTATGCTAGTCTATTGTAATTGACTTGAAATGATGGTATAATGACAGCATGCAAAATATGTTCCTGCACTGCTGCTATTTCAGAAATGCATCACAGACTTGTCAGCAGTCATAAAAACAAGATAACAAGGTCTTAAATTAGCACAGTAAGTAATTTCAGTCAGTCATCAGCCAATGCAAATTCTTTCTATAATGACATTAGCCAATATACAGTATCATGGTAAGACCTCCGAGTAAGTGTGTGATTGATGACTTGTCAAGACCTGGGAGATCTACCAAGAAAGGGATTGTAATACTAATGAAAATGACTATCGTGCTGCTGTTTTTGCTGTTCTGTGTTTTACTTCACCCTTCTATGCTTCTTATGCTTATTAGATATAGGTGAACTTAAAGGGGCAATAAAATAGTAATATACATATTTATTAATGTTAAAGGGGTTGTCCCAAAATAACAACTATCTTGTGGGGACCTGACCACTGGGATCCATACTGATCATGACCATTTGAATGGAGCAGAGGTTGGGCATGTGCACTGCTGCCCCATATAAAGCCTATGGGATCTAGTGTCTCACAATACAAATTCAATACATTATAGCAACATTGTAGCAAAACCCTTCACAGCTGCATCTCACGTCACGACCACCGGGTGGCCACCTATAGACACACAAAGAACTCCCGACAGAGTATCACAAAATCATAGTCATCTCGCCACACTCCACTCGTGACGTGTCCAGCCATGAGGAAAGGCAACCATACATGTTACTCTTGTGCACACTAGTGTTGAGCGAATCGAACTCCACGAATTGGAATTCTATCCGAACTTCAGGGAAAATTAGATTCACTGCAAAACCGAATTTCCTTGTGCTTCGTGGAGGCGATTTGATTTTCCCTGAATGGCAGTAAAAAGTTAAAAAAAATCATACTTACCTCATGCATTTTGTGGCAAAGAGCTGGCCACCACCATCTTGATTGAAGATCTCGCAAAAAATCCCATGCGCGGTGACGTATGATGTCAACACGCGGGCTGAGATGATCACGGGCCGCGCAAGATGTTTCGCTAAATCTTCAATTAAGATGGCTGCGGCCATGGATGAGATAAGTATGATTTTATAAAAAAAAATTAAATTTTAAACTGTAATATTAATGTCCGATGATAAGCTATGACCGCGACATCTGAAGGGTATAATAATGCAATTGTTGTTCCCCGTCATTACACCTACTTCTTACAAAGAAATTTGCTTTGTGACGAAGGGATTAATCATGAAGCAAATTTGTAAAATTTGGCAAAACAGATAGAATTTTTCAATACTTCGCTCATCTCTAATGCACACTAGTGTTGATCGAGCACCAAAGTGCTCTGGTGCTCGAGTAGAACACTTTGGGATGCTCGGGTGCTCTACAAAGCACCCGAGCACAATGGAAGTCAATGGGAGAACCGGAGCATAAGAGGGGAGGTTGTCTGGTTCACAGGAAAAGGTCAGAAATTGATGGAAACACCACTGAAATGGTTCAGGAACTGCATGGGGAGGATGTCTGGATGCATCTTGGACTCCCAGGTCGCTGCTGGTAACGATGTTGTCCGAGTAGTACGCCACTTTTACAGACTGAGAATAATACGCACAAAACCGAAGATAAAATCGATTTTAGAGGAAGAATTGTTAGAAAACATTTTTTTCTGTATATTTACTTGTATATAAAGTGCAAGTGCTGCCAAAAATTACAAGGAAGAGGCACTCCGATACAACCTGTATATCACATAAAGGAGGGCCTCATTCACATTGTGGTACAATTGTTCAGGTAGTGGGACTCCTACACTCATAAAGCCTATGCACTAAGTGAAAGGGCTGCCAAAAAGTACAAGGAACCGGCACTACAATACACCATTTGTTACACATAAAGGAGGGCATCATACACACTCTTGAAAAATTATGATTGATGGCCTAATGGTGACCCTCAAAAACATTAGGAGCAAGGGCCTGCTGGTCACCCTCTAAACATTAGGGGCAATGGACTGCTGCTGATTTGACCATCTAAAACATTAGGGGTGAGGGTCTGCTGCTGAACTGACCTTCTAAAACATTAGGGGCGAGGGCCTGCTGCTGATCTGACCATCTAAAACATTAGGGGCGAGGTCCTGCTGCTGATGTTGCAGCGTCCCACTAGTGTATGTGGGCACTGCAAATGCTTATTGTGTCATATGTTATATCATACTGTATTTCATTCTTACGTGGCATCCCTGTTACCAGGCTGCTGGGTGCATTTCACAGATTCCACCACTAGATGGGGATAGCACCACAGTATATATAGCACAGTTCAGGCCTAGCTTAGGTAGAGGAGGAGTAGGAGTTGAAGTAGTGAGAGTGCAGTTGCTAGCTGTGTCTAGTATAAGTCAGTTCAAGTGAGAAGGAGTGGATAAAGTCACAAAGGACAATCGCCATTTTACCAGGCTTTAAGGACCTTTGGATTCAAGGTGAAGGATCCATTAGCTTCCGGCAGCCTCACCATTAACAAGCTGGAAAACAAGGACCAGCTTCAGGACTAAATGCCTGCGAGTACATAACTTCCTACCATAGCCTGAGACATAACCACATGTACAGCCTGATACTGGAATTTACCACATTCGACTTACATGTTCATAAGAGACTGTTTTATAACTGGATGTAAAATTGTTGCCAAGACCCTGGTTACAGTAAAGTTCTGAGTTGGATTTAAACCCTGACTCATTCTTCTATCGCCATACTACAACCACTCTCATAATTTTGCACCATCAAAGTGCTGGCGTCACGACATTACTTAAGTCAGGGGCCCAGCCACACAAGCACTCAGAAAACGAATCACCATCAAGGGCACCTCGATCACCACCTGGCCGGTGTCCCCTGTAATAGAGTGTGCCCCGGAGAATCTAGTGCTGTTCACTGCTGGCCCATTGAGGCATCTGCTAACTGTGAGTACCCGATGAACTGTTGTACCCTTTGGCCCACCGTGAACCTCACGTGTTCTCCCCTGTGGACTGCCACGTTGCATTTAAAATTGGCGTCACGAACAGGATTTGTATCCTCTGTGCCTTATGTGAATGAGCCCCATTTGTTTGACCATTTTATTGGGCTAAAGAACTGTTCAAACTACTTGAAGAGTGCATGGATGTGTTATGCCAATTATCTATTTTGAAATCGCACTGTTAAAACTGGAGAAATCGCAGATTTTTGCGTCACTAAGACTGCTTGCTGTGACTAAATTGACTTTTCTTGCACCTAACATGGCCGCCTAAAGTATATTTCTAATTACTGCTGCGCCATCACTCTGCAAAACGTCTTGCTTGGCGGGAAAATTGAGCGCCACCCCTATATGCAAAATAACTTGGACGGCCCCTTATACCTCCATTGTAGTGATCTGGGAAGGCCGACCCTGTATGCAAAACACTGCGCCGCCTCTTCTGTCTGTCAGACGCACTGGAGGGAGGCGCCGTGCGCAAGTGGGGAGTGTGACGTGCGTACGCACGCCCGAAAAGACGCGAGACTTGGAGTGTAACCAAGCGGGAGAAAAGGGAAGGAGAATACCAGCCATCCTCTGCGGAACCTATATACCAGTGGTGGCGAACCTATGGCACGGGTGCCAGAGGCGGCACTCAGAGCCCTCTCTGTGGCCACCCGCACCCTGGAAAAAAATCGATGGTATACCAATATGCCTTAGACTTTTCCTGCCATTCATCAGCACAGGGCACACTATGACTGGCACAGGCAGCGCACTGAATGCAGGCAGGCTATTATAGATAAATAATAAAATACATGGAAGATATACTATATTGGACTGTAGTGTTCAGGTTAAATTGCCATGTTGGCACTTTGCGATCAATAAGTGGTTTTGGGTTGCAGTTTGGGCACTCGGTCTCTAAAAGGTTCACCATCACTGCTATTTACAGTTGCAAGAAAAAGTATGTGAACCCTTTGGAATTATATGGATTTCTGCACAAATTGGTCATAAAATGTGATCTGATCTTCATCTAAGTCACAACAATAGACAATCACAGTCTGCTTAAACTAATAACACACAAATAATTAAATGTTACCATGTTTTTTATTGAACACACCATGTAAACATTTACAGTGCAGGTGGAAAAAGTATGTAAACCCTTGGATTTAACAACTGGTTGAACCTCCTTTGGCACCAATAACTTCAACCAAACGTTTTCTGTAGTTGCAGATCAGACGTGCACAACGATCAGGAGTAATTCTTGACCATTCCTCTTTACAGAACTGTTTCAGTTCAGCAATATTCTTGGGATGTCTGGTGTGAATCGCTTTCTTGAGGTCATGCCACAGCATCTCAATCGGGTTGAGGCTAGGACTCTAGCTGGGCCACTCCAGAAGGCGTATTTTCTTCTGTTTAAGCCATTCTGTTGTGGATTTACTAGTATGCTTTGGGTCGTTGTCCTGTTGCAATACCCATCTTCTGTTGAGCTTCAGCCGGTGGACAGATGGCCTTAAGTTCTCCTGCAAAATGTCTTGATAAACTTGGGAATTCATTTTTCCTTCGATGATAGCAATCCGTCTAGGCCCTGACGCAGCAAAGCAGCCCCAAACCATGATGCCCCCACCACCATACTTCACAGTTGGGACGATGTTTTAATGTTGGTGTGCTGTGCCTCTTTTTCTCCACACATAGTGTTGTGTGTTTCTTCCAAACAACTCAACTTTGGTTTCATCTGTCCATAGAATATTTAGCCAGTACTGCTGTGGAACATCCAGGTGCTTTTGTGCAAACTGTAAACGTGCAGCAATGGTTTTTTTGGACAGCAGTGGTTTCCTCTGTGGTATCCTCCCATGAAATCAATTCTTGTTTAGTGTTTTACGTATCGTAGATTCACTAACAGGGATGTTAGCATATGCCAGAGACTTTTGTAAGTCTTTAGCTGACACTCTAGGATTCTTCTTCACCTCTTTGAGCAGTCTGTGCTGTGCTCTTGCAGTCATCTTTACAGGACGGCCACTCCTAGGGAGAGTAGCAGCAGTGCTGAAGTTTCTCCATTTATAGAAAATTTGTCTTACCGTGGACTGATGAACAGCAAGGCATTTGGAGATACTTTTATAACCCTTTCCAGCTTTATGCAAGTCAACAATTCGAATCTTAGGTCTTCTGAGAGCTCTTTTGTGCGAGGCATCATTTACATCAGGAAATGCTTCTTGTGAAAAGCAGACCCAGAACTAGTGTGTGTTTTTTATAGGGCAGCTGTAACCAACACCTCCAATCTCATATCATTGATTGGAATCCAGTTGGCTGACACCTCACTCCAATTAGCTCTTGGAGATGTAATTTGTCTAGGGGTTCACATACTTTTTTCGCCTCCACTGTAAATGTTTACATGGAGTGTTAAATAAAAACATGGTAACATTTAATTATTTGTGTGTTATTAGTTTAAGCAGACTGTGATTGTCTATTGTTGTGACATAGATGAAGATCAGATCACATTTTATGATCAATTTGTGCAGAAATCCATATAATTCCAAAGGGTTCACATACTTTTTCTTGCAACTGTATATCTGTGCTTCAACTCACCTGCAAACCTGACGACCTACCAGGTACCTAAAGTAGTGTTATTAGAAGAGAAAAACTCTTGCCGGGACTGTTTTTATACATAAGCTGCCCTACTAAGCACCTTATATACATAAGCTGCCCTACTAAGCACCTTATTTGGCCGGCACCACGATTCTTGAAGGGCCATACACCCACAAAATAAAGGTGGCCCATCGCAACGCAACTTAACAAGTGTGTAAAGCCATGTGTAACCTACGTTTTATTGAGCATCTGCCGTTACTATGTCTGTGCAGAAAGAGAATGTGCAGCCTGGCCTCAACAGGCCCCCACAGTAGCTGCAGCTGGCCTAACGCATCACCGGCCTCTGCAGCACCAAGTATGATGCCTCTAACAATGCCTTACTACTTTGGGGCACCCTGGTTTCCACAATACTTTGAGGAAGCTGACACTTTAAGAGACTTTAACGAAAATATTCTTGCTGTATTCAGGTTGTACCCTGTGACAGTAAAGCAACAAATGGAAATTATTTTTGCGCAATTGGAAGGAGCTGCCCTCAGAGAAGTGAAATCCTGGCCAAGCTCAGAGAGGAAAATGCTGGAGCAAATATTTGAACGACTCTACACCACCTTTGAACCCAAGACTGTGTCAGAGGTCAAGATGAGGTTTTTCAGCAAGAAACAGCAACCTCAGAGACTTTGCATTATCATTACAGGAAGCCCTCTGAGATGTTGTACAAGTAGACCCCCATGAAGCAGAAAACGAAGATAAGACACTTAAAGAACAATTCATTGAAGGTGTTAGTAAAGAAGCCTTAACCCCTTTAGTACACAGCCTTATTTCACCTTAGGACCAGGCCATTTTTTGCAAATCTGACCAGTGTCACTTTAAGTGGTGATAACTTTAAAACGCTTTGACTTATCCAGGCCATTCTGAGATAGTTTTTTCATCACATATTTACCAATTTTTATCAATTTTTTTTTAAAAATTGCAAATTTCCAATTTCTCTACTTCTATAATACATGGTAATACCTCCAAAAAATAGTTATTATTTTTCATTCCCCATATGCCTACTTCATGTTTAGATCATTTTGGGAATAATATTTAATTATTTGGGGATGTTACAAGGCTTAGAAGTGTAGAAGCAAATCTTGAAATTTTTCAGAAATTTTCAAAAACCCAATTTTTAGGGACCAGTTTAGGTCTGAAGTCACTTTGCGAGGCTTACATAATAGAAACCACCCACAAATTACCACATTCTAGAAACTACACCCCTCAAGGTATTCAAAACTGATTTTACAAACGTGGTTAACCCTTTAGGTGTTCCACAAGAGTTATTGGCAAATGTAGATGAAATTTCAGAATTTCACTTTTTTGGCAAATTTTCCATTTTAATCCATTTTTTCCAGTAACAAAGCAAGGGTTAACAGCCAAACAAAACTCAATATTTATTGCCTGGATTCTGTAGTTTACAGAAACACCTCATATGTGGTCGTAAACTGCTGTACGGGCACACGGTAGGACGCAGAAGGAAAGAAATGCCATATACAGTTTTTGGAAGGCAGATTTTGCTGTCCCATTTGAACCCCCCCTGATGCACCCCTAGAGTAGAAACTCCAAAAAAGTGACCCCATTTTAGAAACTACGGGATAGGGTGGAAGTTTTGTTGGTACTAGTTTAGGGTACATATGATTTTTGTTTGCTCTATATTACACTTTTTGTGAGGCAAGGTAACAAGAAATAGCTGTTTTGGCACCGTTTTTATTTTTTGTTATTTACAACATTCATCTGACAGGTTAGATCATGTGGTATTTTTATAGACCAGGTTGTCACGGACACGGCGATACATAAATAAAAAAAGTATACATATTAAGTAAGTTTTACACAATGATTTCTTTTTTTAAACAAAAAAAATCATGTTTTAGTGTTTCCATAGTCTGAGAGCCATAATGTTTTCAGTTTTTGGGCGATTACCTTGGGTAGGGTATGATTTTTGCGGGATGAGATGACAGTTTTATTGGCACTATTTTGGGGTGCGTGTGAATTTTTGATTGCTTGATATTACACTTTTTGTGATGTAAGGTGACAAAAAATGACTTTTTTCACACCGTTTTTATTTTTACTTTTTTACGGTATTCACCTGAGGGGTTAGGTCATGTGATATTTTTATAGAACAAGTTATTATGGACGCTGCGATACCTAATATGTATACTTTTTTTTATTTATGTAAGTTTTACACAGTGATTTCATTTTTGAAACAATAAAAATCATGTTTTAGTGTTTCCATAGTCTGAGAGCCATAATTTTTTCAGTTTTTGGGCGATTACCTTGGGTAGGGTATGATTTTTGCGGGATGAGATGACGGTTTTATTGGCACTATTTTGGGGTGCGTGTGACTTTTTGATCGCTTGCTATTACACTTTTTGTGATGTAAGGTGACAAAAAATGGTTTATTTAGCACAGTTTTTAATTTTTACGATGTTCATCTGAGGGGTTAGGTCATGTGATATTTTTATAGAGCCGGTCGATATGGACGTAGCGATACCTAATATGTATACTTTTTTTTATTTATGTAAGTTTTACACAATAACAGCTTTTTTTTTTTTTTTTTAAATCATGTTTTAGTGTCTCCATATTCTAGGCCATAGTTTTTTTATTTTTTGGGAGATTGTCTCAGGTAGGGGCTCATTTTTTGCGGGATGCGGGATGAGGCCTTTTTGATAGCTTGCTGTTGTACTTTTTGTGATGTAAGGTGACAAGAAATGTTTTTTTTAGCACAGTTTTTATTTTTTACGGTGTTCATCTGAGGGGTTAGGTCATGTGATATGTTTATAGAGCCGGTCGATACAGACACAGCGATACCTAATATGTATACTTTTTTCCACCCTATTTTTTACCAATTTTTTTAAACTTTATTTGGGGAAAATGACGTTTTTGTTTATTTTTACTTGAAACTTAATTTTTTGGGGGGAAAATTTTTTCAACTTTTTTTTCTTTTTTTTCACTTTATTTTTTGTCCCACTTTGGGACTTGAACTTTTGGGGGTCTAATCCCTTTACAATGCATTCCAATACTTCTGTATTGGAATGCATTGGCTGTATGAGTAATACAGTGAGTATTACTCATACAGCTTCCGGCCTGTGAGATCCAGGGGGCTGGATCTCATAGGCTCATCACGCTGCCTTCCATGCCATCGGGTCCCCCCTACAGCCGCATGGGGACCCGATGGCACCGGCGATCGCCGCCGCAAACCGCAGGTAAAAGCCGCAAACCGTAGGTCTGAATTGACCTGCGGTTTGCGGCGATCGCTGACACAGGGGGGACACCCCAGCGCATTTAGCCAAGGTGCCTGCTCAATGATTTGAGCAGGCACCTTGTTCCGATCACCGTCCGCCGGGCAGCGGTGATTGGAAATACACATGACGTACCGGTACGTCATGTGTCCTTAAGTACCAGGACAACATGCCGTACCGGTACGTCATGTGTCCTGAAGAGGTTAAAGAGTCAGTTAAGGATGTTAGCTGCTCAACATCCAAGTTCTACTTTCCTAGACTTCAAAGGAGTTAGCTATCAGTATTATGGGAACAAACCCTCAATCAGAGCCTACTAGGCCTGTCAAAATATCTACGGATAACCCAGTTGCATCTCCAAAATGTTATCCTATAGTCAGTCAAGCAACCCAAGATCTGGTTCCTGATGCAGTTGCCACCTTGACAGAGCAAGTCAACTTTCTGACCAAAAGTCTGGAGAAAGTATGTAAGAAACTAGAATAGTGGGAAAAACCCTTAGTGCTGGAGGATGAGACCCCCTTACCAAGGAAGCTCTTCCCTCCAGATAATAAAGGAACATATACCAGAAATTCTGGAGAACGTCCTCCTGACCGCTTCAATGTTCGTAGATGACTCACTTGCACATGCTGTCAGAAGCCAGGCCATGCAGAAATGATGTTCTGGCAGTTAAAAGGGCAACCCTCGAGGTCAAGGATTGCCCCTCGGGAGGTAAGCCAGTAGGTCCAGAAGATCCCCGCTGGATGCCCGGATATGTAGGATCCCGTCTGGAAGTGGTTCTCCAAATAAATGGGGTTCCCTTTGTTGCCTTATTGGACACCAGGTCTCAAGTCACAACTATTTAACAGACTACATTTGAGAAATACTGGCATCAGAACCAGTTAACACAACCACCAGAATCCTGGCTGAGTCTTATAGCCAGCAATGGCAAACCCGTGCCAGTGCATGGTTACTGGGAGCCAACTCTCCTAGTGGGAGGAACTACATTATCCCAACAAGGCATCATTGTTGTGCAGGTCAGGGAAGACAACAACCCTCCAGTAGTCCTAGGGATGAATGTGCTTAGGAATTGTTATGCTGAAATGCTTGAAGCTTTGCACGAATCTATGCCCTACCGCCGCACCTGCCTCCAAAAAGGTGATACAACAGACTATCCGTGTGTTAAATGCACAACAGAAATTTGCCAATGAGAAAGGAGAGATTTGCTGTGCCCGCATCCGAGGTAAACAACCAGTAACCCTTAAACCAAATACTGAAACACTCCTGTGGTGCCGAGCTGCTCTTGGTATCCAAGGTCAAGACTACCAGGCACTGGTAGAACCCATCACCCTAGAGCACCATCCTTTAGTCCGAGCTGCAAGAAGCCTAGTGACTGTATCCCAAGGTAAAGTGCCTATTCGTCTTCTGAATTTAAGTGATAACAGTATAACTGAACAAGCGCTGCCCTGTGGCTCAGTTGCTACAAGTCTTTTTCCAAGATGTTATCAGTGTACCTGCAGCTAACACTGAACAGTCTGCTAAGAGGCTAAATTCACAAATCCATACTTCAGATACATTATGGTGGAAAGAACTTAACATAGGAGATACCTCTATGCCGGAGGAACAAGTTTAAGGAGTCTTAAAAGTTGTGAAAGAGCATCATCAGGCCTTCAGTAAACATCCTACAGATTATGGTAAAGTCAGTATAATCAAGCACACCATCTCTACCGGTTCACACCCCCCAATCAAGGAAAGGTACCGGCTGATACCACAGACAATGTACCAATCTGTGAAACAGATGATCCAAGAGATGAAGGATTCAAATATCATCCAAGACAGCCATAGTCCATGGGCTCACCTCTAGTCCTTGTCCGAAAGAAAGATGGTAACATTCGATTCTGCGTGGACTACAGGAAGATTAGCCAAATTACCCACAAGGATGCCTATCCTTTACCGAGAATTGAGGAGTCCTTGACAGCATTAGGATCCTCCGCTTATTTTTCTACCCTGGATTTAATCAGTGGGTACTGGCAGGTACCTATGGCTCCTGAAGATCCTGAAAAAACAGCATTTACTACCCCCATGGAGCTATTTGAATTTAACTACACGCCCTTTGGACTTTGCAATGCCCCTGGAACTTTTCAAAGACTAATGGAACGATGTTTAGGCCACAAAAACTTTGAAACTGTCCTGCTATACCTAGACGATGTAATCATCTATTCAAAATCCTATGAGGACCATTTAAAACATCTTGCAGAAGTTTTCCAAGTCCTCATCAAGCATGGACTCAAAATCAAACCATCTAAGTGCTATCTACTAAAATCAGAAGTCAAGTACCTGGGACATGTTGTCGGTTCTGAAGTTGTCAAGCCAGACCCAGAAAAGATAGCTGCAGTCCGGAATTGGCCTACTCCTACCACAGTAAAAGAGGTGAGAAGTTTTCTTAGTTTTGCAGGATACTACCGATGTTTCATCCCTCACTTCACCCAGATTGCTGAACCGATACAAGAGCTCCTGAGAGGACATCCTATAAAGTACCAGAAATCCCAGATACCCATGGAATGGAATGAAGAAAGAGATATTGCTTTCCAACTCCTAAAGAAGAAGTTGACAGAACCACCTGTCTTGAGCTATCCAGATTATCAACAGCCATTCCATCTCTACACTGATGCCAGTAAGAGAGAGGCCTGGGAGCTGTCCTGACTGAAGTGCAAGAAGGTAAAGAGAGAGTAATTGCGTATGCTAGCAGATCTCTTAGAGGTGCCGAAAGAAATGACCAGAACTACAGTTCCTTCAAGTTAGAATTCCTAGCACTTGTGTTGAGCGTCACTGAAAAATGTAAAGACTACCTCACAGCAACCCCATTTGTGGCCTATACTGATAACAACCCACTGGCGCATCTCAACACAGCCAAGTTAGGAGCCTTAGAACAAAGATGGGCCTTACGTCTTGCCAACTACAATTTCACTGTGAAGTACAGGACCGGCAAGTCCAATGAAAATGCGAATGCTTTATTCCGCCTGCCTACCAGAGAAGATCCACCTGAACAGATGGATGTGTGGGAAAAAGTAGAGATGCCCACTTTCTAACGAAATTTTGCTCAACAAGATGTCATCACCGTCAAAGGTAAAGAAGTCTTCCACTTCCAACAACAGACAGATCCAAAATCCCAAGTTGAGAAAGAAAGTTGGATCAAGTTGCAATCAGTAAGCAGAGTCTTAGGTGAACTACAAGATTTCTTTACTAGTGGAAGAATGCCGGAAAGAATCTGCAGGAGAAATGCAGATGAAGAGTTACCCGAAAGCAACTCTTCATACAAAAAGGACTAATGTTAAGAAGAACCCTAGATCCAATCACCAACGATCGACTGTATCAGATCCTAATACCACGCCGAGATGCCAGAATAATCCTTGAAATGTACCATGATAGATCATGACACTTTGGTGTACAAAAAACTGAAACTACTACGCGCAGAAGATTTTATTGGATTGAAATGAGAGGAGATATTGAAAATTGATGTCGAGAATGCTCTACCTGTGCTATCGGAAGAAGCAAAAGACATGACCAAAGAGCACCATTGCATTCCATTGTAAGCAAGACCCCTCTAGAAATAGTGGCCATTGATCATGTAAAGCTAGAACCAAGTCGCTCAGGGTATACCTACGCCATGACAATAATTGATCACTACAACAAATTTGTAGTAGCCGTACCTGTTAAAGACTTGACAGTCAAAACCACCGCAATTGTTTTCTGGAAGAATTTCCTGTTTCCCTATGGATGCCCTGAAAAGATTCTTACAGATCAAGGATCTGCCTTTGAATCCCAATTATTCCATGAACTGTGTTCACTTCACAATTGTCAGAAGATCATAACAACAGCTTACCATCCTCAAGGTAACGGACTTTGTGAAAAAATGAATCAAACCTTAACTGAAATGTTGAGGGCTGTACCACCTACTAAAAGAACCGAGTGGCTAACTCTACTACCTCAATTGATGTATACTTATAACAATACCATCCATTGCTCTACTGTATATACTCCATATTATCTTATGTTTGGCCGTCAAGGAAAGTTACCTGCAGATCACACCCTGGATGTGCAAGTTCCAGATTCAATTAATCCTCTACCACAAACTTATTGGTTGAGTGAACATCAAAAACGCCTAGCTGAGGCCCAAGAGATTGTCCAAGTCCGTATGGCAAATGCACGCCACAAACAACAGGAAGACTATAATCAGCCTGCTAAAGCAGAACCTTTATAAGTTGGTAACCATGTGTGGCTGAAAAATAATCATCGCACTAGCAAGCTGGATAGCAAATGGGAAAGAGAACCCTACCTCATCACAACTATTCCTAATAGTGAGACTGATGTTTATGAAATCTCTAAAGAAAACAGCACCACAAATAGTGCATCGCAACCATCTTAAGTTGTGTTTAAAAAGAGCTGTTCAAGAAGAAATTCCATCCACAGCGCAAGTGACTGAATAATCAGCTGATACAGAAGAACCAATGCGGACAATTGAGAAACTGTTACTGGAATCAGATCCTCTACAGTGGTTCCATATGCCGTGGCTTAACATTCCTGTACCTGCAAAGGCAGATACAGTTCCACTTCTGCCAGAAGAACTACCTCATGGAGGATCTTCAGAAACCCCTGATGTACCCAGTTCTCTTGAACAAGCATCTTTGGAGTCACTCCCACTTTGGAGATCCGACCGGACTACTAAGGGGCAACCGCCTGCTCGTTACAGGGAATTTCTGCAGCCGCAACAGAGAAGAAGACTTCCAGCCCTACCTGATCAACAGTGATTTAATTTCCTTACAATTTGAAGCTACAGAGCCGGGTGAGAAACGTATTACTTTAATTGTTTTGCCTTACCCTAAGGACTCTCTAAAAACTTGCTTCTACCTGTCTTTGCAATATTTGAGCCCTGTGCCCGGAGATAAACTTTAACGTACCTGAGCCTCCGCGATGTTCCACTTTTGATATTTTGCTCAGGGAACGGACTCATGTCCTGTAAGCCTCCTGTAAGATTTATTGTTGGATTTCACTATGGACTACCCTGGTTCTTACTGTTCGCTGTGCCAGGTCAGTGCCCCAGATCACCAGTCTTGAAAGAGAACGACGGCCCCTTGTCACCCATAATATACTTTGATGTAATTCTATATTCCTGAATGCATATATCTGTGCCTAACCTATTTCTCTTGCAGCTAAAATAAGAGACTACAAGAATTGGGTTACGGTACTGTTCTTTATGCATGCATACTTCTCCTTTCTTTATATTTTTCAGGAGACTTCATCATGTCCTGAATGTGTCGAGGCCCATGTTAAGGGGGATATGCATCCCACTAGTGTACGTGGGCACTGCAAAAACTTATTGTGCCATATGTTATATCATGCTGTATTTCATTCTTATGAATGCTGTTGGGTACATTTCACACATTCCACCACAGTATATATAGCACAGTTCAGGCCTAGTTTAGGTAGAGGAGGAGTAGGAGTTGAAGTAGTGAGAGTGCAGTTGCTAGCTGTGTCTAGTGTAAGTCAGTTCAAGTGAGAAGGAGTGGATAAAGTCACAAAGGACAATCGCCATTTTACCAGGCTTTAAGGACCTTTGGATTCAAGGTGAAGGATCCATTAGCTTCCGGCAGCCTCACCATTAACAAGCTGGAATACAAGGACCAGGACTAAATGCCTGTGAGTACATAACTTCCTACCATAGCCTGAGACATAACCACATGTACAAAAATACCTTTACAATTAAAAATATATTTTTATTGAATCGAATATAAAAAGAACTATCATGACATGATATAATACAATAGTAGGGAATAACAGCCGCACACACACACCCCTCAAACTCCCTCAAACCATAAATAGGAAAATAGAAGGAAAGAGCCGGGCCAATATTAATCATGAATCTGCATAGGGAAATGCCTTCAGTTGTATAATCTGATGCATCCAGCATACAATGACATATACTGGGCCAACCTAATTCCGCTCTAGTATGAGACACAGCTCCAACCTAAATTTCATATACCTATGCTCTAACTGATATATAAGGTAACCATACCTATTGGGAGATGAGAGGTTCAGTGGCGCTCCTCAAGATAATATTGGCACGGCTCTTTCCTTCTATTTTCCTATTTATGGTTTGAGGGAGTTTGAGAGGGGGGTGTGTGCTGCTGTTATTCCCTACTATTGTATTATATCATGTCATGATAGTTCTTTTTATATTGCATTCAATAAAAATATATTTTTAATTGTAAATGTATTTTTGCAGTCCATTTGTTTGTAGTGAATGTTATAGAAACATAGAATGTGTCGGCAGATAAGAACCATTTGGCCCCTCTAGTCTGCCCAATATACTGAGTACTATGGATAGCCCTTGGCCCTATCTTATATGAAGGATGGCCTTATGCCTATCCCATGCATGCTTAAAGAGGACCTTTCACCGATTCTTACCCTATGAACTAACTATACAGATAGGTAGAGCGGCACCCGGGGATCTCACTGCACTTACTATTATCCCCGGGCGCCGCTCCGTTCTGCCGCTATGCCCTCCGGTATCTCCGCTCACTAAGTTATAGTAGGCGGAGATACCAGTCCCTAAGTTATGGTTGGCGGAGTCTGCCCTAGCGCTGGCCAATCGCAGCGCAGAGCTCACAGCCTGGGAGGTTATTTTCTCCCAGGCTGTGAGCTCTGCAGTGCGATTGGCCAGCGCTAGGGCAGACTCCGCCTACTATAACTTAGGGAACGGAGATACCGGAGGGCATAGCAGGAGAACGGAGCGGCGCCCGGGGATAATAGTAAGTGCAGTGAGATCCCTGGGTGCCGCTCTACCTATCTGTATAGTTAGTTCATAGGGTAAGAATCGGTGAAAGGTCCTCTTTAAACTTCTTCACTGTATTTGCAGCTACCACTTCTGCAGGAAGGCTATTCCATGCATCCTCTACTCTCTCAGTAAAGTAATGCTTCCTGATATTAATTTTAAACCTTTTCCCCTCAAATTTAAAATGATGTCCTCTTGTAGCAGTTTTTCTTCTTTTAACCACCTCAGCTTCCCTAGCTTAAACACCCTTAATGACCAGACCACTTTTTACAATTCTGCACTACACTACTTTCATGGTTTATTGCTCGGTAATGCAACTTACCACCCAAATGAATTTTACCTCCTTTTCTTCTCACTAATAGAGCTTTCATTTGGTGGTATTTCATTGCTGCTGACATTTTTCCTTTTTTTGTTATTAATCGAAATTAACCGAAATTTCAGTTGTAATTTTTTTTTTTTAAAACTACATTTCTATATAAATTTTTCTCTAAATTTATTGTTCTACATGTCTTTGATTAAAAAAAAAGTGTATATTTATTGGTTTGGGTAAAAGTTATAGGGTTTACAAACTATGGTACAAAAATGTGAATTTCCGCTTTTTGAAGCAGCTCTGACTTTCTGAGCACCTGTCATGTTCCGCTAACTTGTGACAAAAAATAAATTTTTTTAGAAACTTGCCATGCCCCTCACGGAATACCTTGGGGTGTCTTCTTTCCAAAATGGGGTCACTTGTGGGGTATTTATACTGCCCTGGCATTTTAGGGGACCTAATGCGTGAGAAGTAGTTTGAAATCAAAATGTGTAAAAAATGCCCTGTGAAATCCTAAAGGTGCTCTTTGGAATGTGGGCCCCTTTGCCCACCTAGGCTGCAAAAAAGTGTCACACATGTGGTATCGCCGTACTCAGGAGAAGTTGGGAAATGTGTGTTGGCGTGTATTTTTACATATACCCATGCTGGGTGAGAGAAATATCTCTAAAAGACAACTTTTCCCATTTTTCTTTATACAAAGTTGGCATTTGACCAAGATATTTATCTCACCCAGCATGGGTATATGTAAAATGACACCCCAAAAACACATTGCCCAACTTCTCCTGAGTACGGCGATACCACATGTGTGACACTTTTTTGCAGCCTAGATGCGCAAAGGGGCCCAAATTCCTTTTAGGAGGGCATTTTTAGACATTTGGATCCCAGACTTCTTCTCACGCTTTAGGGCCCCTAAAATGCCAGGGCAGTATAAATGCCCCACATGTGACCCCATTTTGGAAAGAAGACACCCCAAGGTATTCAATGAGGGACATGGCGAGTTCATAGAAGATTTTTTTTTTGGCACAAGTTAGAGGAAATTGATATATATATTTTTTTTCTCACAAAGTCTCCCTTTCCGCTAACTTGGGACAAAAAGTTCAATCTTTCATGGACTCAATATGCCCCTCAGCGAATACCTTGGGGTGTCTTCCTTCCGAAATAGGGTCACATGTGGGTATTTATACTGCCCTGGCATTTTAGGGGCCCTAAAGCGTGAGAAGAAGTCTGGAATATAAAATGTCTAAAAAATGTTACGCATTTGGATTCCGTGAGGGGTATGGTGAGTTGATGTGAGATTTAATTTTTTTGTCACAAGTTAGTGGAATATGAGACTTTGTAAGAAAAAAAATAAATAAATATCAATTTCCGCTAACTTGTGCCAAAGAAATGTCTGAATGGAGCCTTACAGGGGGGTGATCAATTACAGGGGGGTGATCAGGGAGTCTATATGGGGTGATCACCCCCCTGTAAGGCTCCATTCAGACGTCCGTATGTGTTTTGCGGATCCAATCCATGGGGGATCAATGACAGGGGGGTGATCAATGACAGGGGGGTGATCAATGACAGGGGGGTGATCAGGGAGTCTATATGGGGTGATCACCCCCCTGTCATTGATCACCCCCCTGTAAGGCTCCATTCAGACGTCCGTATGTGTTTTGCGGATCCGATCCATGGATCCGTGGATCCGTAAAACACATACGGACGTCTGAATGGAGTCTTACAGGTGGGTGATCAATGACAGGGGGTTAATAAGTGACAGGGGGGTGTAGTGTAGTGTGGTGCTTTGTGCTACTTATTACAGAGCTGCCTGTGTCCTCTGGTGGTCGATCCAAGCAAAAGGGACCACCAGAGGACCAGGTAGCAGGTATATTAGACGCTGTTATCAAAACAGCGTCTAATATACCTGTTAGGGGTTAAAAAAATCGCATCTACAGCCTGCCAGTGAACGATCGCCGCTGGCAGGCTGTAGATCCACTCGCTTACCTGCAGTTCCTGTGAACGCGCGTGCCTGTGTGCGCGTTCACAGGAAATCTCGCGTCTCGCGAGATGACGCGTAGATGCGTGACTCTGCCTGAGTGAGCTGCCTCCGGAAACCGATCCTGCGTTAGGCGGTCCGGAGGCGGTTAAATATTCTCTCCTCTTTTACCTTGTTGATTCCCTTTATGTATTTAAAAGTTTCTATCATATCCCCACTGTCTCGTCTTTCTTCCAAGCTTTACATGTTAAGGTCCTTTAATCTTTCCTGGTAAGTTTTATCCTGCAATCCATGTACTAGTTTAGTAGCTCTTCTCTGAACTCTCTCCAAAGTATCAATATCCTTCTGGAGATATGGTCTCCAGTACTGCGCACAATACTCCAAATGTGGTCTGACTAGTGCTCTGTAGAGCGGCATGAGCACCTCCCTCATTCTACTGGTAATGCCTCTCCCTATACATCCAAGCATTCTGCTAGCATTCCCTGCTGCTCTATGACATTGTCTGCCTACCTTTAAGTCTTCTGAAATAATGACTTCTAAAGTATACTGAAAGTATATTGAGGAGTGTGCCGTTGCACTTTTTGTCGTGAAGTGCTTTGGACCATTTAGAGACTAATAACTACATGTACAGCCTGATATTGGGATTTACCACATTCAACTTACATATTCATAAGAGACTGTTTTATAACTGGATGTAAAATTGTTGACAAGACCCTGGTTATAGTAAAGTTCTATACCCTTTTTTGTGGTGGAAGGGGTGCATGGGAATACAGTGTATTCAATACACCATAAAAGCCACATTTAAAGTGCCTTTATGTTCAGCCACTTTCCTCTGGTGGAGTAGAAGTCAGGGGCAATCCAGGCCTTGGTAATTTTGAAAAGAGTCAACCGGTCAGCATTTTCAGTTGACAGGCGGAAGCGCTTATCAGTTATTATGCCACCAGCAGCACTAAATACCCCTCTAAAAAACACTGATGGCAGTGCAGGGCAGGCCAGCACCTCCAAGGTGTAAAGCGGCAGTTTGTGCCAAGTTTCCTGCTTGGACACCCAATAGTTGTAAGGCACAGAGGGATCACTGAGGACGCTGACACAGTCTGCTACGTACTCCTTCACCATCTTCCAAAACTTTTCCCTCCTTGTGACACTAGGCCGCGCATCAGGGTGAGGGTGCTAACGGGGTGCCATGAAACTGTCCCAGGCCTTGGAGAGTGTTGCCCTGCCTCTGTTGGAACTGCCGTGTGTTCCTCTAGTCTCCCCTCCTCGTTCCTTGGTTGCCCAAGGAACTACGTACTCTGCCGCCAGCGTAGTCAGCTGGAAATTTTTGGAGCAATTTTTCCACAAGGACCTTCTGGTTTTGCACCATTTTGCTAGTCCTCTCCAGCACAGGAATGAGAAATGAGAAGTTCTCTTTGTAGCTGAGGTAAAGAAGGGTACACAACCAGTCATTGATGTTGTCCAAAATGCGTATAACGCGAGGGTCACGGGAAAGGCAGCATAACATAAGGTCAGCCATGTGTGCCAGAGTCCCAACAGACAAGACTTTGAGGTCCTCATCAGGAGGATGACTCTCAATCTCCTCACATTCTATCTCCTCTTCGGCCCATCCACGCTGAACAGATGGAATAAACCTGCTAGGGGTACTACCCTCTGTAGCGGAAGAAAACGTCTCCTGCTCATCCTCCTCATCATCATCCAATTTGCAGTGAAAATACGAACTGAGGGTGGTCTAGCTATCACCCTGTGTAAGGTCTTACCCCATTTCCACCTCTTCCGCATGCAAAGCGTCCGCCTTCATTGTGAGAAGTGAGCGTTTCAGTAGAAACAGAAGTGGGATAGTTACGATGATAATAGCGGCATCGCCACTCACCATTTTTGTTGATTCCTCAAAGTTGCATAAAACCTCACAGAGGTCAGACATCCTTGCCCACTCATCGCTTGTGAAGAGCGGAAGCTGTCTGGAAAGGTGACGACCATGTTGCAGCTGGTATTCCACTACTGCCCTCTGCTGCTCACAAAGCCTGGCCAACATGTGGAACGTAGAGTTCCAGCATGTGCTCACGTCGCACAACAGTCGGTGAGCTGGCGTTGCCAGACCGGCGCCAGCTGTAGATGACTTTCGGAGATGGGCACACATGCAGCGCACCTTCACCAGTAGCTCAGGCAAATTGGGGTAGGTTTTGAGAAACCACTGAACCACTAAGTTGAACACTTGGGCTAGGCTCCAAAGCTGCTACCAAGTTACTGCCATTATCAGACACAGCCATGCCTGATTGTAGGTTGAGTGGTGAGAGCCAGAGCTCAATCTGGTCCCTTATACCCTGCCACAGCTCTGCGGCAGTGTGCTGTTTGTCACCTTAGCAAATTAGTTTCAGCATGGCCTGTTGCGGCTTCCCCACTACAGTGCTATACTGCTTCTAGCTACTGACTGATGGCTGACTGGTGCTGCAAGATGAGAATTCAGAGGTGAAAGTGGAGGTGGAGAATGAGGGGGGTTGCATACACTAATGTAGGTGGTGGTGGAAATCCTGATGGATGTAGGGCCCTCAATCCTTGGCGTCGGTAGCACCTGTGCCATCCCAGGGTACGACTTGCTCCCGGCCTCCACAACGTTCACCCAGTGTGCCGTCAGGGAAATGTAGTGTCCCTGGCCACAAGCACTTGTCCATGTGTCAGTCGTTAAGTGGACCTTCCCTATAACTGTGTTGGTCAGGGCACGGGTGATGTTACGGGACACTTGCTGGTGTAAGGCGGGGACGGCACACAGGGAAAAATAGTGACGGCTGGGGACTGAGTAACGAGGGATGGCCACCGCCATCAGGCTGCAGAAAGCCTCTGTGTCCACAAGCCTAAATGGCCACATTTCCAGGGTAAGCAATTT
The DNA here is from genome assembly GCF_905171765.1 of Bufo bufo. Classification (NCBI taxonomy): domain Eukaryota; kingdom Metazoa; phylum Chordata; class Amphibia; order Anura; family Bufonidae; genus Bufo; species Bufo bufo. Next base: position 77,721,434 of record NC_053392.1, read on the forward strand.
GGAAAGGTGCGCATTTAGTGCTGTGGTCTGTGGGTGGGTGGCTGGGTATTTGCGCTTTCATTCAAAAACCTGGGGTATGGACATCTGTACGCTGCGCTGGGACACAGAAGTGGATGCGCTAGATGATGATGCTTGCGAAGGTCCAGATGCAGGGCAGGAGGCATCCGGGCCTGCCTCTTGGACAGGGGATTGGCCAGCTTGTAACACAGGGGAAGAGGAGGCAGTGGTGTGACCCGCAGACACTGATTGTGGACCCAGGCGTTTGGCCCACCTATTAGGGTGCTTTGATGCTATGTGGCGGATCATGCTGGTGGTGGTGAAGTAGCTAGTGTTCATGGCCCTGCTCATTTTGGTTCGGCACAGGTTGCAAATGACAATTCTTTTATCGTCCACACTTTCCTCAAAAAAGCGCCAGAATGCGGAACACCTACTCCTTGGCAAGGGAGATTTCCGCAAGGGGGTGCTCCGGGGAACAGTTGTGGGCCTGTTTGGTGTGGCACGCCTTCTCTCTTTTGCCACCCCACTTCCTCTTCCAGCCTGTTGCAGTGCTGCGGATTCTTCCCCCTCTGTACTGCTGTCCTCACTCGGCTTGCCACCTTCCCAGGTTGGGTCAGTGATTTCATTGTCCACCACCTCCTCTTCCACTTCCTCACGCTGGTCATCCTCCTGACTTGCTGACCTAACAAGAACCTTACTTATTGACAACTGTGTCTCATCCTCATCATGAACCTCTTGAGACACTAATTGCGGCTGACTTATTAGCAACTGTGTCTCATCATTATCATCCACCTCGTGAAACACTAATTGCAGTTACCCACCGTCTTAGAGTGGTGGATAGAAGACATGTCCCACAGTCGGTGGTTCTCCATAATTCATTTGCAGCACTCTCAGAATGTAAGGACAACATGGATATGGACTCAAGCACAGAGGGTGAGAAACCATCGACTCCTATGTCTAATGTATGCAACAAAAAAGATAAAGTGAAGTCTCAAAGGATGCAGCTGTTGCTGGGTGATTCAATCATAAGAAGTGTGGAGCTTAAAGAAAATGGTTTTGTGAGATGTCTCCCTGGGGCTACTGCTAGAAGAGATAGAAGACGTATTATTAATATTGTTAAGCAAGCAAAGCAGGAAGGGGACGTGGATGTTCTTGTCCATCTAGGGACAAATGACCTGGCTTGCAATGAAGTGTCAGAGGTGAAAAAATCTTTTATCACACTTGGTAATGACGTACAGGATTTTGCATCCACCATTTCATTTTCTGAAGTTCTGCCTGTGCATAATGTTCAGAATGATAGGCAGAGGCGCATAAAGGAGTTCAACATATGGCTTGGTAAATGGTGTCAAGAGCAAGGATTTGGCTTTGTTTCTCATGATAGCTCTACTTGGAATAGAAAGGAACTGTACAAAAAAGATGGTTTGCATCTTTCTCTCAAAGGAACAAATGTACTTAGTGAACAACTCCAAGAATTTGCGAAAGAGTATTTAAACTAGGAAGGGGGGGCAAAAGAGTGAAAATAAAAGAGTCCAATTGCCCCCCGAAACAATGCCAGAACAGGCCAGAAGCACTGAGGTTAAGAAATGATAAGCTCAGAGTCCTGTCTACAAATGCTCGCAGTTTAGGTAAAAAAAATCAATGAACTTGGGTCAATAATGGCATCTGAGAATGTAGATTTAGTGGCTGTTACGGAGACATGGTTTAATGAAAGAAAGGACTGGGACATAACCATACCAGGGTACTCTTTATACAGAAGAGACAGAGAAGGCAAGAAAGGAGGAGGAGTGGCCCTGTATGTGAAAGATAGCATTAAATCTAACCTAATACAAGTTGGTGAGGCCAACATAGAGTCAGTTTGGGTTACGTTGCAGTTTGCTAACCATGCAGTAACTCGTGTAGGTGTGATATATAGACCACCTGGTCAAGTTAAAGAACTAGATGATCTACTAGTTGAAGAAATGGCTAAAATGACAATGAAAGGAGAAGTTATCATTATGGGAGATTTCAATCTTCCAGATATAAACTGGAAAACCAAAATAGCAAGTTCTACCAGGAGTACAGATATTCTAAATTCCCTACTGGGGTTATCTCTACAACAAGTGGTTGAGGAGCCAACCCGGAGGGAGGCCATTTTGGATTTGGTATTCACAAACGGGGATTCGGTATATGATGTCATTGTAGGCGAAACCTTGGGATCTAGTGATCACCAGTCAGTGTGGTTTAATATAAGAACTGTGAAAGAGTCCCACCACACAAAAACAAAAGTTTTAGATTTTAGAAAAACAGACTTTTCAAAAATGAAATTAGTCATAAATGAGTCCTTATCAGACTGGAACGGATTACATGGAGTCCAGGAGAAATGGGACTACTTAAAAGGTGCATTATTGAAGGCAACAGAAAATTGCATTAGACTCGTCAGTAAAAGCAAAAAAAGGAGGAGACCAATGTGGTACTCAGCAGAAGTGGCCCAAATCATTAAAAATAAAAAGCTAGCATTTTGTAATTATAAAAAAACCCAGAGCAATGAAGATAAGGAAATCTACAAGATTAGGCAGAGAGAGGCCAAGCAAGTTATAAGAACTTCTAAAGCGCAGGCAGAAGAAAAACTAGCTCAGTCTATGAAAAAAGGGGATAAGACATTCTTCAGATATATAAATGAAAAAAGGAAATTAAAACAAGGAATAACTAAATTAAAAACACGGAAGGTATGTAGAAGAGAATAAAGGGCTAGCCGACTGCCTTAATGAATACTTCTGTTCAGTTTTTACAAAAGAAAAAGGAGAAGGACCTCCACTAGAAAGAATGACTATTAAATCGTTTGATGCATGTATCTTTACAGAGGAAGATGTTCTAAGTTTGCTGTCTAAGGTGAAGACAGATAAGTCACAGGGGCCTGATGAGATACACCCAAAATTATTAAAAGAGCTTAGTGGTGAGCTGGCAAAACCGTTAACAGATTTATTTAACCAATCATTAGTAACAGGAGTCGTCCCGGAAGATTGGAAATTGGCAAATGTCGTGCCCATTCACAAGAAAGGTAGTAGGGAGGAATCGAGCAACTATAGACCAGTGAGTCTGACATCAATAGTAGGCAAATTAATGGAAACCCTATTAAAGGATAGGATTGTGGAACATCTAAAATCCCATGGATTGCAAGATGAAAAACAACATGGGTTTACTTCAGGGAGATCATGTCAAACAAATCTTATAGATTTTTTTGACTGGGTGAATAAAATAATAGACGGTGGAGGTGCAGTAGACATCGCATATCTAGATTTCAGTAAGGCTTTTGACACTGTCCCACATAGAAGACTTATCAATAAACTGCAGTCATTGAGCATGGACTCCCATATTGTTGAGTGGATTAGGCAGTGGCTGAGTGACAGACAACAGAGGGTTGTAGTCAATGGAGAACATTCAAAACAAGGTCATGTTACCAGTGGGGTTCCACAGGGATCTGTACTGGGACCGATTTTGTTTAATATCTTCATAAGTGATATTGCAAAAGGCCTCGCTGGTAAGGTTTGTCTTTTTGCTGATGACACAAAGATATGTAACAGGGTTGATGTTCCTGGAGGGAAACGCCAAATGGAAAAGGATTTAGGAAAACTAGAAGAATGGTCAGAACTCTGGAAACTGAAATTTAATGTGGATAAGTGCAAGATAATGCACCTGGGGCGTAAAAACCCAAGGGCAGAATATAGAATATTTGACACAGTCCTGACCTCAGTATCTGAGGAAAGGGATTTAGGAGTAATTATTTCAGAAGACTTAAAGGTGGGAAGACAATGTAATAGAGCAGCACGAAATGCCAGCAGAATGCTTGGATGTATAGGGAGAGGTATAAGCAGTAGAAAGAGTGAAGTGCTTATGCCGCTGTACAGAACACTGGTGAGACCTCACTTGGAGTATTGTGCGCAGTACTGGAGGCCATATCTCCAGAAGGATATAGATACTCTAGAGAGAGTTCAGAGAAGAGCTACTAAACTAGTACATGGATTGCAGGATAAAACTTACCAGGAAAGGTTAAAGGACCTTAATATGTATAGCTTGGAAGAAAGAAGAGACAGAGGGGATATGATAGAAACTTTTAAATACATAAAGGGAATCAACTCGGTAAAGGAAGAGAGAATATTTAAAAGAAGAAAAACTACCACAAGAGGACACAGTTTTAAATTAGAGGGGCAAAGGTTTAAAAGTAATATAAGGAAGTATTACTTTACTGAGAGAGTAGTGGATGCATGGAATAGCCTTCCTGCAGAAGTGGTAGCTGCAAATACAGTGAAGGGGTTTAAGCATGCATGGGATAGGCATAAGGCCATCCTTCATATAAGATAGGGCCGGGGGCTATCCATAGTATTCAGTATATTGGGCAGACTAGATGGGCCAAATGGTTCTTATCTGCCGACACATTCTATGTTTCTATGTTTCTATGTCATCTTTTTCTGACTGTGGATGCTCAAGAGTTTTGGAATCAGTGCACAAGATCTCCTCATGTCCCTCTTCAAGCGGGCTTGGCGAGAGGGACAAATCAAGGAATGGCGACGAAAAGAACTCCTCGGAATATCCGAATGTGGGATCACTTGTTTGCCAAAACTCTCCATGTTGGGAGGAAGGAGGATCAGGGCGCAGATTTTGTTGACCAGACTCTTGGCTACTGAAAGTGGACTTTGTGGAAGACTGGGTGGTGCTTAACCTACTGGAAGCATTATTTGCTGCAATCCAACTGACCACCTGGTTGCACTGGTGTGACTTCGAGAGTGGTGTCCTGCACCGTCCTGCACCGCCCTGCAAACTGGGACATGAAGCTAGGTTTCGTGGATGAGTGTGTTTCTTGTGCTCTGGCAGTAGGCACAGTTTCGCCACGGCCTCTGCATGCACCATCATCAGCACAGCCACTTCCCTGTCCCTTACTGTTCGCCTTGAGCATATTAAATGGTATATATGCTTGCAAGTATGTCACACGTACAGTAGCGCAGGTTTTGTAAGTGTATGCGCAAATAAATTAATCTAAATGTCACTGATATTTAGGATGCGCAAACGTTATACAGGACATGTAGCGCAGGTAATGTCGCTGTCACCAGCAGCAAACAAATTACACTGAATGTCACAGATATTTAAGGATGCGCAAACGTTATACAGGAGATGTAGTGCAGGCAATGTCGCTGTCAGCAGTGGCCAAACAATTGCGTTGATTGTCAGATATTTAGGATGCGCAAATGTAACTCAACAGATGTAGTAGAGGTTGTGTCACTGTCAGCAGCGGCCAAACAATTGCACGCAATTTAGAAGTTGCGCTAATAATATATATTGCAGCCAGATAAAACAATATTCCTTAAAAGGACTTTTTTCAAGACTAAACCCTGCCTAAAAAAAAACTATTCCTTTCCCTACACTATCTGTCCCTTCTGCTGCAGCTCTCCCTGACTAAGAATGAGCCGAACCACGTGTCATCGGGTGCTATATAGCACCCAATGACACGTTCCGGCCAGCCAATCACTGTAATGCCAGTAACCAACATGGCTACAGCATTACAGTGAGTGCCAGTACTTCCCCGTACTCTTATTGACTGCGTAGCAGCCAACAAACGTGCAGGGAGAAGACTCGAGCATCGTGATGTGCCGAGCATGCACGAGCATGCACGAGCATGTTTGCCCAACACTAGTGGCACACACTTCAAGTGTTGTCCCATTAGATGATGTTTCTCTCCTTTGTTGTTTGGATAAAATTAGTTATGCTATGCCTTACTAATTACAATCAACCTGCTCCAACGTCAAGTCTGTTAAGAAATAGTGGCATATAGAAATGCTGTATTACCGCATGTGGATGTCAAGTACGTCTACGAGCTAGAACGGAGAACCCCTCTGTAAGACCAGCTCCTGCTCCACAGATCCCAGCTCTTCCATAAATGACATTAACTTAAAGGAGAATTCCAATATTATTATTATTATTAGTAGTAGTATTATTATGTTGTATAAATTATATAGCATTATAGGACTTAATTTTGGTTACAACTATTGAAGAACTGCAGTGTAAAGCATTCCCTTTAGTTTATTTAAGTGCAATGTCACTCTTTAGACTCCAGATGTCACTGTTAAAATTGCTGTGGGTAGACAGCATTCAGAAGATAGATAGATAGGATAGATATTAGATAGATAGGATAGATATTAGATAGATAGGATAGATATTAGATAGATAGGATAGATAATAGATAGATAGATAGATAGATAGATAGATAGATAGGAGATACAGTCAGGTCCATAAATATTGGGACATTGACACAATTCAAAATTTTTGGGCTCTATACACCACCACAATGGATTTGAAATGAAACAAACAAGATGTGCTTTAACTGCAGACTGACAGCTTTAATTTGAGGCCATTTACATCCAAATCAGGTGAACAGTGTAGGAATTACAACAGTTTGCATATGTGCCTCCCACTTGTTAATGGACCAAAAGTAATTGGACAGAAAAATAAATCATAACTCAAACTTTCACTTTTTAATACTTGGTTGCAAATCCTTTGTAGTCAATTACAGCCTGAAGTCTGGAAAGCATAGACATCACCAGACACTGGGTTTCATCCCTGGTGATGCTCTGCCAGGTCTATACTGCAACTGTCTTAAGTTCCTACTTGTTCTTGGGGCATTTTCCCTTCAGTTTTGTCTTCAGAAAGTTAAAATGCGTGCTCAATCGGATTCAGGTCAGGTGATTGACTTGGCCATTGCATAACATTCCACTTCTTTCCCTTAAAAAACTATTTGGTTGCTTTTGCAGTATGCTTTGGGTCATTGTCCATCTGCACTGTGAAGCGCCGTCCAATGAGTTCTGAAGCATTTGGCTGAATATGAGCAGATAATATTGCCCGAAACACTTCAGAATTCATCCTGCTGCTTTTGTCAGCAGTCACATCATCAATAAATACAAGAGAACCAGTTCCATTGGCAACCCACGCCATGACACTACCACCCCCATGCTTCACTGATAAGGTGGTATGCTTAGGATCATGAGCAGTTCCTTTCCTTCTCCATACTCTTCTCATCACTCTGGTACAAGTTGATCTTGGTCTCATCTGTCCATAGGATGTTGTTCCAGAACTGTGAAGGCTTTTTTAGATGTCATTTGGCAAACTCTAATCTGGCCTTCCTGTTTTTGAGGCTCACCAATGGTTTACATCTTGTGGTGAACCCTCTGTATTCACTCTGGTGAAGTCTTCTCTTGATTGTTGACTTTGACACACATACACCTACCTCCTGGAGAGTGTTCTTGATCTGGCCAACTGTTGTGAACAGTGTTTTCTTTACCAGGGAAAGAATTCTTCGGTCATCCACCACAGTTGTCTTTCGTGGTCTTCCGGGTCTTTTGGTGTTGCTGAGCGTTCCTTCTTTTTAAGAATGTTCCAAACAGTTGTTTTGGCCATGCCTAAAGTTTTGCTATCTCTCTGATGGGTTTGTTTTGTTTTTTTCAGCCTAATGATGGCTTGCTTCACTGATAGTGACAGCTCTTTGGATCTCATCTTGAGAGTTGACAGCAACAGATTCTAAATGCAATTAGCACACTTGAAATGAACTCTGGATCTTTTATTGGCTCATTTTAATTGGGATAATGAGGGAATAACACACACCCGGCCATGGAACAGCTGAGAAGCCAATTGTCCCATTACTTTTGGTCCCTTAACAAGCGGGAGGCATATATGCAAACTGTTGTAATTCCTACACCGTTCACCTGATTTGGATGTAAATACCCTCAAATTAAAGCTGACAGTCTGCAGGTAAAGCACATCTTGTTTGTTTAATTTCAAATCCATTGTGGTAGTGTGTAGAGCCAAAAATGTTAGAATTGTGTCAATGTCCCAATTTTTATGGACCTGACTGTAGATGATAGATAGATAGATAGATAGATGAGCTTCACAGAAGCTGACAGTATACCAGAGCCTGCAGAGGGAGTACAAACTGGCCCCATATCTGGAGAACCTCCCCAATCCAAGAGACCGACAGATTCTGAGCCGGTACAGACTGAGCGCCCACAGCCTGCTGATTGAATCTGGGCGTCACTGACAGAGGTACCTGCCCAGGGAGAGCAGACTGTGCCAGCAGTGTGACCAGGAGGCCGTGGAGGATGAGGCTCATTTCCTGCTGCGGTGCCCCAAATACTCAGCAGACTCAGGTAGACTCACTTCAGGAGACTGTCTGATCTCTGCCCAGACTTCACATCCTTGGAGGAGGAAGAGAGACTCTCCATACTGCTGGGGAAAGAGGAGAAAACAGCGGCCACAGCAGCACAATATATTACTGCCTGCCATAGACTGAGAGGAGCCTGATATACCATGGACTCCTTTATCCCCACTCTGGACATGTCCCCATCCCCCAACCCTATCCAATTATTTCCCACTTGCTTTGGCAATGCTAAAATGTATTTAGTCCTGCCAATAAAGCTTATTTTATTTTATTTGATTAGATAGATAGATAGATAGATAGATAGATAGATAGATAGATAGATAGATAGATGTGGAAATGTAGATAGATAGAGTCTAACTAAAAATGGCATTAGTATTGATTTCATTTGGAAGAGTTACATTGTAAAGTGTTCCCTCTGTTCACAGGGTTGCACAGAAAATCCATTAGATAAATAAGTTCCATGTGGCATTGGCCTTACTGTGTACTGAGCTCCTCTGGGGCAGAGATGTAAAGGAGCGCACTTGCTGTACAGATAAAGGCTGCAGTGAGCTGAGCACGGCAAGTGATGAAGAAGCCGGAGAACCTGAGTGCAGCATCTCTGTGAGTCAGCGTCTTATTCCGCACACATAATGGGAGATGACTGCGCCGTTCTCCCCAGCCATAACCTGTCAGCTAGCTGCACCATCAGCGGCTAGTCATGCAGCACAGGAGAAGCAGGCCACATATGCCAATTTCCTCTCACTTGGCAACGCTTTTCTGAGCCACTCGAGGAGGCATTTCAGACCTATAGCTTGCTCCTCAGCATAAGTGAGTTTATCCACAGTTCAGCAGATGTCTGGGGAAAATAAAAGGCCAACAGTGATATGATTGCTTTTTCAATAACATATCTTCCATCATGCTTAACTCCAGAAGAAATCAATGTCCGGCGCTTTATTTAATGACTAGATGCCGTGATGTAGATCCACTAAAACCAGTAGAGGCAGACATTATGGGGGGCACCATTTCGGACTTTGCGAGGTTGGTCAGTAATAGAATAAATTAACAAACCGAGATTTGTCATTTAATCTATTGCCACAATTTCCTAGTTGCTGTCAAATCAGAAAAATTGATATTGGAAAATCTATTTTCAAATATCCGATTTGTGATTTCTGATCTAGGCTAGTTTCACACTGTTGCGGCAGACGGTTCCAGCAGAGGAGCAGCCTGTCGAAATACAACGTACCCGACATAGCCCGTTGACTATCCGGCCTGCTTTCAACCGTTTGTCTAGCTGAATGCCGGCACGAATGCCAGAAACAGGCCGGATCCCCGCTGAGTCCTATTATAGTCAATGGGCTCCAGCAGGGTTTGGTAGTATTAGGCTATGCCTCTGCTGGAACAAACTGCTGGAAGAATTTACAGATAGTGTGAAACTAGCCTTAACAGAGGGACTATGATGTAGACAGTTAATGAGCAATATGTAATACCTCATTTCCCCTGTGGGGGCACTGAAGGAGAATCATGCACTTGCTATTGGATTCTCTTAGAGATTACAGACAAAGCTATAAGGGATGCAGATGTTGCACATGGATATACGATCTTCCATCATATATTATTTGACGTATTATTGATGAAATTTTGAGGTATTATCTAACATTAGTGTTGAGTGAATCGAAGCTAAACGAATTGAATTTGATTCCTCCACAAAGCTGAATTTCCCGGCGCTTTGTGGTAATTTTTGGTGGTCAATTTTCTTCTGAAATGGCGGTAAAAACGAAACAATACATACTCACCTAATCTATTTGCTCTCTGAGGTTCTGTCGCGGCCATCTTGATTGAAATAAATGCATTTTCTTCAATCAATAATGGATGAGGCCTTAATGCCACTGTCAGATGCCGCAATCAGCATTGAACGTGGCATCTGAGGGGTTTAATAATGGGGGGGGTGTGGTGGGTTGGTGCAATTGCCATTCCTATTCATTTCGCTCGCTACATACAATAGAATGCAAATCATGATGAATCAAATTTCTTTGTGAACTTTGTTTTTATCTCATTTATGAGACCATTACCATAAATTAAAGGGGTTGTGCAGTGCAAAGATGTTGATGACCTATCCTCAGGATGGGAGGGGATCCTACTCCCGGATAACCAACCGATCAGCTGTTTGAAGAGGTAGCAGAGCTCGTTCGATTGCAGCTTCAAAATTACCTGCTCGTCGTCTCCGTTGTAGCATAGGTACAGTGTAAATACAACTGTTCATCCTATTCAACTAAATTCGCATTTACTTAGCTTAGCAAACAGTTTATCGTCCCTCAATTTTTGTAGGACGTTTCTCACATGTATGACATGAGAAGACCAGTCAGAGGAAAAAAACTAAATATTATTGAACTACACTACAAAAACCTGACCTACGAACTCTCAGAAAATATAAATTTATGAGACAAAGGACATCACAGGACATTAAAAATTGAACGCTGGGAGTATTGAACGCTGTTTTCCATTCATCCCTCTCCCATATTCTAATCAAATTGTAGGTTCCTCTAAGGTCAATTTTAATAAACCACTGAGCACCAACAATTTTATTGAACAGATCAGGAATGGGAGGAAGGGGGTACTGATTTCTGACTGTGATTTTAATAAGTTCTCTGTACAGGGGCGCAATCCACCGTCTTTTTACTCACATAAAACAATCCAGTTCCCATGGGAGACATAGACGGCTGAATATGCCCTTTTTTCAGACCCAGAAAGATTAAAAATTTGTCCTTTGGGAAGTTTAGCATCAGGGACAAGTTTAATGGCGCAATCATATTCACAATGAAGAGAGCAAGACTTCAGAGGCCCCTTTGGAAAACGGAACTGAAAGTCCTTAATGAACTCAAGTAGTGGTCCTCCCTCTAGTTCAAGATAGATAACCAATGATTACAGTACATAGAACCCCATTTTACTAATTCCCCAGAACGCCAATTAAAGACAGGACTATGCGTCCTCAACCAGCTTAATCCCAAAATGACATCAGAAGAAAAAAATTTCATGACATGTAATGAACACTTTTCAGAATGAATAGACCTGATCTTCATAACCAATTGAAGGGTTTTATACTCAATATACCCTCTGGCTAAGGAAGTAGTATCCACCCCAGAAACCGGAATGGGTTCAGGTAGTTTACATACAACTGATTACTACTAAATTAGCTGCAGCCCCAGAATCTACAAAAGCTAAAACAGAAACAGACCTTCCTTGTGAAGAGAGATTAACAGGCAGTAGAATCCTATCAATCTTTTTGGGAAATATCTATGCATCTGAGTGACTTCACCAATTATCACTCGGCCTAGAAAGACAGGATTGCAGTTGATTTGCCGGAACGTCGAAGTAGAAGCAAAGGCCATTCTTCAGGCGGTGTTCCTTTCATTGCTGAGAACACATGGTACTTACTTGTATTGGCTCCTCGGACTCCACTGACGTCTTGGACACAGAAGCTTGAGGAACAGAGGGAAAAGAAGAAGGATGGACAAGGGCAGATCTTTCTCGCTTACATTCCCTAAGACGTCTGTCAAGTAAAATAGCTAAAGACATAGCCTCGTCTAGAGACCCCGAAGTAGGATGTCTAACTAAGAGGTCTTTCAGAGTGTCACAAAGACCCAGTCTAAACTGTGACCTAAGGGCCAGATCATTCCAGACAGAGGCAGTACACCACTTACTGAATTCAGAGCAATAATCTTCCACTGGTTGTCTGCCTTGACATAAGGAAAGAAGCTGATTTTCATAGTAAGCTGCCCTGTCTGGCTCATCATACAGGAGGTCGAGAGTGAAAAAGAAACAGCCAACAAAAAATAGTTCAGGAGAGTTGGGTGATAGTGAGAATGCCCACTCCTGAATGCCCCCTGACATAGATACATAATGATTTCTACTCTCTGTGCTTCCGTACCCAATGAGTGTGGCCTAAGATGAAAATAAAGTTTATAGCTCTCACGGAAGGTTACAAAATGTTTACGGTCACGGAACTTAACTGTAGGCTCTACTCGTGATGGAGTGGTAGAAACAGGGGGGCTGGTCTGGCAGACTCTTGCTGTTGGACTCTCTCTGCTAGATCCTGAACCAATTGAGAAATACCCTTCATCTGATTGGCCAACGTTGCTATGGCATCCATTCCTGAGCAGGTCACCTAGAAAAATATAGTTTTGGCCCAGTGATAATGTAAAGCCTGAAGGTAGGGAGTGTCAAGGACAGTGAGCCCTAACCTAGAAACCAGCCTGCTTTCCCTACCTACTTGCAGATTAAGCCCTTCTTGGCAGGACCGCAACTGGACGACGGTCCCTACTCCCTATAAATACAAAGGCGGACAAATACCAAATGGCAAAAAACACAAACGCAGAGTTGTACGGCAATGAGTCAGAACCAGACAGGCTACGCAGTACCAAATGAGAGACAGAGGGTGGTCAGAAGACACGCTGAGGTCAGCAACACAGAGGAATCAGTACACAAATGCAGGAACAGGAAACCAGTTACCTGGCTAGTTAGCCAAACAACACTATCACTGTCAATGGTGTATAGCCAAGAAGGAATTTAAACAAAGAGCCAAGTCCCTGGATCAGAAACTGATATGGAGCGCCGAGTCAATTGACCTTAGTCAGAAACACTGCTACACAGTAATAGAGCAGCTGGGTTAATCAGCCCACTGCTAATCTCCCCCAGCACACACCCAATGTGGGGAGAAACAGAGCATTGCATCCTGTTACTAAGGATCCAGTCACATCATCAGGGGGCATGGCTCAGCATTATGTCTCTCCAAGTGTGACCATGCTGAGGCTGAGTTTATTACGCTATCAAGCAAAAGGTCAGGGCTGGCAGAATTCATGCCATATGATAATCTAAGCAGACAAAAATCAAAGAAAAAAGGAAACTAACAAACCTATTAAGTACTAAAAGTGAAGATGACTGTTTCTGTTGCTGAACTGGAGTCAGTGAGCAAAGATAACAAGACTAAATTTGATACAGTATCCTTTCAGTAGAAATGGGCATAGTCATTGAGTGTGACACATATGCCAAAAAAAAGACACACACTACAACATTGTGTATACAGGTAATATGATAAGGAAATGTATGTCTCCAATATGGCCGCCCCAGAGAAGTTTAAAAAAAATAAATAAACATATAAAATAGAAGAAATGCTTTATTTCTATTCTATAGACATCTCTTTAGTGATATTTAATGAAACCAAAATCAAATTCATGAAGCATTCGGATTAGAGACCAGCCATAGGTTCTAGACATCTGTAAATACATAAGACTGATATATGTTATTTAAGTAAAATATTAAATTATTCACATCATTTCCTCTTATAACTGGAGAATAAGAGGAGGAGATTGATTAGCAAGACAGAGTATTATTGTGGGGTAATGATGAGCCAAAGACTAAGGACTAGAGCACAATCACTATTATTTCCAGCATAATGTAGGATTTGGCCATGACTGAAGACACTGTTATTATTTCCTCCCATATAACCTCCCTTTCACATAATTAACATGTTTCAGTGTTTATTAATTACCAGTTACTGTTTCCAGTAAGGATTCAATTCATGGGCATGATTATCATTGAAAGTGAAGTTGCAAATCACCACCACCACCACACACATCAGTCTACACGGGAAACAAAAGGTTACAAGAGTCAAGAGTACTCCACTAAACTGAAGTGCTGAAAATGATGAGGAGCTTTGTGTAATTGAATACATTGCCATTTGCCATAGACCGGTTAGAGTGCCCATGCTGACCCCGTTCACCTCTGAAAACACCTGCAATGTCAAATGAGCATCAGAATTGGACCATGGAGCAATGAAAGAAGATGACCTTGTCTTATAAATCATTTCTCTTTTTTCAATGTGGACAGCTGGGTGCATGTTACCAGGATGTGCTTTGGGAAGAAGATATGCCGACGAAGATAGTGTTATTTTGGACAATGTTCTGCTGGAAAACTTTGGGTCCTGGCATTCATGTGCATGTGACAGATACTACCTACCCAAATATTGTACCCCCATTTATGGAAACGCCATTTCCTAACTGCAGTGGCCTTTTTCAGCAGGATAATGTCCCAGTCACACTGTACAAATTGTTCAGGAATGGTGTGAGGAATTTGATGAAGAGTTTGAGATGCTGACTTTGCCTCCCACTTTCCAAATCTCAATCATAGTAAGCATCTATGAAATGTGCTAAAAAACACGTCTGATCAATGAAGACCGCATTCAACAACTTACAGGACTTAAATGATCTGGTGCCAGGTACCACAAGACACCTTCAAAAGTCTTGTTGAGTCCATGTCTTATTGTTCAGAGCGGTTTTAGTGGCCATGGGGGACCGACACCTAACTACAAAACAGTAAATAACAAAGCAAATGATTAACACACTTTCAAATTTTTATAAAACATGTATGTCTTCTGTATGAATCCAGATCTTGATCCTCTTTTGTGGCCTCATATTTGAGTAGTGGTTATGCATGTATATGGCCATCTCCACTAAAGTCTATGGGAAATATGCCAAGCCAATAACCAGACTTCTAAGGAGAGAGACATACAGATGCATGGGATTACCGCACAGCCATTAATGAAACTCTGTTTTACAGAGAGGTGGGAGTCTCACAGGTGAACAATGCATATAATACCCAAAAATTTCAACTTTCACTGGTATAATAAGAAAATGCTGGATGGAGAAAATATGGCCTGGTAAGGGAGGTTGGATGGTGGAAGTTCCCTAAATTGTTAAAGAGGTGTGAGCCATGGTGGTATGACCTCTAAATAATCCAGCCTTACTCTACTATCCAACTTTTTTTTATCTTGGCTCAACATATCAAAATGTGTAGCGTGAAATGACCAGCTTAAAAAAGAAAACATATCACAATATTCTATCATGAGATGTCTATCTTATATCCATCTATGTGTTGCCGCCAAGTAGTTGAGTTAAGAAATGCAGCCCATCAAGTTTTTTGTTACCATATTGTAAAATAGTATTGAATTTATTCTAGGAGATATGGGCCGTGCTTCTATATACAATCATAACTGTAAAGGAATAGGTCTTTTTGGGGGCTTCCCTAATGTCGTTTTCAGCCTAATTATTCTGTTTTAGCTGCACAGCTAGATGCATTTCTCTCACAAGCACGTAGCATCTCCTTTCTGTGGAATCTGCCAGTGCTTTTTCCTTACTTTCCACTATGTTCCTTTTCAGATCCTGGGCTTATAGAGCTGAAAAGGAGGGCAGAATCACACATACAGAATGGCAGGATGTTCCTGTGAATTCAGATGTAGTGTAGAAGCAGTCCTTTTATCAGGCTCAGGATTTCAGCTAGCTCTGACACACCCTCACTTCCTCTCTGCAGTCTTCTATGTCTCTTTTACTAGGGATTGAACTTGCTTGACAACAGGCAGAGGACTGCAAATTAGGTAGAAATGAGACCCCTAGTGGTCATTATTTTACAGCTTTTTTCAGGTGGATGCAGGCAGATTATTTTAAATGAAGTGATTTAGAATTTTGCTGTTTACACAATTTTCTATGAAATTAAATATAATTGTGTGAAAGTACAGTGACTCTTTAACCAAATTCATGAAAAGGTAATGTTGGACATATCTCTATATTACAGAGCCTATATCCTTGTTTATCCTGATCTAACTGGTTTTTGACTGCCATATAAGAGCTTAATTGTAGACTAATGCCTATATAGACAGAACTGTATGAGAATGGAAGTAAGGAAATGTAAGCTGGGTGACAACCCCCAAAAAATGTAAATGTAATGAAAGTAATTTTTTGGCGAAGGATATAGATCATATCCTTCGCCCAAAAATGACTTTCGTTACATTTACATTTTACAATCTTATATCTAAGGCTAATTTCACACTTGCGGCAGGACGGATCCGACAGGCTGTTCACCATGTCGGATCCGTCCTGCGGCTATTTCGCCGTGCCGCCGCTCCGTCCCCATTGACTATAATGGGGACGGGGGCGGAGCTCCGGCACAGCACGACGGTGCACGGCGAAAGGCCGCCGGACTAAAATTACTGCATGTTAGGCTTTTTAGTCCGGCGGCTTTCGCCGTGCACCGCCGGAGCTCCGCCCCCATTATAGTCAATGGGGACGGAGCGGCGGTCCGGCGGCACGGCGAAATAGCCGCAGGACGGATCCGACATGGTGAACAGCATGTCGGATACGTCCTGCCGCAAGTGTGAAAGTACCCTAACATATATACTGGTTACTCAATAAACTGGTTTTCCGAGGAGACAATGGAAAAAAAAAATGCTATAAAGAAAACAATCAGTAATGAAGGATATGATCTGTATGCAAGAAGATTTTTTTAATTTTTTTTTTTAAAAATGCTTAAAAATCTACTTACATACAGATCATATCCTTCATTACTGATTGTTTTCTTTATAGCATTTTTTTTCCATTGTCTCCTCGGAAAACCAGTTTATTGAGGAACCAGTATCCTTCATTCAGGAGCAGAACCATACACAGTCTTAACACAGTTCACTTTATGAGCAATTACCAGCAATTCCTTAATTTCCTTCTATTAACGGAATCACTGCTTTTATGAGAAGTAGTGATTTGGGAGATAAGGGAGAGCAGCCATGGGGAAATCAAATTCCCCTCAATAGCTCTCCCTGTGCGGTCATCAGAATGTAGTTACCATGATTGTAGTCTGTTAATGTACAGGGAGCTGTCTCAGTTCAGGAAAAAGATGTGTAAAATTGTATAAGGAAATTGAAGGCACAATGAAATCTATCTATCTAATATCTATTTATTGTCTATCTAATATCTATCTTTCTATCTATCTCTCATATCTATCTATTGTCTATATAATATCTATTGTCTATATAATATCTATTTATTGTCCATCTAATATCTATCTATCTATCTCATATCTTTTGTCTATCTAATATCTATCTATCTCATATCTATTGTCTATCTAATATCTATCCATCTATCTAATATCTATCTATTGTCTATCTAATATCTATCTATCCATCCATCTTTATCTATCTAGGGGAGGATTAAGAAACTTAAAATTTAACATTTTGCACAAAATATATGTTACACCTATATGGCTATATAGGAGAGGATTTAGAGCTTCCTCTGACTGCCCACGTTGTGGTGATCCAGAGGCAGACCATTTACATCTGCTCTGGGACTACCCAATGGTGGGCAGGTATTGGAGACTGGTTCAAACTAATTTGGCTCGTAAACTCAACATTGACACCCCCTTGTCCCCCAGGATATGGGTCCTGGGAGACTTATCGGAGGTTAATTGTCAGCCAATAAAATGCAGATTGCTGATCAAGGTGATGTTTTTAGCCAGGCTTCTTATATCTAGAGCATGGTTCTCCTCCTCTGCTCCAGACTGTAATAACTGGTTGGGTTTGGTCGAGAAAGTGAAAAGCTATGAGAGGATTCTGTACAAACAAAGAGGATCCTACTCAAGATGGGGTAAACTGTGGAAGGATTGGGGTACGGTCCACTAATCCGGTTTCCCTTCTCTCTTTTTTATGTATCTATTTTTAGTTTAGTTTTAGGTCTGAGGGGTGGGTTGGGGATGATCTTATCAGTCTGGTCTTTTTTGTACAATTGTAAACTGCCGAGATGATTAAAATAAAAGGAAAATTTAAAAAAAAAAAAAAAAAAAAAAACTTAAAATAGCTCTGTAAAAAAATAAAATAAAAAAAGTAGCCCCGTGTTGTAGGTGGGTCCAAATTGACAGGAGGTGGGGATACACAAGCAAGCAGGACTAACGCTATGAAACTACAGGGTGGGGAATTTATATGGATACACCTTAATAAAATGGGAATGGTTGGTGATATTAACTTCCTGTTAGTGGCAAATGAGTATATGTGAGGGGGGAAACTTTTCAAGATGGGTGGTGACCAATGGTGGCCATTTTGAAATCGTTATGTTAAAACCAAGCACACCATTGTTTTTCTTGTGAAATTCCCAATAAGTTTGATGTGTCACATGACCCTCTTCCTATTGAAAAAACAAAAGTTGGATTCAAAATGGCCAACTTCAAAATGGCCGCCATGGTCACCACCCATCTTGAAAAGTTTCCCCCCTCACATATACTAATGTGCCACAAACAGGAAGTTGATATCACCAACCTTTCCCATTTTATTAAGGTGTATCCATATAAATCAGGCATGGCCAACCTGCGGCTCTCCAGCTGTTGCAAAACTACAACTCCCAACATGCCCAGACTGCCTACAGCTATTAGCCTATAGCAAGGCATGGTGGGAATTGTAATTTTACAACAGCTGGAGAGCCACAGGTTGGCCATCCCTGATATAAATGGCCCACCCTGTATATTGCTGTTCTGAGAACGGCAGTACAGTTGAACTCAGGAAGGCAGTAGCGGCCGCCGGCCAGGAGCATAAGTGCCTGAGAGCCTCAGATCTTTATGTACCTGGCTGGTCGGCCATGAGGAGGGCTTGGGCGGTGACTGGGCATTGGCCAAGCTGGAAATTTCCCTGTAGGGACTATGGCCAGTCCATCCCTGTATCTATATTTCTAATATCTGTCTGTCTAACTATCATATCTGTCTATTATTTATCTAACATCTATTTATCATCTATCTATTATACACCTAACATCTATCTATCTATCTAACATATATCTATCTATTATATATCTAACATCTATCTACAGTCTATCTACATGTCTATTATCTATCTATACAGTGGTCCCTCAAGTTACAATATTAATTAGTTCCAGGACGACCATTATATGTTGAAACCATTGTAACTTGAGTAATTGGTTCCAAAGCCCCAAAATGTCATCAAAGATAAGAGAAAATAAAGATTTAAGAAAAATAAGCAGATAACTAAGACAGATAAAACAAGTCCTTACATAAAACCTCTAGGACTAGCTGCTAACTAGTAACTAATACAGATATTTACCAGAGAAGTGGCCTTGATTGGTTGGATCTGAGTCTGAGGCATTGTATGTTGAGTCTGGTTTCAACTTACGATGTGCCAGAAAACACCATTGTATGTTAAAAATATTGTATCCTGAGGCCAATGTGTCTTGAAGTACCACTGTATGTCTGTCTACCTTTCCAATATACGTCTGTCCATTTAGCTAATATCTATTCTTTATCTATCAGTTGACTATCTACTATCTATCTATAGAAACATAGAATGTGTCAGCAGATAAGAACCATTTGGCCCATCTAGTCTGCCCAATATACTGAATACTATAAATAGCCCATGGCCCTATCTTATATGAAGGATGGCATTATGCCTATCCCATGCATGCTTAAACTCCTTCACTGTATTTGCAGCTACCACTTCTGCAGGAAGGCTATTCCATGCATCCACTACTCTCTCAGTAAAGTATTACTTCCTGAGATTACTTTTAAACCTTTGCCCATCTAATTTAAAACTATGTCCTCTAGTAGCAGTTTTTCTTCTTTTAAATATTATCTCCTCTTTTACCTTGTTGATTCTCTTTATGTATTTAAAAGTTTCTATCATATCCCCTCTGTCTCGTCTTTCTTCCAAGCTATACATGTTAAGGTCCTTTAATCTTTCCTGGTAAGTTTTATCCTGCAATCCATGTACTAGTTTAGTAGATCTTCTCTGAACTCTCTCCAAAGTATCAATATCCTTCTGGAGATATGGTCTCCAGTACTGTGCACAATACTCCAAATGAGGTCTCACTAGTGCTCTGTAGAGCGGCATGAGCACCTCCCTCTTTCTACTGGTAATTCCTCTCCCTATACACCCAAGCATTCTGCTAGCATTTCCTGCTGCTCTATGACATTGTCTGTCTACCTTTAAGTCTTCTGAAATAATGACCCCTTAATCCCTTTCCTCAGATACTGAGGTTAGGATTGTATCACTGATTTTATATTCTGCTCTTGGGTTTTTACGCCCCAGGTGCATTATCTTGCACTTATCAACATTAAATTTTAGTTGCCAGATTTTTGACCATTCCTCTAGTTTTCCTAAATCCTTTTCCATTTGGTGTATCCCTCCAGGAACATCAACCCTGTTACAAATCTTTGTGTCATCAGCAAAAAGACACACCTTACCATCGAGGCCTTCTACAATTTCGCTGATAAGATATTAAACAATATGGGTCCCAGAACAGATCCCTGAGGTACCCCACTGGTAACAAGACCATGGTCTGAATATACTCCATTGACTACAACCCTCTGTTGTCTGTCCCTCAGCCACTGCCTGATCCATTCAACAATATGGGAGTCTAAGCCCAAAGACTCTAATTTATTGATGAGCCTTCTATGTCGGACAGTATCAAAAGCCTTACTAAAGTCTAGATAAGCAATGTCTACTGCACCTTGTGTATCTAATATTCTTTCTTTCTTTCTCTATCTATTTATCTAATACTAGCCTTTCTGCTGCCAGAGGCCGTCAAATTCTCAGCCCTACTGTAAAATACAGATTTGGGTGGGCATTACATACATGACAGAACATGCAGGATAATACAGCACTATATACCCAGTACATCCAGTGATACCTACTCTGATGTAGACGTTCTCTATCCTCAGAAATCAGACCACCTTAATGACTTATTTTAGCCGTGTCTCATCTCTGCAATTTGGCACACAGACAACCTAGGTCCCTCATTTTCCCACCATCTTCCCCCTCTTGGTGCCTCAACAGTGTTATCCTGCTGCTGCCCCCAATACTATGCCGGCTGTGATCCCCCATGCCCCCAATAACCGCAATCCAAAAATAATAAGGCCATACAGATAGTACCCCCATAGTAATAGTTCTTCCAAAAGTCCACCAATAGTATTAGTTCTCTCAGACCGTTTTCATTAGTATTAGTGTTCCCTACAGTACAAACAATAGTGATAATGCTCCCCAAGCATGCCCCCATTAGTAGCAATGCACTCCATACTGTACCCAATAATAATGCCCCCACAGTACTCCTAGTAGTAAATCTCTATCTATCATTCAAATTTAAGTTCAAACAAGCTTTATTGGCAGTACTAAATATATATTAACATTGCCAAAGTTAGTAGGAAATAATTGGGTTGCGATGGGAAATGGGCATATGGATACATCCAGGGTGGGGGTAAAGGAGTCCATGGCATATCACGCTTTCAGTTTATGGCAAAATCACACTTCGTGTGGGAAGGAAACACCACACCGAGCATAAGAGGGAAGGGGCGGAACAGGGAAATTAGGCCTGAGAACTAGGGAAGGAAGATGGACACCTCCTAGTAAAACCCTAACCAAAATCCTGAATGGATACCAGTATGAACAGACCACAGAGGTAGGTGTGTTCATCCACAGGAATACCTAGAGTCCTATCTAGCGCTATAGGACCCTGGTACTAAAGGCAGGGACAAGACTACCTTTTCCTCCAAAAGGAAGGACAAACAGGAGTTTCCTTCAGGCCTAATACAAACAATAGGGAAATGCAACACACAGAACCCAAACAAAATGCAAAAGGGAAAGGAAAGACGTAACTTCAAAGGAGCAATTGAAGCACCAGGAACTCAGCCAAGACCCACACACCAGCAATCCACAACTGAAACTGAAGCTATAAACCGCACAGCATTGTGGTAGAAGCAACAATAAATAAGGAAGGTTAAAAACCACATTAGCAACACCTGAGGCAAAGGGTGTTGCCATTACCAGAAACACAGACGCCTATTGATCCACAAGGAAAACCTGTCAGATCAAACAACGTGTTGCCAGTCTCACCGATCTCCTGCCACCTGTCGAGGGAACATCCGTGACACTAACATAATGTGCTGCGTTAGCCGTTGTGTTCATCTTTCCCAGTATGGATATTTTCTTTTCCTCCTCTATTGATATAAAGTCTGGGCAGAGATCAGTCTCCTGAAGGTAAGTGTCCTTCACTGCTGAGTATTTGGGGCACCACAGCAGGAAGTAGACCTCAATCTCTGTGGTCTCCTGGTCAAACTGCTGACACAGTCTGCTATTTCTGGGTTTGTACTTTTGTCGGTGACCCCCAGATTCAATGAGCAGGCTGCAAGGCTCAGTCTGCACCAGCTAAGGATCTGTCGGTCTCTGGGGTTGGGTAATTTTTCTAGATATGGCGCCAGTTTGTACTTCTATAGGCTGTGGCATATTGTCAATTTCAATGATATTCTCATGTCGATACTCCTGATATTTTTTACTTTGTCCTCTGCCCTGTATTTCACCTTTTGTCAGGCTGTATTGGTTGGTGGCTTGATCAGGCTGGTGTGGGTGAGTTGTTCTGAAGTGCTTTATTTCCTGGGGCTTCTTGATATAGCAAGGTTTTGTGATGGTGGGAGCTGTGACTTCTGCACAGCAAGTTGTAGTTGAAATCTGCCCAGCTCTGCTTGACAAGCTCTTTTTGAGGTGCTCTGATGGACCTGGATAAACAAGAGGTCATCTGCATACAGCGAAAATGTCACATACTGTAGGTGTCATGGAGGATGAGACCTGGTGCTGATAAGGTTACTGCCATCTCATTTATGTAGATGTTAAAGGGCATTGTACTGAAACTGCATACCTGTCTGACACTTCAGCTCTTCTAGAAATAAGCCATTCTCTGCCCATTTATCCTCATGCTGCATCTGTTCTCAGTGTAGGAGCTTCTGATGAGCTTCCATTTTTCTAGATTTTTCAGGAATGAGCCTGGGTGCCACACTGAGTCAATGGCCTTCTTAAAGTCCACAAAACAGGCATAGATCTTTCCATGCTTTGTATTGTGGACGTGGCTCTGTATGGTGTGTACAGTTGTGGCCAAAAGTTTTGAGAATTACATAAATATTGGAAATTGGAAAAGTTGCTGCTTAAGTTTTTATAATAGCAATTTGCATATACTCCAGAATGTTATGAAGAGTGATCAGATGAATTGCATAGTCCTTCTTTGCCATGAAAATTAACTTAATCCCCAAAAAACCTTTCCACTGCATTTCATTGCTGTCATTAAAGGACCTGCTGAGATCATTTCAGTAATCGTCTTGTTAACTCAGGTGAGAATGTTGACGAGCAAATGGCTGGAGATCATTATGTCAGGCTGATTGGGTTAAAATGGCAGACTTGACATGTTAAAAGGAGGGTGATGCTTGAAATCATTGTTCTTCCATTGTTAACCATGGTGACCTGCAAAGAAACGCGTGCAGCCATCATTGCGTTGCATAAAAATGGCTTCACAGGCAAGGATATTGTGGCTACTAAGATTGCACCTCAATCAACAATTTATAGGATCATCAAGAACTTCAAGGAAAGAGGTTCAATTCTTGTTAAGAAGGCTTCAGGGCGTCCAAGAAATTCCAGCAAGCACCAGGATCGTCTCCTAAAGAGGATTCAGCTGCGGGATCGGAGTGCCACCAGTGCAGAGCTTGCTCAGGAATGGCAGCAGGCAGGTGTGAGCGCATCTGCACGCACAGTGAGGCGAAGACTTTTGGAAGATGGCCTGGTGTCAAGAAGGGCAGCAAAGAAGCCACTTCTTTCCAAAAAAAACATCAGGGACAGATTGATCTTCTGCAGAAAGTATGGTGAATGGACTGCTGAGGACTGGGGCAAAGTCATATTCTCAGATGAAGCCTCTTTCCGATTGTTTGGGGCATCTGGAAAAAGGATTGTCCAGAGAAGAAAAGGTGAGCGCTACCATCAGTCCTGAGTCATGCTAACAGTAAAGCATCCTGAGACCATTCATGTGTGGGGTTGCTTCTCATCCAAGGGAGTGGGCTCACTCACAATTTTGCCCAAAAACACAACCATGAATAAAGAATGGTACCAAAACACCCTCCAACAGCAACTTCTTCCAACAATCCAACAACAGTTTGGTGAAGAACAATGCATTTTCCAGCACGATGGAGTACCGTGCCATAAGGCAAAAGTGATAACTAAGTGGCTCAGGGACCAAAACGTTGACATTTTGGGTCCATGGCCTGGAAACTCTCCAGATCTTAATCCCATTGAGAATTTGGGGTTAATCCTCAAGAGGTGGACAAACAAAAAACCACTAATTCTGACAAACTCCAAGAAGTGATTATGAAAGAATGGGTTGCTATCAGTCAGGAATTGGCCCAGAAGTTGATTGAGAGCATGCCCAGTCGAATTGCAGAGGTCCTGAAAAAGAAGGGCCAACACTGCAAATACTGACTCTTTGCATAAATGTCATGTAATTGGCGATAAAAGCCTTTGAAACGTATGAAGTGCGTGTAATTATATTTCACTACATCACAGAAACAACTAAAACAAAGATCTAAAAGCAGTTTAGCAGTTTAGCACCAAACTTTGTGAAAACTAATATTTGTGTAATTCTCAAAACTTTTGGCCACGACTGTAGATGTGGTAGTGGTGCTGTGGTTTTGTAATATTCCTCCTTAGGTCTGGTCCTACTTGATGTTTTTGTTTTTCAGGGCAGAAACAAGACTGTTCAGGCCCCGAATGTTCCAGCTGATGAGACATAATTTTGTATTTATAATACCTTTTAATGAGCTGCCCTCTATAGGAAAAGCTGGATTCTTGATTGATGGCCATGTTGTAGATATTTGGTCCAACTCCAATCAAATTATTTTTTATTTTTTTTGTGCTGAGCAGGGTCTTTATCTCCTCAATTTCTCTGCTCTGCATTACTCTGGGTGAAGCAGGTGGTTTCCTCAATGGTTTGTGTCTCAGATTTTTGGTAAAGATTGATGTTTCCACTTTGTTGAGAAGCAATATGAAGTTTGAGGTCTATTTGTTTTGTCTAGGTGGGGTCGGGACCGAGGGTCTCTGTTGAGCAGTATGTTTTTCAATTATTTTGCCAGAGGGGTTACCCTTGGTTGTTGAGGCGTTTTGTTATCGTACAGATGATGATGGTTTATGGAGGGATGTTGTGCCAGGGTGATGTCTAACATGGAGATGATTTTAGCTATCACCTCTGTGTTGATGCTCCGGATGATGTGTTCAGGGATATCATTTGTTCGGAGCAGGGATATAAGGATGATTTATAGCTGAAAACTTCTGTTGTGTGGTCTTTGCAGGCTGGCTCAGTTGTCCTGATGTCTGCTGGTGCTGGTCCTGGAGGTTGTTGGTGCTCGTATGTATGATAATGTGGTTAGAGTTGGTGAAATATGGATTGTTGATGACAGCTTGCTTGTTTGATGTTGAGAAGCATATTTTACTTACTCTTTTTCCTGGGAAACGTTGCCTTGTTCAGGTATTTGCCATTTGAGTTTATAATCATCAGGACAGTGTCAAGACATGGTGATTTTCTATCTTATTCTATCTATCTATCTATCTATTCTTGTGATCACTTTTTTTGTGCTGTAATGTGTTTTGCTATTTTTGGAAGTCCCTCACTGGTGAATGGTGGGATGGCTCTGCATTTGCAACTTGCTCTTCATTCATGGCGGGGTCCTGTTTTTTAAACTGGAGTGGGTCAAAGAGGTGGGAACCATGCCTATCGGACATCTATAGCATCTCTCATTGATATGAATAAATGTCTAGATGGGACTACCCATTTAAAAATAGGTGATAGAGACATCTCAGCTTCTTATCCCCTTTCTGCACAATTACAGAGCATGTTCACTCCACTGTACTACAGAAGTCAATAGCTAATATTCTAACTTTGTTTTTGTATATCCAGGTACTTTCTAGAACTGCAGTTGCCTTAGTTTTATATGTAAATATTCTTCCCTCTCTAGCACTTCTTGCGGAGCATGAGGTTCAGTCTTCTCCTCTTTGCTCCGGTGTAATGTCTGGCATGAAGTGAATCTGAGCAAACTGATGCTTTTTAAGTATATACGTCTGCGCCTCCCTCCTGGAAGTCTCATCCATCTTGGAATTACACTTCTCCAGTTCCTTTGTTTTGGACATAAAAGACTGCCACTCACAGAGCCGAACTGGAGGCTTACAGCGCTTTATACCTCAGCTGAATTGTTTATTGTATTTTAAAAGGCTTTCAGTGTCTAAATACAGAATTCATAGGCTGTTGTGTATTTTGTCACACTTTGGGGATGGTGAGCTGGAAAATTCTTTATGAATGATGAATTGTAGTGGATTTATCCCAAAAAATTCAAGGTATGGCACTACTTCTGCATGGCAATTCAAAAAGTAAGGTGACATACCAGTAAGGAACGTGAGGCTGACAACTTTGACCCTTTGCCTGGGGGTCAAATTATACAGCAATTTGCAATGCATCCTAATATACTACCTACCACACCCTTTTTTAAAATACTGTACCCCATGAGATTGCCATGAAGCCTGGCTTGCACAAATTTGCTTTCAATGGTTGTTTCCCCTTCATTCACTTCAATGGGAGCATCACTGCATTAACCACCTGCATCAACTACACAACGGATGGAGTTGTGTAGTTGTTGTGACTTTCCAGTGTCAATGCAGTCCTGAACAGCTGATCTGTGGGGATGCCGGGCTTCAGACCCCCACTGATTTCCTATTGGGGAACTATCCTAGGGATAGGTCATCAATTGTTAAATCTACGTATATTACAAAAATGCCTGGAGAACAAACAATAGGCTGCCATTTCTTGTATTCTGCCGCTGACTTTCGGTTTTGCTGTGTAGCCTGTGAAAAGGTCAACAGAGTAATTTCACTAGTCACAATAGCCAAGAGACATGGAGCCACTGGGTCATGTGCAGATTTGTTGTAGAGCTAGTGGGTTGCTCTATCGTTTGGATCTCTGGTATTCAGACTTTTAGATTGTCCCTAACCTTGTTCCTGACTGATGATTATTCTTTTAACATTATCTCCTGGCACTAACCCTGTTTGGTATTTGACTCTGTGTTTGTATCTTATGTTGATTCTGACATATGTCTGTGGTTTAGGTTCTGGAATGATTTTGACTTAGCTTTGGATTCTGATCCGGTCCAGGTTTTGCCTGTCTGGTTCTGACCTTTTTCTGTCTGACTAGACACTAGGTTTAGGTTTAGTCAAGTTAGGGACGGTCGCCATGTTGGGGGAAACCATTTAAGGTGGATCATCCAAGTAGCTTACGCTAATGGGGTGGAGTACAGGACTGAAGTATTCCCTACTTTACTTGACAGTATTAGTCTGTGGACATTGTTCTTTCCATTACATTTCAATCATCGCAGCTACCACAAAGCAAACACATCTTGATGTACTGTCCATACATACAATACAAGAAGGAAACATGTGTTTCCTATATGACCACTCCCATGGAAATTTGGAAAAATAAAATATAAATTAAACACAATAGGCCATATTTATTATCCTTCTGATACTGGGGGTTTGGGATGTTGTAAACACCACTGTGCCTAATTATAGGTGTAAGTAGTGTTTCTACGCTGCCCTTTCCCAAAAAGAAGGCATGGCAGTGGTAACGTATGGGTGGGGCCAGGGGCGCAATTCAAATTTTTAATAACAGATTCCCTATTCAACGGCGGACAAGCTTCGTCACAACACATGTTTACACATACATACACCATATATATGCAACACACATACACATAAACACACCATATACATGGTACACATACGTACATAAATACACCATATATACACTACACACACACACACACACACATCACCCAACTGAGGAGCTAAGCCATCAGTGGTGCGCGAAGCAATGGAAGCAAACATCTCCAGCTGCCCTGCTGCCACCAGAGCACTGGATCGGGACTCAGCCGGCAACACGGTTCTCCGATCCAGATGTAATTTTAACAACCGGAGCTGGAGGTAACTGGCTGAATCCTGTGCCTGGGTGGGGCAATCTACCCCGGCTCATTTATCCACATTTGCGCAAGTTTTCTGGCGTTCATGATGACTGAAATTTACGCCAGCAACGAGCTGGCCTAGATTTCAGTACATTCCCTTAATTACAGCAGGATGCACTTAGTTTATGGCGGCACACGGGGACAACAAGACCAGCATACAAATGGCAGTCTTGATAACTAACTCCCATTATTTATAATCTCATAATCTTTTAATTCATTAATGATAATCTCTAACCAGACTAACATTTAAGCTATGGCTGCATGAAGACACCTGTCACGCGAATTATTTGTCGCAGCAATCTTGCGCTACATTTTTTATAATCATAGTCAATGGTGTTGGACTGCGACGACAGTCACACAAAAATTCACACAAAAAACGGTTGGATTTTTGTGTGACTCTCAAGTCACAGTCGCGTCATGTCGCAGTGCAACACCATTGACTATCATTACAAAAAATATTGCACCACATAAATGTCGCATGATGTATGTTGCAGTGTAGATGCATCCTTTTTGTTGTGTGACATATCGTTGTGTAGACCAAGCCATAATACATGAAACTAAAATGAAATACACAAGACTGTCCCTCCCTCTCTCAGTTGAGTACAAATGAAAAAATTTGAAGGTTTGACGCTGTTGATTGTGATCCTTTAAGGCCTCATTCAGATGGCTCTAGCGTTTCACGGAACCCGCTAATTGCGGATACACAAAACACAGATACCGGTCATGTGCGTTTCCCAATTTGTGTACCGCACACGGCCCCAACCCTAATAGAAAAAGCCTATTCTTGTCTGTGATTGCGGACTTGAATAGGACATGCTCTATCAGTTCCACGGAGCTGCAGAACGGAACCACGGATGCGGAGAGCACACAGTGTTCTGTCCGCATCTTTTGTGGCCCCATTAAAATGAATGAGTCCGCACCTGTTCCGCAAAATTGCGGAACTGGCGTGGACCCCTTCATACGGCCATCTGAATGTGCTCTAACTTTGATTATGGCGTATAAGCGTTATGCCCTATGTGGAACTGTTTTAATTTTGAGCTTTTTTCTCCTTTGATGTCACATGGAAGACGTGCTTTCACCCTCAATTATTATTCCCAACGCTATTTAATGTATTCACATGAAGAGGGGCACAAGTGCAATCGATGCTATCTTCGCCACGTTCGAAATCTGTACTTTTTTTTTGTGTTTTGTTTGTCAGTCAGGCCTCCCGCAGCTCTGCAGTGATTAGTAATATTACGGATTGTGTCATTCAGGATGCTTCAAGAAATCCACCTACTAAAACGCCATTGTTTACACAAGTTTAAAAGCATCGAAAAATCCATCTGTGTTTTTCCTTTCTTTCACCTTAACAGCATCTGCTCAGCGGGATGTTTATAAATATTGAGATTCCGTTCGCGCAATCATTTCTTCTTCTTCAAAATACCAAGATAAATGTTCGCTTGTCCTCTTAAGGGATTGTTTTCATGGACTCAGAATGTATTACACTTTGTAAGAAAATATATTGCAGGCTTGAAATAATATTTTACTTTGGGGTTTTCCAAATATTGGAAGAAAAAAAAGAAATCACACCTGACAGTAACAGGGAAAGGGAGGGTGAAGAATTTCCTGGCTTCATCACTTCCCTGCACATGCGCTGCAGGGCAGTAGTGCTTTCCCCTCTGCAGCTCCTGTACAGCACTGGGCAAGCGCCAGAAGTGAAAGCGAATGGAGCCTGCCCGGGATCTTGCGAGAACAGGGGATGGCCTGGGAGAGAGGGTTGGGCGAGAAAAGCCTGACTTCCGGTAGGTTTTCAGCCAGCCTTCTTGACTTCAAAAAGCTAATCTGCATATGGCGAGAACCAGAAGTAAAGTGCATTTTTTGCGGATTTACAAATTACACAAAGGGATCAAGAGCCACTCCTGGACCACCATGACCACAATGAAAAAGACAATTTATTGCCACTTGTTAAAGGGAATGTGTCATAAGAAAATGAGCTATTGTCATGTCAATATCTATATTTAAACAAACAATAAAATCCTGCAGTTTTCACACTGGACAATGAGCCTAATAATAGGCACCACTTCGTGGTCTGTACAGATCACTTTACTGCAGTTATCTGCTTATCTGTCATTCTAATCCTGCCTGTAATGATATCACCTCTGTGTATAGATAAGACAGGATCCACCATTCACAGTAGGCGATTGTTAAAGCTTATCTATTCTTTCCTTTGTACATGTAATGCTAATGTAACGATAAAGCCAAACTGACGGCCAGCAATCGCTGCCGTTACACTCTGAACACCCTTGAGGGCCGGGGTACTCTGCACCCACCTCCAGCAGGAAGGGGGACTTTGGCAGAGCCCTTCCCAGGTGTCAAAAAGCAGGGCGGCTGGTGGCTGGGCACACCGGCCGTAGTTGGGCAAAACCCCAAAGTAAATACCGTGACACTAGGAAAACGCGAGAATGGTCAGTAAACGTAAGCCAGGGCACTGGAACCAGAAGACAACCAAAACCAAAGCCAGAGTCAATAACCAGAGAAACCACTCACCAGATAGCTTAAGATCTAGAGCCAGGGAAGCAACTGAATAATTAGCAGTGAGTGGGGGGAAAACCAAGTTTAAATATCAATCCACAGATCACCTGACACTGCTGAGGTCACACCCAATCTCCACCCTCAGACCAGGGAAGCACATGTGGGGCCTGAGAGTGTGCAGAGGAAGGAACCTCCCACCACATGTCTAAGTCAGGAGACATGACAACAGAGGTTCCCTGGCAACAGCTGACGCTAGGGGTTCCAGGGTCCCACAACCCCTGACCAGTGTCAGCGCTGGGAATGACGGTGTCCCATCTCCCAGTAGTACCAAGATCCGGAGTGGATGTCACAGAGTGACCTGCGCGCGCAAAACGCAAACCTTTACTAGCTCCACCCTCTGGGGGCAACACCCCGCCCCTCGTGGCCAGTGAGGGGTGAGGAATGTCCCGCCGGAGGGCCAGAGACCACCTGGAAGAATGAGAGACACGTCTTCGCGTGGTAACATGCTTCCGGTGAGACTACATCTGTCTCCCTGGGTGCCTGACAGTACAATGAACTCTGCACAGGTCACAGAGCATACCTAGAAAAACTATCCCATAGAAGTCAATGGGGTCCTCTCCTGACCACTGTGTCTATGGCCCCTGGGGCTGCCGTAAAGCAATTTTCTTAATGCTTTCTAAATGCGCTCAGGCGAGATGGCCGCCTTCATAATCATGTTCAGGAAATAGAACTAAAAAATCTGTAATCAGAAAATAAAAAATTATTAGAAAAAAGGATATTTGTTGCTATCTGGTTTTAACTGGCAGATACATTTTCCAGGGACACATTTTGTTTAAGACAGTAAAAGGCAATGCATTTCAGTGCAGGACATGAGCCTTCATTGAGCTGTCGCCTGATGAAGAACGTCTTGCATCGAAACACGTTGCCTTTTAATGTCTTGTGCCATATCCTGCATGTGATCCCAAGAGTTGTATATGGGTAGCACAGCTTAGTTTTCTGGTCGTACTCAGTAGGAGGGAGGCTGGCCCTACCTCCTCTAAATGGGGAGCTGATAATATCCCCCTATGGCCCCATACAATAATGATGCCCCCCTTTGTCCCTCATACATTAATGATGTTCCCCTTTACTCCTCATACAATCATAATGTCTACCTACATGAGTATCATCCCAATTCTTGAACTATCTTGTCCCCCTTCATGCCTATATTTTAGCAATTAAAATAAAAAGCTTAAACTCATCTACCCCCATTATCATGACGAGCACTGGACTTGGTCCACTTCCACTGTTCTGCTTTCTAGAGCCTGGCACAGACGGTGTGATGCATTGCTGTTATAATACCGCCTGACATCTGTTGGCAGGCAAGAGGTCTAAAGCAGCCAGTGTCTTACCATAGTTAACAACTGGATATGCATCCTGGAGATGTGGACGCAAATTGGACCTTGCCTGGGGACTTGGGTGGGCACGAGTTCTCTTCCCCTCCAGGCCAACTCTCCCCTCCCTCCCTCCCTCCCTCCGTCATTTCAACAGTTATAAAACAGACATCTGTGGCCCTGGTAGTGAAAGGGTTAATGCCATTTCATTTGTATTTGTTATATGGCACAATATACAGCATGCCAATAAAAAAATACTGCTAAATTTCACAGAATAATAAAAGCCGTAAGTTCTACTAAAAGAAGGGCCATTTGAGAGCCCAAAGAGCCAGTTCTATTTGGTGCGCTGAGCCAAATGATCAGGATCACTAAAAAGAGTCGTAATGCCCATCACTACAAGATCTGATGGGGCCAGTCTCCACGTAGACATATGTGCTGCTAGTGATATACACTCACCTAAAGAATTATTAGGAACACCATACTAATACAGTGTTGGACCCCCTTTTGCCTTCAGAACTTCCTTAATTCTACGTGGCATTGATTCAACAAGGTGCTGATAGCATTCTTTAGAAATGTTGGCCCATATTGATAGGATAGCATCTTGCAGTTGGAGATTTGAGGGATGCACATCCAGGGCACGAAGCTCCCGTTCCACCACATCCCAAAGATGCTCTATTGGGTTGAGATCTGGTGACTGTGGGGGCCATTTTAGTACAGTGAACTCATTGTCATGTTCAAGAAACCAATTTGAAATGATTCGAGCTTTGTGACATGGTGCATTATCCTGCTGGAAGTAGCCAGAGGATGGATACATGTTCTCATTCTGTTTACGCCAAATTCGGACTCTACCATTTGAATGTCTCAACAGAAATCGAGACTCATCAGACCAGGCAACATTTTTCCAGTCTTCAACAGTCCAATTTTGGTGAGCTCGTGCAAATTGTAGCCTCTTTTTCCTATTTGTAGTGGAGATGAGTGGTACCCGGTGGGGTCTTCTGCTGTTGTAGCCCATCCGCCTCAAGGTTGTGCGTGTTGTGGCTTCACAAATGCTTTGCTGCATACCTCGGTTGTAACGAGTGGTTATTTCAGTCAACATTGCTCTTCTATCAGCTTGAATCAGTCGGCCCATTCTCCTCTGACCTCTAGCATCCACAAGGCATTTTTGCCCACAGGACTGCTGCATACTGGATGTTTTTCCCTTTTCACACCATTCTTTGTAAACCCTAGAAATGGTTGTGCGTGAAAATCCCAGTAACTGAGCAGATTGTGAAATACTCAGAGCGGCCCGTCTGGCACCAACAACCATGCCACACTCAAAATTGCTTAAATCACCTTTCTCTCCCATTCTGACATTCAGTTTGGAGTTCAGGAGATTGTCTTGACCAGGACCACACCCCTAAATAGATTGAAACAACTGCCATGTGATTGGTTGACTAGATAATTGCATTAATGAGAAATAGAACAGGTGTTCCTAATAATTCTTTAGGTGAGTGTATATGGACAATGGAAAGTGCTTCACTTTTTGCATTGTTTCTGTTCCATCATTGATAGAGATGAGCGAATTTTCATAAAGTTTGATTCGGCTGCTTCGCCGAATTTTACAAAAAAAATTTGCTTCGTGACGAATTTAAGGGTGGGTTCACATCACTATTATGGATTCCGTCATTGTTTTCCGTTATAACGGAAGTCAAAATGGAAGCCTTTAAGAGGCATTCCGTTTTGATCCTTCATAATCCAAGTCTATGGGCAGCATAACACATCCGTCCTGGTTTCCATTATGAGTCCAGTCCTGCATAACGGAAACCAGGACGGATCCGTTATGCTGCCCATAGACTTGTATTATGACGGAATGCAAAACAGAATTCCTCTTAAAGGCTTCCATTTTGACTTCCGTCTTATGGATTCCGTTATTTTCCATTGTAACCATGTTATAATGGAAAACAAAAACGGAATTCATAACGCTGACGTGAACCCACCCTTACTTCATCACGAAGCACATTTTTTTGTAAGTAGCGGGTGCAATGACAGGGAGTCGCAACAGCGCTGCTCCCCATCATTGCAGCCCTCAGATGCTACGCTCATACATGATCACGGCATCTGAGTGCAAAAACTGTAAAATTAACATAATTTTTTTTTAGCAAACTTACGGCCCTCCATTTGCACGTGACGGGCCGACCGCTGACATCTTGCTTGAAGATCTGGCGCGAAATTTCAAACGGCCCAAGATGAGCATGGTGATGTCGTACATCATGAAAAACAAAAAAATGCCCAATTTTAGGGCCCTCAGGATAATTTCACAAGTACTCAATTCGGTCAGGGGACCGACAAAAATCCCTCTAGGGGTCCTAAACTAAATAACTTTATTGTAACATATCTAAACACCTACAGGGATAGGTTAAAACTATCAGGAATGAGAGGGGGGTGACGGTTCCTCACTTGCAATTGGTGCCTCCTCACACTTTATGGACTATTTGGTTATTTTATGGGCGCAGAGCCTGTCACAGAACTGAGGATAGCTAGACTACATTAAGGATTAGGTGTAGTTTACATGTGTGGTACTGCTGTGCGAGACTGAGAGTTCATTAATAAACAATTAGGTGCAATCTAGGTTGCTACCATTGAATGTTATGTTACAGTCTCCCAGAAACTCGTAGCAATTAATTGCCAATGGTAATGGAATTGTTTAATTCGTGCAACTCACATTTGATCAATTAGCATTCAGACCAAGGGTACTAATCAGTTCTGTTGTATAGGTACTGTGGCTCAGTACCATTACACAAAACTTAATTCCTGTTCCTAAAAGCTATATCTTTGTATTGTGTATCACAGGCCTAAGATATCTGCCCCTGTACAAACAATGGTGGTCACACACATACACGGGTCACATTCAACCTTCATTCCTGCCTAAAATGCCGCGCCTAACACTCTTCCACCCGACATGT
Source organism: Bufo bufo (assembly GCF_905171765.1). NCBI lineage: Eukaryota > Metazoa > Chordata > Amphibia > Anura > Bufonidae > Bufo > Bufo bufo. The sequence goes on from NC_053392.1 coordinate 77,756,092, forward strand.
TTCGCCGCGATGCGGCTTCATCAGGAGTTTGGCTAAATTTATGGGAAGAGCATCCGACAAAACAATGTGGATAGGACACAGATCCAAAATACGGTTATGTGCTTGAGGCATTATCTGACTATGATGACATCACTGTGTACATTATCCCTGTGCTTTTAAGGAAACCAACATAGCCATAAACTGCTCATGTTCAGAACTTGCTACTGAAGGTGGTCATGGTAAAGAAGGTCCCCATTACAAGTTTTCCAATAGGGCCCCACGAGTCATTGTTATGCTACTGGCAACACCCCATATATGGTCATAAACCGCTGCATGGGCACACTGTAGGGCTCAGAAGGGAAGGACAGCCATTTGGCGTTTGCAGCACAGATTTTGCTGGAAGATAATCAGTTGCCAGGTCACGTTTGCAGACCCCCCTGAGGTACCATTCCAGTGGAAACCCCCAAACTATGTGCCTCAAGGAATTCATCTAGGGGTGCAGTGAGCGTTTTGTGTTTTAACTTGTGTTTTCCTGAATTTAATACACAGAGCGAGAACCCCACATGTGGTCATTTTCAGCCGCATAGTCACATGGTAGGACTCTAGAAATAGAAATAGCCCCATGCAAAATTAGAGGTCTACGTATTTTGGTAAGGTTAGTTTCACACTTGCGTTTTTGCCTGATCCGGCAGGGTTCAGTAAAAATGCTTCCGTTACTGATAATACAACCATCTGCATCTGTTATGAACGGATCCGGTTGTATTATCATTAACATAGCCAAGACAGATCCGTCATGAAGACCATTGAAAGTCAATGGGGGACGGATCCGTTTTCTATTGTGTCAGCGTTAAACGGATCCATCCTCATTGACTTGCATTGTGGGTCATAATGGATCAGTTTTGCTCTGCATCCCATGATGGAAAGAAAACCACAGCTTGCTGGAGTTTGCTCTCTGTTATGGGAACGCAACCAAACATAACGGAATGCATTTTGGAGCATTCCGTTCTGTTCAGTTACGTTTTGTCCCCATTGACAATGAATGGGGTCAAAACAGAAGCGTTTTTCTCCGGTATTGAGATCCTATGACCAGGGCCGGTTCTAGGTGAAATGGTGCCCTAGGGCGAAAAACAATAAGGCCCCCCCCACACGACGCTTGCTGACTTTAACGTCCCCCCCCCAATCACTACAGAAATACAGCACCCCATACCTCTTACATTCAGTGATGTCTCCTTTGATGTTCTCTGTCCTCGTCTTTTCCTTTCAGACCTTCAGACCAGACCACCATTTTGTCGCCATTTTCAGTCTCTGCAGTTTGACAAAAAATAATAATCTTAGTTTACTACTTTTCCATCATCCTCCCATCTTCTGGACAAATCATCCTACTACCCCCAATACTGTGCCGCTGTGCTCCCCAATACTATACTGCAGAAACAGATAATACTAGTACCACACAGAGCGGCTCATAAAATACCCCTTTGTGGCCTCAGTAGAAGCCCCCGTAGTGCCCCATAATAATGTGCCAGTATCAAGTGCCTCTCTTCCACCCCCCATGTGCAAGTAACAAGTGCCTCCCCCCATGTGCCAGTATCAAGTGCCAAACCCCCCCCATGTGCCAGTATCAAGTGCCAAACCCCCCCCATGTGCCAGTATCAAGTGCCAAACCCCCCCCATGTGCCAGTATCAAGTGCCAAACCCCCCCATGTGTCAGTATCAAGTGCCAAACCCCCCCATGTGCCAGTATCAAGTGCCAAACCCCCCCATGTGCCAGTATCAAGTGCCAAACCCCCCCATGTGCCAGTATCAAGTGCCAAACCCCCCCATGTGCCAGTATCAAGTGCCAAACCACCCCCATGTGCCAGTATCAAGTGCCAACCCCACCATGTGCCAGTAGCAAGTGTCAAACCCACCCCCATGTGCCAGTATCAAGTGCCTACCACTCCCCCCACGTGCCAGTAAAAGTCCAGTATAAAAAAAATAAATAAAAAAAAACACTTATACTTACCTCCATCACACAGCGATGCAGGCCTCTTCCGGCCTGTGTCCCGCGCTTTATGGCTCAAGCGGTGCGATGACGCCATCGCGCCGCCTGCACCGGCCTCTGATAGGCTGCCGGCCTTGTGCCGGCAGCCTATCAGAGGAACAGGGAAGGGAGACGCCTCTCCCTCCCCTGCCCCACAGCACAGACATCTGTATCACTGTCCTGAGGACGGCGATACAGATGACTATGGAGATGAACGCTTCCACAATGGAAGCGTTCATCTCTCTGTGACCCCTTCCCGGAGCCAGAGCGAGGCCCCCACCAGCGCGAGGCCTCGCAAAAAAAATAATAATTTCGGTGTCGGGTGGTGGGCTTGGGGGCCCCTAAGGACTCGAGGGCCTGAGGGCAATTTCCCCCCTTGCCTGTATGGAAGCGCCGGCTCTGCCTATGACAGATCTCAATACTGGAAAATTGAAACACTAGTGTGAAAGTAGCCTAATAATTACTACATTGTGCCACAATTACAATTGTCTTAGAGGTGTTAAAATATTGTAAACCGAATTGTCCCTATTTGGGAGACTACAGACCGGAAGGAATTCATCTCGTAATGAGTTTTTTTAAACCCACCGGTAGTGTTTTTTAAAAATATATACAGTATATATCTATGTGCTGCAATTAGTGCAGGATAAAGCATCAAATTCCCTTTTAAAAACTGTATAAATGAACTGGTAAAATTTTTGGCAGGAAAATTTCTGAAAAATTTTGGTAAATTGTTTTCATAAAAATGTAGTTCACCTATTAGGTAGTAAAAATTGTGATACCAATTAGGCACAAAAATTGTGATGCACCAGTTAGGTACAATAAATTGTGATTAGTGTTGAGCAAACCCAAACTGTAAAGTTCAGGTCTGTACCGTATCAAGGTCATGCGAGGGACTTGTGCAGTTCGGAGGAAGAGGTGGTGGTCATACAGCGCCAGCCGCAGAGCAAAAGAGGGAGCAGGGTGCAAAAGCAGAATGGCCCTCCCCTAGTCAGTATGCCTTCTACTGCCCACCGCACCCAGGGACTGAGCACACCAAAGGAGTTCCCTGGCATGGCAGTTCTTCAGACAATGTGCTGATGACAAGACGCGAGTGGTTTGCACTCTGTGCAATCAGAGCCTGAAGTGAAACTTAAATGTTCTAAACCTGAGCACCACCTGCATTACCAGGCATCTAAATGCAAAGCACGAGCTGCAGTGGAGTACACACCTGAAAAAACAAATCTCAGGCTCCTTTTGCTCCCTCTTCTGCTGCGGTCTCGGCCTCTTCCTCCCCCTTTGGAGTGACAGTGGCACCTGCCACTCCGCAAACAGAGGATGTGGCACCAACACCACCACCTCAGTCACCCAGCATGTCTACACGGTCCCATATAATTGTTTAGCTGTCTATCCCCCAAACACTAGAGAAAAAAGGAAGTACCCCCATACCCACCCACAATCCCTAGCCCTGCATGCCAGCATTTCAAAATTCCTGGCCTTTGAAATGCTGTTCCGTCTGGTGGAGACACTTTTAAAAACCTTATGGCGGTCACTGTCCCACAGTACGTCGTGCCCAGCCGCCACTACTTTTCCAGGCGAGCCATCCCTGCCCTGCACAACCAAGTGGCGGACAAAATCAGGTGTGCACTGCGCAATGCCATCTGTGACAAGGTCCACATAACTACCGATACGTGGACCAGTAAGCACGGGCAGGGACGTTATATCTCACTAACTGCACACTGGGTAAATGCAGTGGAGGCTGGGCCTGAGGCGAATAGCAGTTTGGCGCATGTCCTACCGCCACCGAGGATTGCAGGACATTTCTCGTTGACTCCTGTTGCCTCCTCCTCCTACTCTGCTTCCTCATCCTCTACCGCCTCCTCATCCGGTCAGCGTAACACCTTCACCACCAACTTTAGCACAGCCAGGGGTAAACGACAGCAGGCAGTTTTCAAACTCATCTGTTTGGGGGGAAAAACCCACACCGCGCAGGAGCTGTGGATGGGCATGGAACAACAGACCGATGAGTGGTTGGTGCCGCTGAGCCTCAAGCCTGGCCTGGTGGTGTGCGATAACGGGCGAAATCGTAGCAGCTCTGGGGCTAGCCAGTTTGATGTGAATTCCTTGCCTGGCGCATGTGCTGAATTTGGTGGTGCAGAGGTTCCTGAAAAATTACTCCGACATGTCAGAGCTGCTACAGAAAGTGAGGTCCGTCTGTGCGCTCATCAGTTCTCACCCTGCTGCTGCTCGCCTGTCAGCGCTGCAGCGTAACTTCGGCCTTTCCGCTCATCGCCTCATGTGCGACGTACCCACAAGGTGGAACTCCACATTGCACATGCTGGAGAGACTGTGCGAGCAGCAGCAGGCGATAGTGGAGTTTCAGCTGCAGCACGCACGGGTGAGTCGCTCTGCGGAACAGCACCACTTCACCACCAACGAGTGGGCCTCCATGCGAGACCTGTGTGCCTTGTTGTGCTGTTTCGAGTACTCCACCAACATGGCCAGTGCCGATGACGCAGTCCTCAGCATTACTATTCCACTTCTATGTCTCCTTAAAAAAACAACTTTGGGCGATGATGGAAGAGGATGTGGCACAGGAGGAGGAGGAGGAGGAGGAGGAGGAAGAGGGATCATTTCCACGGTTATTAGGCCAGTCATTCACAAGTGGCATGGAGGGTGGGTTCCTGCACCAACAGAGGCCAGGTACACAACTGTCCAGCCAGGGCACAGTTCTGCAGGATGAGGAGGAGGAGGATGATGAGGAGGAACAGTGTTCACAGCAGGGTGGCACCCAAAGCAGAGGACACAGACTATATACTCACACAGAGGACAGCTTGTTGTTGCCTCTGGGCAGCCTGGCACACATGAGCGATTACATGCTGCAGTGCCTGCGCAATGACCGCAGAGTTACCCACATTATAACCAGTGCTGACTACTGGGTAGCCACCATGCTGGATCCCCGCTACAAGGACAAAGTGCCGTCTTTAATTCCGTCACTGGAGCGTGATCGTAAGATGCTCGAGTACAAGCGCATGATGGTAGACGCGGTGCTCATGACATTCCCACCTGATAGCGGGGCTCAGTAGAAACAAAAGGCAAAGGCAGAGGAGGAGGAAGAGGTCACCAACGCAGCTGGGGCACCGCCAGCACCTCAGAAGGCAGGGTTAGCATGGCCGAAATGTGGAAAAGCTTTGTCAGCACGCCACAACAACCAGCACCACCAGCTGATATGGAACATCTTAGCAGGAGGCAGCATTTCAGCAACATGGTGGAGCAGTATGTGTGCACACGCCTACACGTACTGAATGACGGGTCTGCCCCTTCAACTTATGGGTCTCCAAATTGGGCACATGGCCTGAGCTTGCCCTTTACGCCTTGGAGGTGCTGGCCTGCCCTGCAGCTAGTGTATTGTCCAAACATGTGTTCAGCACAGCAGGAGGGGTTATCACAGACAAGCGCAGCCGCCTGTATGTAAAAAAGGTACTAAAATTTTGGTGAGTAAATGCAATGAGCAGGACCGTGGTACGGTGCCAAATTATGCAGTGGGTCAGGATAAGTGTATAAAAGTCTATGGTTTGTTCGTGACGCCAATTGCAGCGTGCGCAGGGTACTGTTGCAGGGCCCTTTAAGATGTTGTAACTCACGTACTAGGTGAGGAATGCCAGAGTGGGGATAATGTCTCTATGTAGTGTCAACTGTGTCTCCTACCTTGGTACGGCGGGACTCCTGGATCCTGGCTCACTTGCAATAAATGAGTGTGTTGCTAGTAGGAGTAATTGAAGGATTTTGGTAGCAGTAAAGGAGATCCAGACTTGTAATAAGGTTCAACTTGTCTTTACTGGTTGCAGCATAAATCCACATGAGATACAGCATTAGTCTTTAGGTCCCAGCAGGTTTTCGGCAATGTATGGCAGGGATCAATATCTCTTCTGCTCCTATACTATGTGCCTGGAGAATATGGCAGGAATCTGTCTTCTGCTCTATCTTCTGCTTGGTATGGGTCTGACTAGCTGAGGAGGAATTTGGCCTCTCCTGGACTCTGCATAAGTTACTCACAGTTCTGCTCGCAGGGAATGTTTCGTCCTGGAGATCTGTAGTTCTGGAGGTGCTGCTTGCTTTCTACCAGCACTGAGGCTGAGGGCTCAGTCTGGGGTTGGTGATCTTTGGTCTCAGTCGAGACAGATCCTGGTTTGGAATCCCTATTTCTGGGAGCTCCTACTAACACAGCCTTCCCCTAGCAGGGGTGGCTGGCACACACACACACACACACACACACACTAACTTCCTTTCCTCCCCATGAGACAGGACATGGGCCAGCCCACTTCTGCCCATAGAGGGGGACTAAACTGGAATGTACTATTCCAGTTTAGAAACATTAAACTGAACTAAGTTCCTGGTGACACATTGCTGCCACCTGCTGGTGTACATAGAAATTACAGCAAATATATGTAACAGGCTTGAATAATGCACATTTGTGAGAATGTGATGGTAAATTACACAGGATGACAATGCAGATACACTTAACAGATTGTAGCGGGGTAAAAGTGTTTAGTAACTTAACTCTGGGATGTTACATAAACATACGCCATTACTACAAGTAGCATGCACTAATCTCTGGGGATGTAAGATGTGTGGAGTACATTACAGATACATTTTCAGTGTTCAGTCTACACCATCAAATTTGCATTAAAACAGGTGCACAATTAATATTTCCGGGACGTGTCGTATATCTTAAAGCAATTATTAATGCACAGACCAGGTTGTTTGGGGCAGGTTTCACAGTGGTAAGTCAGGGGTGTAGCGAGGAGAGGGGAAGCACCGTCCGCTCCCTGCTTCACTGTAATCCTGAGCTCTGGCGCTCCCCAGCAGGCCGCACATCATTCTGCTGCAGTAGCGTAGCCTGGGTTACCAGCACCCGGGGCAAGCAAAGTATTGCGCCCCCTAATCTGTAGACACACCCCTTTTTATAGAACCACACCCCAAATTATACAAAAGATCAACATTACCAATAATTCTATATAAAGGCCAAATAATACTAATACCACCTGGTCACATATGATGAGAATATTACCACCATACTGATAAATAATAAACTATACCAAAACCAGCATTACCAACACTAAACTACCACTTGTTTTTTGTGCACATGTGTTACTTGTGTTTTTTTGTTTCAGATTTCATGCTGATTTTTAAGAGATCTCACCCTTCTATTGAAAAGGGTGAAACCCACATAAAAAATTGCAAACACAATTAACATGCTGCAGATTTCAAACTCCGCACAGCAGGTTAATTTCCACACAGACAAAAGCTGCAAAGTGTACATGAGATTTGTGTAATCCCATACCTATTGCTGGTACTGTACTACACTGCAGATTTCCACTGCAAGGAAAAAACGCACATAATTGGCAACATATGAATGCAGCCTACTATACAAATAATACTGCTAAAACCATGAACACTTATTACCACCTCATAGTGATTGAAGACTACACCAGACTGATACTGGGAGTTCCTTTCGCCCAATCTGATGAAGTAGCCGCTCCATTCATTCTCTATGGGACTGCCGGAGATAGCCCAGTGCAGCGCTCGGCCATTTCTGGCAGTAGAGTTGGCCTTGCGGTTCGCCCGGCGGTCGTTTCGCAGCGAACTTTGCGTGTCCGCCTGACATGCAAACATATGGAGATATTCGCGCCCGCCATATTCTTTTACATTGTGAAGAACTTTGACCCATGACACATCCATCCGGTGGTACAGGACAGCCAATTGAGACGTTTCAGCACATGGACATACCGCCTACCTTATGAATAAACCTGATCTGGCCGCCATTTCACATTCAGTGTTTTGCCAGTGTAGGGAGAGGTTGCTGTGTGGAGCAGGGACAGACTGTTAGGGACACCAAACGCTAGCTAATAGGGCCACAAAAGTCCTTTTAAGGACTGGTATAGGTGTGCTATCGATAGGTGTGATACACAGAGGGGTGCGATATACTTTCAATATACTTATAATGAGTCAAAAACACATAGATCTATATAGTGATAACCTGGATGTCAGGGGCCTAGGGGCTTACTAAGGGCATTTTTATATAGGGTAAGGCTCCAGACGGGGTCGCTATTATCAGGGCGGGTGGTCTGTGGTTAGGCTATCAGGGCCAGAATAGCACCCCCTGTAGGGCAATATCAGGGACAGTTCTTTGCCCACCCTGTCCTTCAATACCACATCATCATCTAGCCCAGGGATGGATGGTTTTTTTGCTTTCCCTCCGGGATTCACGGATTTTCACTGGAACCCCCCGGATTGTGGTAGGACATATGGTTTCTGATTTGGTGCCGCCAAGCACCTGATTTAGTGCCGCCGAGCACTTGTTATTGCCGACCACATCTATGCTTTTTGCTTAACTTTAATAATTTAATTAATTTTTATTTTGAGGGATATCATTCACACGTCCGCAAAATGGGTCCGCATCCATTACGCAATTTTGCGGAACGGGTGCAGACCCATTAATTTTCAATGGGGCCGGAATGCGCTGTTCGCATCCGCATTTGCGGAGCCGCACTTCTGCATCCGTGGTTCCGTTTCCGCAAAAAAAAAATAGAACATGTCCTATTCTTGTTCACAATTGCAGACAAGATTAGGCATTTTCTATTATAGTGCCGGCGATGTGCGGTCCACAAATTGCAGAATGCACATTGCCGGTGTCCGTGTTTTGCGGATCCGCAAAACACTTACGGACGTGTGAATGGACCCTCAGAGTAACATTATTCAAGGTTACGTTTTATCTTCATGTATATTCTAATGGATTGCCTTCCTTGTACAATGTTATAATATACTTTCTATGTTATAGTGCATTTGTATTGTGCGGCAGTTGTGTGCGGTTCTGCTGCGATACTGGAGGTATATAGAGGGACAAGCGTTATTGGGACAAATGATTTCTACTGGTGTGATATACCAGTCGCCCCCCAAATAAACTGATTGAAGAGGGTGTTATATACCAATATACTTTCTTTATAGTGCATTTGGGTACTGTATAGTGCATTTGCGCATGCGCGTACGCTAAAATTATATTGCCGATATTTCACATTGAAAAAAAATTATGAATGGAGATTGCAAATTCGAATAATACATCTGGTATGTCACTGTCCATGTTGTGGGGCTATTTGTGCACTTCTAGTAATTATTTCTTGGCTGCAAATATGAGCTGTAGGTTTTTCAGGTTCGCCTGCCATTAAAATGAATGGGACCCGTCGCGAACTTGCGGTTCGCGAACATTTGATCGTGTTCGCGCGATAGCGTTCACGAACCGTCCCGGCAGATGTTCGTCCATCACTATTGGTAAATGGGCAAGACACAATTTTCAAAAATGTCCGCAAAGAGCTTCTATTTTTGATATATTAAGTATAGCATTAATGCAATTTAGTTACATCCGTGTTTTCAGTGTTTGGGACCCGCCGCAAACTTGCGGTTTGCGAACATTTGATAGTGTTCGCGAATCGTCCCGGCAGATGTTCGTCCATCACTATCTGGCAGTCCCATAGAGAATGACTGGAGTGGCAGAGAGCATGCCTGACCTGGCACTCAATCAGATTGAGGGAACAGGATTCCGGTTTTTGGGATCAGTGGGGTCCCTGTAGTCAGACCCCCACTAATCAGTTAGTTATCCCCATCCTATAGATAGGAGATAACTTCCAAAATTGGCAAAACCACTTGAATTTATACATATACCGTATATATAATATATTTATATATATTGTAAGCCTGCAAGGGGGGGACATTCACGGAGGCACAGATGATATAAGGTTCACGGCACTTTTATTTAGGGTCCAATTTCACATGCTTTTTAGTGGAAGCCAGGATTTCCAGTATTGCAGTAACAAATCAGAAAACAAAAGCCTTCCCGTCTGGGACTAACTAATAACACAGAGTTAGCCTAACCACTGTAGCCTAGGTGAGACAAACGTTCACACAGCATGTAGTTTTCTCACTGGTCCTCAGTATTCACAGCACCGTGTGCTGTCCTTGCAGGCCTCCACCTAAGTGAGGCCACAGCACTCTGTATATAGTAACCTAACGAGGTTAACTGCCTTAAAGGTGTTTCAGAGCATACCAACAAACTGGCCTGGAAGGAAGGGAACGGTTGCTCCCTCTACCAAGCTTAACAACCGTTCCGCATAATCCAGGCCCCGCGTATTTCCAGAAAGAATCCTGCCTAAACAACTAAGTTTGTTCAGGTCACAGCACTCCCTGGATTACACTTCCCCCAGGTGAGAAATCTGGGTGAAATATACCTTCCTTCCACCAGTATTCCACCTGCATGACCACTATACAGGGAGTGCAGAATTATTAGGCAAGTTGTATTTTTGAGGATTAATTTTATTATTGAACAACAACCATGTTTTCAATGAACCCAAAAAACTCATTAATATCAAAGCTGAATATTTTTGGAAGTAGTTTTTAGTTTGTTTTTAGTTTTAGCTATTTTAGGGGGATATCTGTGTGTGCAGGTGACTATTACTGTGCATAATTATTAGGCAACTTAACAAAAAACTAATATATACCCATTTCAATTATTTATTTTTACCAGTGAAACCAATATAACATCTCAACATTCACAAATATACATTTCTGACATTCAAAAACAAAACAAAAACAAATCAGTGACCAATATAGCCACCTTTCTTTGCAAGGACACTCAAAAGCCTGCCATCCATGGATTCTGTCAGTGTTTTGATCTGTTCACCATCAACATTGCGTGCAGCAGCAACCACAGCCTCCCAGACACTGTTCAGAGAGGTGTACTGTTTTCCCTCCTTGTAAATCTCACATTTGATGATGGACCACAGGTTCTCAATGGGGTTCAGATCAGGTGAACAAGGAGGCCATGTCATTAGATTTTCTTCTTTTATACCCTTTCTTGCCAGCCACGCTGTGGAGTACTTGGACGCGTGTGATGGAGCATTGTCCTGCATGAAAATCATGTTTTTCTTGAAGGATGCAGACTTCTTCCTGTACCACTGCTTGAAGAAGGTGTCTTCCAGAAACTGGCAGTAGGACTGGGAGTTGAGCTTGACTCCATCCTCAACCCGAAAAGGCCCCACAAGCTCATCTTTGATGATACCAGCCCAAACCAGTACTCCACCTCCACCTTGCTGGCGTCTGAGTCGGACTGGAGCTCTCTGCCCTTTACCAATCCAGCCACGGGCCCTTCCATCTGGCCCATCAAGACTCACTCTCATTTCATCAGTCCATAAAACCTTAGAAAAATCAGTCTTGAGATATTTCTTGGCCCAGTCTTGACGTTTCAGCTTGTGTGTCTTGTTCAGTGGTGGTCGTCTTTCAGCCTTTCTTACCTTGGCCATGTCTCTGAGTATTGCACACCTTGTGCTTTTGGGCACTCCAGTGATGTTGCAGCTCTGAAATATGGCCAAACTGGTGGCAAGTGGCATGTTGGCAGCTGCACGCTTGACTTTTCTCAGTTCATGGGCAGTTATTTTGCGCCTTGGTTTTTCCACACGCTTCTTGCGACCCTGTTGACTATTTTGAATGAAACAGATTGTTCGATGATCACGCTTCAGAAGCTTTGCAATTTTAAGAGTGCTGCATCCCTCTGCAAGATATCTCACTATTTTTGACTTTTCTGAGCCTGTCAAGTCCTTCTTTTGACCCATTTTGCCAAAGGAAAGGAAGTTGCCTAATAATTATGCACACCTAATATAGGGTGTTGATGTCATTAGACCAACCCCTTCTCATTACAGAGATGCACATCACCTAATATGCTTAATTGGTAGTAGGCTTTCGAGCCTATACAGCTTGGAGTAAGACAACATGCATAAAGAGGATGATGTGGTCAAAATACTCATTTGCCTAATAATTCTGCACGCAGTGTGTAGCGTACGGGGACTGTAATACCCGTCACTACAAAAGGGTCACTTGGTGTGCTGTCGTCCCCCCTTATTTATGGGGAAGTTGGTATATGTCATCTTTATAAAATGTCATGTAATGTAATGCTATGTATTTCCCTGTTACTGTGAAACTTGCATGTACAGGCCTGCTAGGGGTGTCATTCCAGCTCTTAGTCACTAGAGGGAGCTAGGGAGCCCTAGTTTATATAAGGCCCAGTCAGGGAAAGGAAAGTCAGTCTTAAGTGGGAGTCTAAAGCTGCAGCCTGTAGTCTGAAGTTGGAGCTTAGACTATGTCAGAGACAAGTCCAGGCCTGAAGCCTGCGGACCAGGAGAGGGTATTGCAGTCCCTGTAACCGGGTTCCAGATCCAAGGAGAAGGTTCCCCTCCTGAACTTATATATGCAGAAGCAGGAAGACCACTGTTAAACAGCCTGGGAGTTCAGAAGTTTCTAGAGCCTGAGGAAGCTGAGAGAGAGACAGAGGCATGTCAAGGAAAGCAAGAGGTACTCAAGACAACAGAGGAGGTACTTGATAGATATAAAACCAAGGATATACGCCAGAGCTAGGGCATTGGACCTTGGGGAAGATTTCCTATGTTCCAGGATCAGTCAGGAATAGAGTGCAAGCCGCCTGTACTACAAATCCTGTGTTTAACACTCTGAAGTCACCTTGCTATATATTGCCTGCATCAAATGTAATGTAACCAGCTGTCTGCAAAGGAACTGCGCTTCCATCTATGTCCATGCATGATGATTACTAAAGTTTGAGTTCTGTTTTAACATCACGTGGTTCCTCAGTTATTCCTGCTATCAGCAAACGGCGTGCCACCGTTTAATTGGCACTGGCGTCACGAACATTTCCTATCATCCCCTGCCCTTGCAGAGAGTCAGCCGTCTCAGGTTAGTGTCATGATTGCACTACAACACCCAGGAACACTATTACACCTAACTTGAGTACGCTGCGCCTCTCTTTTGGCGTCACGAACAGGATACGCACGTTTTCTAGTGCTAGAAGCGTGAACTTTGTGCCTTTTACAGTTGCCCTGTGACCAAAGTGACAAATTGCCTGTTTATTTAAAGTGGACTTTGTGGACTGAAAATCATACCAAAAGTGTACCAAAAACCTCCAAAAAGCGCTGTGCAGTGTTGCACTATCAAGAGGAAGAAAATCGCCACATTGGAGTGTGGTTTTATGGACTTTTCATCATCCTGCTTGCTGTCAGTGAATAGACAGCGTTTATACCCAAAGATGGCCGCTGAGGCTACTGAAATAGCTGCTGCGTCATCTTCATCCCGAAAAGGCGGGAAAAATTGGCGCCTTTCTGAGGAAATAGCGGGAAGGAGTTCAAGGTCAGGCGCCACTGCTTATCTGGACATTTGCATGTCGGCCAGCATGGACTCCGCCTTCCCCATACTGGAATACTTGGGGGGCAGCCTCCCAGTGCAATGGGAGGATCTGGCTGATCTTATTGGCGCCACCCTGTCGCTCTCCAGAGAAGGATCGAGCATGTTGGAGAGTGAGCACCGCTTTGCTGCAACGTCCGCGCCTGAAATACCAAAAATGAATGATATTGGTGTAGAGCCAGAAGAGGCTCCAACGGCCTACTCTCCGGGACCGGAGAAACCCGCCTGCCCGCCACGGGAGAAAGAACCAGAGCCCTGCTATGGCTCTTGGAGAGACTTCTTTCAGCCCTCTTTCAAGTGGTCCTCACTAATGGCAGAGATCCGGGAGGCCGCTATAAAGCGGAATACAAAGACTAAAATCTATTATGAGGAGCTGACCAAGACTATCCATGAACGACACACCAACACCCAACCCCGCCTGGAAAGGAGAAAGGGGTTGGTGGTGTCCTTTGACAAAGCCCGTGGCTACGGGTTCATACAAGATTACCTGACTGGCAGAGACCTATATGTTAACAGAAGATCTGTCAAGAGAGACTACCTCCCTTCCTATCAGCACAGCCTCCGCGAGGGAGAGGAAGTGGAGTTCACCCCTGCCGAGAGCCTGAGAGGCCCTTATGCAACTGCTGTGACCCGTCCCAAGCGAGAACCTGAGGACTGGGAGGCAGAAGAAGAAGACTACTCTGGCTGCGAGCGGGAACCAGAACGCTCTCCAGAGCCGGCCCATCACGCCTTCCAGGAGCGGAGCTCCTTCTTTGGGCCTAACGTCTTCTGGCAGCCAACCGTGTTGGAAAAATGGGTGAGCCCCTATCCTTCCCCCGAGCTGCCTCGTCGGGAGAAGACCATACAAGATATGGAAAACTTAAAAGGACTTCGCAATACCTTTGAGAACATCCGGAGGGGTCGGAGACCCGATGCATCACCAGAACCTGCAGAGGCCGAGTCCGCGCCATCGTTGACTGTACCTGCGCCGGCGGCGCCAGCAGATGACAGCGACTCTGACACGGAGAGCATCGGTGAACAGATTGTCCGGCTGGAGGAGAAGTTGCGGGAGCTGCGCAAGATCGCGACCGCCAGGATCCAGACGCCGCCAAAGAAGGACGAGGTAAGGGTGCCTGTCACCATCCGTAAACCACCGTCTGCTAATGTTGCTCCGTCAAGGCCCCAAGGAAGACCCGTTATTCCTGTGAGTTGCTGCACCGAGCCCACCGGACCGCTTGCGGCGGCGGTACCAACTGTCTTACATCCCACAATTATCATGCCGGGACCAGTACGGTCCACCCAAGGGTTTACCCCTAGGCCCATGGGGCCAATACCTATTAGGGGCCCCTTTACCTTGCAGCTGCCCCCTAACACCGTTATGTGGGCCCATCCTCCTGTAGAGGACTACTACAGGCCGTATTTGCCAGCAGAGCTGGGTAATGATGACATACCCCTGTGAATCAGCCTGCTAGGCCTTTGATTTATTTCACCAAAGAATGATGTTATTAACCCTTCCAGGACAGGAGTCCTATGTTTCCTGGTCGTTTGTTGCTGCTGCCAGTTTATCCACGGCTCAGTGGTAGGTGTTGACCACTGAAGTAATAAAGTCAACAAAGCCAAGTTTGTTTCCAGGATCTCCTGCCTGCTTTTGCTATCCCACGCCAAGTTGTGCCTGTTCCTTTGTTGCACCTTTTACCCTTACCCCCCTTTTCAGGTTGATCAGGGGTATTACAGCACTTGTTTTATATTGTGCAACTTGATACTAAGGAACCGTGCCCGGAGACAGACTCAAAAGAACCTGAGCCTCTGAGATTTTTGCTCTTTTAAAAGGAAATGTGCCCAGAGATGGACTCCACCGCATGAGAGCCTCTGTGATTTAATAGGAAAGTAAGCTGGGTACGGACTCATGTTTGTTCTTTGAGCCTCCAAGAACTTTTATACTGTTTTATCTATTTTGCTGTTCTATTATGGACTTATTCATTGTCATGGACTATCCTGGTTATAATGTTACGCTGTGCCAGGTCAGCGCCCCAGTTCCATTCACTATCCTGAGGAGAAGAGAACGACGCCCCTTGTCACCACCCTTCGTCTTTGCCAATTGGACCTGATATGAATGTAAATGCAGATGAATTACATATATGTATGCCTGCATGTCTCTTTTTTCTGTTTCAGGTAGAGATTCCAGTTGGGCGAGCCCTGATGGAGTACGAGGTCGTACTCAGCTTAAAGCAGTGGGGTATGTAGTGTACGGGGACTGTAATACCCGTCACTACAAAAGGGTCACTTGGTGTGCTGTCGTCCCCCCTTATTTATGGGGAAGTTGGTATATGTCATCTTTATAAAATGTCATGTAATGTAATGCTATGTATTTCCCTGTTACTGTGAAACTTGCATGTACAGGCCTGCTAGGGGTGTCATTCCAGCTCTTAGTCACCAGAGGGAGCTAGGGAGCCCTAGTTTATATAAGGCCCAGTCAGGGAAAGGAAAGTCAGTCTTAAGTGGGAGTCTAAAGCTGCAGCCTGTAGTCTGAAGTTGGAGCTTAGACTATGTCAGAGACAAGTCCAGGCCTGAAGCCTGCGGACCAGGAGAGGGTATTGCAGTCCCTGTAACCGGGTTCCAGATCCAAGGAGAAGGTTCCCCTCCTGAACTTATATATGCAGAAGCAGGAAGACCACTGTTAAACAGCCTGGGAGTTCAGAAGTTTCTAGAGCCTGAGGAAGCTGAGAGAGAGACAGAGGCATGTCAAGGAAAGCAAGAGGTACTCAAGACAACAGAGGAGGTACTTGATAGATATAAAACCAAGGATATACGCCAGAGCTAGGGCATTGGACCTTGGGGAAGATTTTCTATGTTCCAGGATCAGTCAGGAATAGAGTGCAAGCCGCCTGCACTACAAATCCTGTGTTTAACACTCTGAAGTCACCTTGCTATATATATTGCCTGCATCAAATGTAATGTAACCAGCTGTCTGCAAAGGAACTGCGCTTCCATCTATGTCCATGCATGATGATTACTAAAGTTTGAGTTCTGTTTTAACATCACGTGGTTCCTCAGTTATTCCTGCTATCAGCAAACGGCGTGCCACCGTTTAATTGGCACTGGCGTCACGAACATTTCCTATCATCCCCTGCCCTTGCAGAGAGTCAGCCGTCTCAGGTTAGTGTCATGATTGCACTACAACACCCAGGAACACTATTACACCTAACTTGAGTACGCTGCAAGTGTACTATATATATATACATTTGTGTGTGTACATTTGTGTGTGTATATATATATATGTACATGTGTGACAGATAGATAATAGAAAATAACTTATACAAGCAACAAGCAGCAACTTACATGCTGGATCACACTGGGGCCAGGATGGTGGGGGTTATATTCTATAGTGCTATATATTCGTTTTTGACCCACGCCTGTATTGAGTGCGCAATATTCTAGTATTACGCGATCATTACCTTGCCGATTTTCGCATAAAAAAGTTGAATATAACGAATATGCGAATTCGCGAATATATGACAGAGATTTTATCAAAATATTGACAAAATATCACAAATTCGAATATGACCCCTGCCGCTCATCACTACTGGTAACATGTCTGCCATTTTGTGTTTGTACCGGGGGTCTTAGTACGTTGCCACCCAGTACTGGTCCTTGCCCTTTATGCTTTTTATACAGGGGTCCCTCTTCAAACACTGGAGCATGAAGGCCCCCATTTGCACTAAATTGGAAGCGGTGGAGCACCCTGGCTCCTGCTCATTGCCCAGGAGAAGGTCATCCTCGGTCTCCTCCCTCTAGCCACGGACAACACCAGGGATCCCCGGAAAGTTTAAAGTCCCCCTGAAAGCCTGCTCTTTTTGCTCCTCCTCCTGCCCCCAGCCACCATCCTCCTCTGACTCCTCTTCAGCCTCCTACTGACTTGTCTCAGATGTAGTAGCCCCCCTGGGAATTCATTCAGCATTGCGACTTCCTCATCTTCCTGCTCCTGCTCCTCGATGGCTTGATCAATGACACAATACAATGCACGCTCCAGAAAGAAGGCGTAAGTTATGATGTCCCTGATGGCGCCCTGGCTGCGACTGACCAGTTTTGTGATCTCATCAAATGCCCGTAGAAGTCTGCCTGTGTCGCGCATGAGCAGCCACTGACGCGGTGAAAAAACCAAAGCTCCCCAGAACCTGTCCTGCTGCAGAGTTCGTACAGGTAGTCGTTAACGGCACGTTTCTGCTAGAGCAGACTATCAAGCATATACAAGGTGGAGTTCCAGCATGTCGGGCAGTCACAAATCAGACGTCTGACAGGCAGGTGGTTTCACCGCTGAATGTCAGCAAGACGAGCCATGGCCGTGTAAGATCTTCTAAAATGGCCAGAGATTTTCCTGGCCTGTCGCAAGACGTCCTTGACCTCGGGGTATTTGGCAACGAATCGCTGCACAACTAAGTTCAGGACGTGTGCCATGCACGGCACATGTGTCATTTTGCCCTGTTTCAGCACGCTCAGCAGATTGGCACCGTTGGCGCACACCACTTTACCAAATGTCAAATTGAGCAGGGTTAGCAACTGATCGGCCTGTGACCGCAGAGCTGAAAGGAGTGCAGGACCGGTGTGGTTCTTGGATTCCAGGCACAACAGCCGCAGCACAACATGGCAACTTCTCACCTGGCGCGTCGAATAGGTTCCGGGGAGCTTGGGGGGCACAGCGGAAGATGCGGTAGCAGTGGAAAAGGAGGAGTCAGCCGAGGAGAAGACGGAGGATGGAGTAGGCGGAGGAGAAGAAGAGGCAGGCCTGCATGCAATCCGTGGCGGTAACACCAAATCCACACGGGTGCCACGGGTTACATGCTTGACTGCAGTCAGAAGGTTCACCCAGGCAGTGGGCACTAAAAATTATGTACCTTCCCTGCCCGTGTTTGCTAGACCACGTATCTGTGGTCAGATGTATCTTGGCACCGACACTGTGTGCCAGAGATATTTTCAATTACCGCTGAACGTGGCCATATAGCTCTGGGATGCCTTTCTGGGAGAAATATCCTTCTGGGGACCTGGGGTGTTCCAATGGCCACAAATTTTCTAAAGGCCTCCGAGTGCACCAGTTTATTTGGCAGTAGTTGGCGGGCTAGCAGTTCCGACAAGCCGGCGGTCAGCCGTTGGGCAAGAGGGTTATCCAGCCTCAATCAATATTTGGTGGAAGCAGGTATATCAATCCCCTTAATCTGTATTTTGTGGAAGCAGGTATATCAAACCCCTTAAGCAGTATTTTGTGGAAGCAGGTATATAGAACCCCTTATTCAATATGTCACACGTGCACAGGATCATTGTAATCTATGCTGCTGTGTGCTCCCGTGCACATGATCAATTCTGTTCAGGGACATATGGCCCGCTCACGGACCGTATATGTCAGATGGCATACGATCGCATGCAAGAGGCCTTATAAGATGAAGTAAAGGTGGTTACAAATCTACACTGAAACTCCCCAGTGGGACCGGTAGGTTTTTAGTGGATTACACTCTTTTTATGAAACTGCATATTAATGTTGTCTTATAAATTATTAAGCCATGGATCATAGTGTTGACTAGGGTGACCAATTTCATAACCCCCAAAAGGAGGACACCATACTCGGGACAGTGGGTGACGATTCAACACACAAAATGGAAACCGTACTCTATATACCAGAATCAGAGGATATTACAGGGAGGAGGTATAAGAGGAGAGGACTACAACTCCCACCATGCCCAAGAGTTCAGATGTAACTATGCGCCCAATTGCACAAACTATCAAGCAATCTGGACGTACAGTTACGCCCAATGTTAAGAAGTAGTAGATATATTCTTGCTAAAAACCTTAGTAGAATGTTCCCATGTATTATGTATTTACACATAGCAGAAGTATCATTTTGTATGTTTTGTGGTAATTGGAAATTTATTTTGTGCCCAAATTATATTTTTTTTTGCAGTTACAAAAAATATATATATATTTTTTAAAAATATATATATATACTGTATATATATATATATATATATATATATATATAATTATACTTCTGCTATGTATGAATACCTAATACATGGAAAAATTCTACTGAGGTTAGCCAGAATATATTTACTACGTATTAACATTTAGCTGTATAGCTCAGTGTTTGAGTTTTTGCCTTCAATGTAGATGGTGATGAGTTTGAAACCAGGCAGAAACACTTAAAAAATAGAAGCTAAATAAAACGTCAGCAGATTTGTACCTATGACACTGGCTGAACTATTGCATGTGCGCTTGGCAGCTGAAGACATCTGTGTTGGTCCCATGTCCATATGTGCCCGCATTGCTGAGAATAAAATTTTAATATATGCAAATGAGCCTCTAAGGGCAACAGGAATGTTGCCGTTACACCTAGAGGTTCTGCTCTCTCTGCAGCTGCTGCACCCTTTGCACTTTGGTTGACAGGGCCAGGCAATGTAAATGTGACACTGACTTCTCCTAAAATCAATGAAAGTGCAAAGGGAGCAGCAGTTGCAGAGAGAGCAGAGCCTCTAGGTGTAACGGCAACGCCCCTGTTGCTCCTAGAGGCTGATTTGCATATAATAAAAATAATTTTTCTCAGCAATGCGGGCACATATGAACATGGGACCAACACAGATGCCTTCAGCCGCCAATCACACATGTAACAGGTCAGCCAGTGTCATAGGTACAAATCTGCTGACAGATGCCCTTGAAATACACAAGGTGTCCCCAAGTATACTGACAGTGCTTAGGGATTCTCACTTCATCTTTATAGCACTGACTCCATATATGGACATAGAGCAAGGGTGTGACAAACCGCATCTCGCAGCCCCGCCTGACGTCACAGAATGTCGGGATCACGAGGTACGGTGTTGTCACTGGTTACCAAGACGTGACGTTACGCTTCTGTGGGAGTACATGAGGTCAGCTTGGCACAATTTTACACTAACACCTTCCCTCCTGTCCACACAGGCACAGGGAGTGAGAGAGGGTGGCCCACACAAACCTCCCTCCGGTGTGGCACAACACTCGCTTACAACCCTGACAAACCGGGAAAGCCCTTTCACTGCCCCCAGTGAAACAGAGTCCCGTAGACTGCCACCAGTTCTTCATTAGATATAAGCCCGGCCCGTCAACGGGTAGAAGGTAGCATGTAATGTTATATCGAGACACGGACGCGTGGGATTCGTGGATTGAGATAAAGAACAGCGCAAGATTAAATTATATATTTAATTTCCTTAAGGGCGCATTAGACACAACACTATATACGCACAGATATATACAATGGTCTGATATGCAAATACAGATGATGGTACAAAGATAAAGTAAGTTACCGTATATGTATGTGGTCCTTTAGAGCTGTAATCTTGTATGGTTGGACACTATGGCCACACGGGAGGCGGCGACGTAAGCAGGATTTCCAGGTTCCTCCAAACACATTACTTAGCATGACTTCCTTTCAGAAAAGACAATGGCCAGTGCCCTGTACGGGCACTTTAACCATTAGTCGGTCACACCCCTCCCTTCCTCTGGAAAGATACCACTCTTTCTCCCTTTGGCCTGGCAGCTAGAGATCCAAAAACACATTATGGCTCATAGCTCCTCACCAGAAGGTCATAGGGAGATGGTTCTGGTATCAGTTAATCTGCCTGGGTTCTGGATATAATTGGAGACCAAACATGGCATTTATATTTGGTTCCAACTAGGAGTTCTCTGTATCTCCCCTTCCCTGCGTCCCACAAGCAAACAAAGACTGGGAGAACATCCGTATCGGTCCCAGGGTCTCAAAGACGTAAACAGTGTATTTCTGAGATTTGCAGTCATTTCATAATTTCTTATGAACTCCTGGTTCCACAATGTCTAGAGAGTTCTTTTATTCTAGAAGAACAGCTCAGTCTCCCCAGCAGGCAGTCGTCCTGTCAGTAGAGCTTGCTTCCAGCGTGGCTGATGGGAATCTGAAATGTAAACACTCTGACGTGAAGTTGAGCCCCCTGTGGAGTTTGCTTCTTCTGCCAGATGACAGCAAATGGGCAGGTATTAAATCAGAACTCGTCATTTCCTCACAAGGGGCTCCTAAGCCATATATGGAGTCAGAGCAGGGACTTCCAGAAGTACTGACTCCATATATAGACATAGAGCAGAGACTCCCAGATGCACTGACTCCATATATGGACACAGAGCAGGGACTCACAGAAGCACTGACTCTATATATGGACATAGAGCAGGGACTCCCAGAAGCACTGACTCCATATATGGACATAGAGCATTGACTCCCAGAACCACTGACTCCATATATGGACATAGAGCAGGGACTCCCAAGGGCTCTTTCACATGAGCGGATGCCATGCGGGTAATCCGCTGTGTGAAAGAGTGCCAAGCCCTCCTTCAGCTCTTCAGAAGTTGTGAGGTTTGGTCTTAGGTTCCCACTTTAAGAAATTAAAGCTGAGCTCTGAAGGGTTGCTGTGGGTAACTAAGAGTTTTACTGGTAGAGAGTGGGGGTCATTTACTAAGATTGGCTTTTTACGGTCTTTCACTCCCCTTTCGCTCTGGTTTTGCTGACAAAGGATGCCTCTAATTTATGACAACATGTGAACCTTCAGTCTGTGCATCTGGAGTGAAATCTAGACCAGCCCCTGACTGGAGTCCTTTTTGCCAACATTTACGCCTATTCCCAGGCATAAATGTTGGTAAATTTGTTGGGGCCAAGGGCACGCAAATGCCACACCCAAAATATTTTCAGACGGGTGTTCAAAAAGTTGCAAAAGAGAGGGTTGTGTGAAATTTTTACACTAGAATCTGGCGTTTGTAAATGACCCCCATTGTTGTTAAAGGCCCTGTGTGAATCCCCCTAAGGGCCCGTTCATATGGTGGAATTATTGGCGTAGTCCCTGTAACATGGTGTCAGCCTTTCATTGTTTTCAATGGGCAGCGCTACAGTTCTCAGGCCATGACTGCACTAAGAAGAGAGTCCGCTCTCGGTTTAGCTCCATTCAGTAGAGGCAACCCACCAGCAGGACCACGGCATGAAAACTGAACAACTGTGACAGAAACCACGGCAGTTTCTCCCACTGTATACATGTCAGATTTTGACAGTGTGAACAGACCCAAAGGTAGCCATCACAGACAGTAATGGTCAGTTCGCAGTGTTTGCCAGCTAACACATGTGGGCTGCCATCTTGACTCACCCGTCTGGCGATGCACAGGTAAGCCCTTACCTGTGCCTGTGCCGGGAGCCGGTCTGAAATCAAATGCGGTCACCGGGAGCAGGCAGTTCCGAGAACAACCCGATGAAGGCCCGTTCTCGGAACTGCCTGCTCCCGGAGACCGCATTTGATCTCAGATCGGCTCCCGCCACAGGTACAGGTAAGGGCTTGCCTGTGCATTGCCGGACGGGTGAGTCAAGATGGAACCGCCGTGTTAGAGTAGGTCCCACCTGATAAGAAGCTACCTTGTCGTCTGGTAGGTGGGCCCGATATATTTTTGATCAATAATATGCCCTAAGAGCTTCTTCAGTAAGTATTGGCGTCATGTATTTGACCCTGTTCACACATTCACCTGTTCACTCAGTCTTAGTGCATTTAGTGGTGTGCTGCTACTTTTTTTGTTTGATATATATAGCAAACAAAAAAAGTAGCAGCACACCACTAAATGCACTAAGACTGAGTGAACAGGTAAATGTGTGAACAGGGTCAAATACATGACGCCAATACTTACTGAAGAAGCTCTAAGGCTGCGTTCACACTTGAGCGTAATTGATATGCGCATTTAACGCACGTTTTTGTCGCGCGTTTTTGTCCATAGTCAACGCGCGTATTACGTGCGTTTGTGTGATTAACAGCAGTGTCCTATGGCCGCAAACGCGCGACAAAACGCCCCAAAGAAGCTCAAGAACTTTTTTGAGCGTAGGGCGTTTTTCAGCGCGTTCAAACGCGCTGTAAAACGCTCAAATGAGAACCAGGGCCATAGGGAAGCATTGGTTTTCATGTGTTGAGCGTTTTACAGCGCGTTTGAACGCGCTGTAAAACGCTCAAGTGTGAACCCAGCCTTAGGCTGGGTTCACACCTGAGCATTTTACAGCGCGTTCCTACGCGCTGTAATACGCTCAACAGGCAAAAACCAATTATTCCCTATGGGCATGGTTCCCACCTGAGCGTTTTACAGCGCGTATGAACGCGCTGTAAAACGCCCTACGCCCCCAAGAAGTAAAGGAGCTTCTTTGGGGCGTATTGTCGCGCGTTCCCGCCCATAGATTTCAACGAGAACGCGCCTAAATGGGCGTTCCTTGTTTCCTCATTTAAAAACGCGCGTACGTACGCACGTTTCTCACTTAGCAACAGACCACTCCTAGGTAACCAGCCACATTTCTCACAGCCGACATGATGGAGGATCAAGCCATAGACAGTGAGACCCTGATTCGGCTGGTACAGGAGAGGCGATTCCTGTACGACATGCAGGATCCCCAGTACAAGAACAGGAGAATCAGGCAGCAGACCTTGGAAGCCATTGGAAAGAATATATGGCCAGAATGGAATAGTTTGACAAAGCAAGTGAAAGAGGCAAAAGGTACAACAGACATTGTCATGTGTATTTTAATAAAAGGATCAATATTCCTCCACGTGTGATCATTAGTATATATAGTATATGCACAGTAAACTGCATGCGTTGTTTTTGAGGGTATTATGTGATTTCTGAGTAGAACTCAGACTGCTGATGTCACCACCAGCCTCCATTTTGTGTGGTGACTAGTGGTGACATAAGCAGTCTGAGTTCTACCCAGAAATCACATAAAAATACCCTCAGAAACAACGCATGTTGAGAGTGGGTGTGCCCATAATTGCTAGATGTTAATTGTCAATATAAAAAAAAAGGTGATCACAACAGTCTAATCTAAATCAACTTTATTTATACAAAATACAAGTACACAACGCACCACTGAACAAAGAGAAGGCAAAGTCTTTATTTATATAATTAAGCTTGTATAGCTTGCAATTGCCATGGCACCTCCCCCTCCGGTGATATGAAATAGGCCGCAAACTTGTCCCTAATGGTGGCTCCATGTGTGGTACCACGGACGCCGGTGCAATTTGTACTCCTCTTGGGTTTTATCACGCGGATATGCTTTCTGTCTAGCGCCCCCACACAATTAGGGAAATTGCATGTTTGGTAAAATGTGTGGGCAATTTTCTGCCACTCATCCTTGTTCGGTTTGGACATCACAACCGCATGAAGGACATCCCATATGGCACTGCATGTTTCCCGGATGATGTCGCTTGCTGTCGATTTACCAATCATGAAGGCATAGTGCAGACTGACCAATGACTGTCCAGTTGCTAAATACCTAAGATATGGAAAAGGAAAGATAAATTAAATTTGTTGATGTTTATATCTTTTTTCAACAGTCAATACCCTGAAGTTAAAATGGAAGAGCCTGAAGGATGCCTTCATGCGGCACCGACGAAAGGAGCGGGAGTTCAGAAGCGGAGCTGCTGCAATGGCCCCAGCAAGCTACATCCACTCTGAGCAATTGGCTTTTCTAGTGCCCTGCACAGAGATGCGTGGGTAGCTAAATTCAATACGAATGTTTGTGAGGGTTATGTGTGACAGTACATTCATTCATAATCCTATATTGCACGTACTTATACACACTTTACTTTTTACAGCACTGACAGTAGCTGAATGGCTACAGAGAGGCAGGATGAGGAAGATGAGGAGGCCACCAGGGAAAGCGACGCCTGCGTCTCTACTGGGCCTGCTAGTACAACGCCACCAAATGCCACATCACCATCATTAACCCCCACACCTACTGCCCCACCTGCCCAGGAACCGACCAGTGGTAAGGCCAATCCGAGATCACGGAGAAGGAGGCCGGAACGAGAGGAGGATCGGCTGATTGATTGCCTGGATGCCATGGCCCATCCGGCCCCAAGGCTATCGTGCGAGGCCCATTTCCTCCTCAGCTTGGAGGACAAAATGAAAATGGTGCCCAGGAGTCGACAGACTGAAGCACGGGAAGCATTAACACGCTGTCTTGACTCCTTCATTCCACCTGAAGGTGCTACACATCAGAATACTGCACCTCTACATGCACCACCCATGCACATACACACATCTCAAACATACCCACATCACGACACATGGCAGCCACACACACAATCGTCCTATGGTTATCCCTCCACCAACCTGGGGCACAGCACCACCACCACTACACAAACGCAGATTGGTGCCCGCTCACGTGGAATGAGGGAGGAGATGCAGGAGGACGCGCCGGACTTTGCCTTCCCACATTACCAAGACTTGTGAGTTATTTGATTTGTCACTCTAGGCACCTTTTTCATTTTGGCCTCCAGGGTGTTTAACCACATTGAGGAGGCAAAATGCCGTGCACCTTGTCTTTATTTTATATAAATTTTGCACTTGTTTCTTTGCAACGTTTGCACTTTTAATTATTATTTTTATCATTTTTTTAATATTTAACTCTCAAGCGTTGGTGTATTTTTGGTTATATTTTGGGGGGTTGGGCATTTATTTGAATGTGGTTAAACTAGGTATGGCTGTGCTACACATATTTCGGACAGTCACACATGCCATACCCCCTACACAAACACACATAGGTCACAACCTGCAGCAGCACAGGATTATTTGTGCAGTGATTTGTCTACTTACCGCAACGTTATGAGCAGTCTTTCCACTGGTGCTATGCTGTCCCTCATGAATGTCTCCTGCCCTTTCCAAATGGATGGACATCAATCCCAGGAGCTCATCAAAGCTGGAAAAAAAATTGTTAGACATAAAAACCTAATGTAGCATGCTACCATTATAGACACCACAACAATAAGCTTTGTATATGTACTAACCTGTTTATGGACATCCGTGTGTAGGAAAAAAATTTCTCTTCATGTGCACGAAGGCTTTCGTACATCGCCCAGAACTGTCCTCTCTGCTGTCGGTTCGCAATCACTGGATGGACCCAGAACCGTCGCCTGTTCAGTCTCCTTCTCCTCAAACGCATAATAAGCACTGCTGATACTATAGCTGCTGTTTGCCGTCTTTTGCGGAGATCCATGGTTACAGACTGTTCCACACTCTACTCACACAGGAAAACACACAGGAAATAGCTCCGCAGGAAGTCTCTTTTCATTGGACACCTCAAGGCAGTTTTTCATTGGATGCCTCTGTTGTCAATCACACAAACGCGCGTATTACGAGCGTTTCCTAAATACAAAAACGCCCCAAAATCCGCCTAAAAAAAGTCTGTAAAAAGCGCATACCGAATACGCTCAGGTGTGAACCCAGCCTTAGCGCATATTATTGATCAAAAATATGTTGGGCCCACCTACCAGACGACAAGGTAGCTTCTTATCAGGTGGGACCTACTCTAACACGGAGGGTCCAGCTCCATTGTTACTCTGATTAAAAACACCAAGGGGTGGGGGATGGGTGGGGAGTGCTAAGTTCCAAAGAGGATGCCTAGTCCTCTATAATATACATATAACTAAAAAACGGAACAGCACCTCCTGGAGGTGCTGTTCCGTTTTTTTGGATATATATATATATATATATATATATATATATATATATATATACTGCTCAAAAAAATAAAGGGAACACTTAAACAACACAATGTAACTCCAAGTCAATGACACTTCTGTGAAATCAAACTGTCCACTTAGGAAGAAACACTGAGTGACAATCAATTTCACATGCTGTTGTGCAAATGGGATAGACAACAGGTGGAAATTATAGGCAATTAGCAAGACACCCCCAATAAAGGAGTGGTTCTGCAGGTTGTGACCTGACCACTTCTCAGTTCCTATGCTTCCTGACTGATGTTTTGGTCACTTTTGAATGCTGGCGGTGCTTTCACTCTAGTGGTAGCATGAGACGGAGTCTACAACCCACACAAGTGGCTCAGGCAGTGCAGCTTATCGAGGATGGCACATCAATGCGAGCTGTGACAAGAAGGTTTGCTGTGTCTGTCAGCGTAGTGTCCAGAGCATGGAGGCGCTACCAGGAGACAGGTTGGCATTAGCAGGAGCTGCTCAAACCCACATGCAGTTGTGCATATATATAGGGGAGCAGATCCTGCACTTGTGGCCCGTTGCTAATGGCAATCCCCAGCAAAATGCATACGGTGGAGGATGCCCGCGGCGAACCACAAGTACCACAATAGACATCCTACACAAGGTAACAAGTGCGGATGTTGTAATTAATATAACAATATAACAAAACAATAACAAAGACAGGTGCACTCTGCGGTCTTACTAAACCCTCAAACTGATTTTAAAATTGAGAGATTAGTCAACATGTCCTACGGTGTAGAACATGTCTAAGCCCGGGCACCACGCCAAGGTTTCTCAAGTAGCCCGGGACCTAACACTCTCCTACCTGAGCCGTATGGGCGATACCAGGAGCCAGTGGGCAAATTACAGGAGCATAAGGCCGACTCACAAACAACTCACCAGTTACCTCCAGCATGTGGCCATGCTTGCAATGGGAAGAGGGAGGAGTCTGCGAGTCCCACTCAAGACTGGCTGATATAGCCCAGGCTTCACAGGTGCACCTAAATGTGACCTGTAGATGGAAAACAGGCACATTTGAATTGGAGTTTATACACCTCCAGGAATCTCTATATATACAAACTAAGAAGACAGGTTGGCATTAGCAGGAGCTGCTCAAACCCACATGCAGTTGTGCATATATATAGGGGAGCAGATCCTGCACTTGTGGCCCGTTGCTAATGGCAATCCCGAGCAAAATGCATACGGTGGAGGATGCCCGCGGCGAACCACAAGTACCACAATAGACATCCTACACAAGGTAACAAGTGCGGATGTTGTAATTAATATAACAATATAACAAAACAATAACAAATACAGGTGCACTCTGCAATCTACCTAAACCCTCAAACTGATTTTAAAATTCAAATGTGCCTGTTTTCCATCTACAGGTCACATTTAGGTGCACCTGTGAAGCCTGGGCTATATCAGCCAGTCTTGAGTGGGACTCGCAGACTCCTCCCTCCTCCCATTGCAAGCATGGCCACATGCTGGAGGTAACTGGTGAGTTGTTTGTGAGTCGGCCTTATGCTCCTGTAATTTGCCCACTGGCTCCTGGTATCGCCCATACGGCTCAGGTAGGAGAGTGTTAGGTCCCGGGCTACTTGAGAAACCTTGGCGTGGTGCCCGGGCTTAGACATGTTCTACACCGTAGGACATGTTGACTAATCTCTCAATTTTAAAATCAGTTTGAGGGTTTAGGTAGATTGCAGAGTGCACCTGTATTTGTTATTGTTTTGTTATATTGTTATATTAATTACAACATCCGCACTTGTTACCTTGTGTAGGATGTCTATTGTGGTACTTGTGGTTCGCCGCGGGCATCCTCCAC
Source organism: Bufo bufo (assembly GCF_905171765.1). Taxonomy (NCBI): domain Eukaryota; kingdom Metazoa; phylum Chordata; class Amphibia; order Anura; family Bufonidae; genus Bufo; species Bufo bufo. The sequence goes on from NC_053392.1 coordinate 77,784,719, forward strand.
CGTATGCATTTTGCTGGGGATTGCCATTAGCAACGGGCCACAAGTGCAGGATCTGCTCCCCTATATATATGCACAACTGCATGGGGGTTTGAGCAGCTCCTGCTAATGCCAACCTGTCTTCTTAGTTTGTATATATAGAGATTCCTGGAGGTGTATAAACTCCAATTCAAATGTGCCTGTTTTCCATCTACAGGTCACATTTAGGTGCACCTGTGAAGCCTGGGCTATATCAGCCAGTCTTGAGTGGGACTCGCAGACTCCTCCCTCCTCCCATTGCAAGCATGGCCACATGCTGGAGGTAACTGGTGAGTTGTTTGTGAGTCGGCCTTATGCTCCTGTAATTTGCCCACTGGCTCCTGGTATCGCCCATACGGCTCAGGTAGGAGAGTGTTAGGTCCCGGGCTACTTGAGAAACCTTGGCGTGGTGCCCGGGCTTAGACATGTTCTACACCGTACGACATGTTGACTAATCTCTCAATTTTAAAATCAGTTTGAGGGTTTAGGTAGATTGCAGAGTGCACCTGTATTTGTTATTGTTTTGTTATATTGCTACCAGGAGACAGGCCAGTACATCAGGAGACGTGGATGAGGCCGTAGGAGGGCAACAACCCAGCAGCAGGACCGCTACCTCTGCCTTTGTGTAAGGAGGAACAGGAGGAGCACTGCCAGAGCCCTGCAAAATGACCTTCAGCAGGCCACAAATGTGCATGTGTCTGCTCAAACGTCAGAAACAGACTCCATGAGGGTGATATGAGGGCCCGACGTCCACAGGTGGGGGTTGTGCTTACAGCCCATTACCGTGCAGGACGTTTGGCATTTGCCAGAGAACACCAAGATTGGCAAATTTGCCACTGGCGCCCTGTGCTCTTCACAGATGAAAGCAGGTTCACACTGAGCACGTGACAGACGTGACAGCGTCTGGAGACGCCGTGGAGAACGTTCTGCTGCCTGCAACATCCTCCAGCATGACCGGTTTGGCATTGGGTCAGTAATGGTGTGGGGTGGCATTTCTTTGGAGGGCCGCACAGCCCTCCATGTGCTCGCCAGAGGTAGCCTGACTGCCATTAGGTACCGAGATTAGATCCTCAGACCCCTTGTGAGACCATATGCTGGTGCGGTTGGCCCTGGGTTCCTCCTAATGCAAGACATTGCTAGACCTCATGTGGCTGGAGTGTGTCAGCAGTTCCTGCAAGACGAAGGCATTGATGCTATGGACTGGCCCGTCCGTTCCCCAGACCTGAATCCAATTGAGCACATCTGGGACATCATGTCTCGCTCTATCCACCAACGTCACGTTGCACCACAGACTGTCCAGGAGTTGGCAGATGCTTTAGTCCAGGTCTGGGAGGAGATCCCTCAGGAGACCGTCCGCCACCTCATCAGGAGCATGCACAGGCGTTGTAGGGAGGTCATACAGGCACGTGGAGGCCACACACACTACTAAGCCTCATTTTGAGTTATTTTAAGGACATTACATCAAAGTTGGATCAGCCTGTAGTGTGTTTTTCCACTTTAATTTTGAGTGTGACTCCAAATCCAGACCTCCATGGGTTAAAAAATTTGATTTCCATTTTTTAATTTTTGTGTGATTTTGTTGTCAGCACATTCAACTATGTAAAGAACAAAGTATTTCAGAAGAATATTTAATTAATTCAGATCTAGGATGTGTTATTTTTGTGTTCCCTTTATTTTTTTGAGCAGTGTATATATATATTGTGGGGATCCGCTCTGGTAGGCAGTGGTAGCGAGTGCAGTATAGAGGCAACACAGACCGGACTTGGTGTAAAACACAATGCTTTGTTTATTCACACGGTGCATATTTGTGAAAGACGGTGCAGTTCATAGGGAGGGTGGTCACACACAGCAAAATAAAAGTTCAAACACAGCAAGTCCCTGCTGCAGGCTGCTTGAGGCCTGTTTCAGTCACATAAAGCAAAGTCTATTTAAAGCCAGGAGTAATGTCACCTTTTCTCCTTGGTGAAGTAAGTCCATCGGTCCGGCTCCTAGCCACAGGACATGGATCCCTCCTGGATTCAGCTGCGGATCCCTGCACACTCCTTTACAGGCCTCAGCACGCAGCCCAGCTCACCTCCACTCCTCACTCTCACAGCCAGAGAACACAGAAGCTCCACACTGAGCACCACACCCTTGTTGCTGGTCAGGTTTTAACCCTTCCCTGCCAAACCTGGCCTGGACCGTGGGGAGACAGGCACCCGCCCGCATATCTGCCTGCTCCCAATAAGAGCCGGCCCGGATCCGTTGTTAACAGCGTAACCGCTGCAAAATGCACTTTTCCGGCTCTTACTCCAGCGGGGCCAGGACCCCCGCTGGCACGTACCTCCCGTTTACGACCACCCCAGGTACTCTCCTACATATCCCCCCCCTTTGTTCAACCCTGAAGGGTTGCACACCCTGTTCAATCCTGAGAGGTTGGACACACGTACAACAGTGTACCCGGGACAGGGCATCGGCATTCCCCTGTAAGCGCCCTGCCCTGTGTTCGACACTGAACTTAAAATTCTGGAGGGATAAGAACCATCTGGTGACCCGGGCACTCCCCTCCTTGGCCCGGCTCATCCACTGAAGAGGGGAATGGTCGGTCACCAGACGGAACCTTCTCCCTAACAGATAGTACCTAAGGGACTCGAGGGCCCACTTAATGGCCAGGCATTCTCTCTCTACCACGCTGTACCTGGTTTCCGCTGGGGTGAGTTTGCGACTCAGGAAAACATCAGGGTGTTCCTCCCCACTGATTTCCTGAGAGAGTACTGCCCCTAGGCCCACTCCAGAGGCGTCCGTCTGAACGACAAATTCCTGTGTGAAGTCTGGTGTCACCAAAACCGGGGACCCACACAGAGTCGACTTCAAACGGGAGAACGCCTCTTCCGCCTGCTCATCCCAGCGGACCATCACAGTCTTCCTCCCCTTTAAAAGTCTTGTCAATGGGGCCGCCACTGTGGCAAAGTTGGGGATAAAGCGCCTGTAATATCCTATCATCCCTAGGAACGAACGTACTTGCTTGGTGGAAAGAGGTCTGGGCCAGCTCTTGATCGCCTCAACCTTGTCTACCTGGGGTTTGACAACTCCCCGCCCAATCACGTATCCCAGGTACCGGACCTCCTCGAACCCGATCGAACACTTTTTTGGGTTGGCCGTCAGTCTGGCTTTTCTAAGTGAATCGACTTCGGCCTGTACCTTGGGCAGGTGACTCTCCCAGTCCTGGCTAAACACGATGATGTCGTCCAGATATGCCGAAGCATATGGACGATGGGGCCGTAGGATGACGTCCATCAATCGCTGGAAGGTGGCTGGAGCGCCATGTAGGCCAAAGGGCAAAACTTGGTACTGAAATAACCCCTCGGGGCTGACAAAGGCAGTCTTCTCCTTTGCCGCCTCCGTGAGAGGCACCTGCCAATATCCTTTTGTGAGGTCGAGGACGGAGAAATAGCGAGCTTTCCCTAGCCGTTCTATGAGCTCGTCTACCCGGGGCATGGGGTAGGCATCGAATTTCGACACTTCGTTGAGCTTTCTAAAGTCATTGCAGAAGCGCAGAGTACCGTCAGGTTTTGGGATGAGGACTATGGGGCTGGCCCACTCGCTCCTTGACTCCTCAATCACCCCTAACCTCAACATCGGCCTTACTTCTTCTGAAATGGCCTGTCGCCGGGCCTTGGGGAACAATACGGCTTTAACCGTACCCTGACGTGGGGCTCGGTGACGATGTCATGTCGGACTACCGAAGTTCGACCAGGAAGCTCAGAGAACACGTCCCTATTTCGACTCACCAACTCTTTGGCTTCCTGAGCTTGTCTGGTCGACAGACCACCCGCTATCTTTACCGCGGAGGTGCCCTCCGGGACCTCGGGTGGAGCTGGGATCTTCCCCGCAGACAAGACAGTGCTTGGGCCGTCCCCAATGAGACACTCCCTATCTCTCCACGATTTCAGTAAATTTACATGATATACCTGTTCTGGCTTCCGCCGGCCTGGCTGGGATATCTTGTAATTCACTGGCCCTACCTTCTCTTTCACCTCGTAGGGACCTTGCCACCGTGCCAAAAACTTACTGTCAATGGTGGGGACTAGCACCAGTACCCGGTCACCCGGGTTAAATGTCCGGACCTGGGCACTCCGGTTGTATACCCGGCTCTGTGCCAGTTGGGCGGCCTCCATGTGTTCCCGGACGATTGGTAGGACTGTCTCGATACGGTCCTGCATCTTTTCTATATGCTCTATAATACTCTTGTGTGGGGTGGGCTGTTGCTCCCACGCCTCTTTAGCGATGTCCAGCAACCCTCTTGGCCGTCGACCGTACAATAGCTCGAAGGGCGAGAAACCCGTAGAGGCCTGGGGCACTTCTCGCACTGCGAACAATACGTACGGCAGCAACAAGTCCCAATCCTTTCCGTCTTTGGCTACGGTTCTTTTAAGCATAGTTTTTAGGGTTTTGTTAAAGCGCTCCACTAGTCCGTCGGTTTGAGGATGGTATACGGACGTGTGTAACCGTTTAACCCCTAAAAGCTTGCAGAGCTCCCTCGTCACCTTAGACATGAAGGGTGTCCCCTGGTCGGTCAGGATCTCTTTTGGAATCCCCACTCTTGCGAACATGCCCATGAGTTCTTTAGCTATGAGCTTAGCTGAAGTATGACGTAGTGGGATCGCTTCAGGATATCTGGTGGCATAGTCTAAGACCACCAAGATATGCTGGTGCCCTCTGGCCGACTTGTTTATGGGGCCTACCAGATCCATCCCTATTCTTTCGAAGGAGACCTCAATGATGGGCATGGGTACTAGGGGACTGCGATAGTGGGGCTGGGGGCTCGTCATCTGACACACTGGACAGGATTGGCAAAACCTTTTGACCTCCTCATAAACCCCGGGCCAATAGAACCTTTGCAGAATCCGCTCTTGGTTTTTTTTTACGCCCAAATGTCCTCCCAGCACGTGGGAGTGGGCCAAGTCCAGTACCACACGGCGGTAAGGCTGGGGTACCACCAGCTGCTCCACTACCTCGTGCTGCACTTTGTCCACCCTATACAGCAGGTCCTGGTTAAAAGCCAAATGGGGAAACACCGAGTCGGCCCCTGGGTGCTGAGCCACCCCATTTACCACTGTCACCCCTTCCCTCGCCCGCAATAATGTCGGATCCTGGAGCTGGGCGGTCCCGAACGTGTCACGGGATACCTCCAGGTCCGGGATGGACGGGGTTTCCACGGATTCGCCTGCCAACACCTCTAGGGGAAACCTATCGGGATGACACTCTACAGATGATGTGGTGACCCCTACGGCTGGTATCCCCGCATCGGGATCCTCAGGCACTGGGCCAGATTGTCGTCTGTCCCTAAGGGAAGGCATATCGCTCTTCCATAGAGTCCAGAATAAAGGAAAATCCCTTCCCAGTATGGCGGCATAAGGGATTTGGCGTCCCACTCCGACGACATGCTGCACCTCTTTGCCCAACACGGACATGGTAACCCTGGCAGTGGGGTACTCCCGGCGATCCCCATGGATACAGACAATGGACAGGGTTTGCTTCTCTGGGAGTGTCTCAGACACTAAGGACTCATGCACTAGGGTTACCAGGCTCCCAGAGTCCAGCAAAGCATTAATCGGATGCCCATCGACCAAGACTTGGCACAGAGGTGGCATATCTGCGTCCGGCCAGGCATCTGCGGTACATACAGGCCGGGCAAAGAAAGAGGACCGGCGAGCGAACCCGCAGTCCATGGGTTCAGGTGTTTGAGGACAGTTCGCTGCCCTATGTCCCAGGCCGTGGCAGTGCCAACATTGAATCCCCGTGGTCCCTCCCCGGTCTCTCTTCCCTGGAGTAGGACTAGCCTTCCCCCCCCTTTGTGGTTGGGACCCTTTTCCCGGATCCCTAGCCTGAGAGGGAGCCTGACGGGATTCCCGTACCTGCGTTGAGTCCCGCACCAAGTCCTGGGTCGCCACATACCTCTCGACTAGGCTTACTAACTGATCCAGGTTGCCGGGGTCTCCCTGACCAACCCAGCGCTGTATGGCCCTTGGCAGGGTCCGCACCAAACGATCGACCACCACCCGTTCCACCATCTGCGAGGGGCTCAATGTCTCAGGCTGCAGCCATTTTTTTACTAGGTGTAACAGGTCATAGGCCTGGGACCGAGCAGGCCGGGACTCAGAGAAGGCCCACTGGTAGACTCGATGTGCACGCACATAGGTATTAACCCCAAGACGAGCCAACACCTCCCCCTTCAGCCTCTTATAGCTCTTGGCTTCCTCCTGACTGAGGTCGAAGTAGGCCTTTTGTGCGTCTCCCACTAAAAATGGTGCTACTACTTCGGCCCACTGTTCTGCAGGTAACCTTTCCTGTTCCGCAGTGCGTTCGAAGACCATCAGGAATGCCTCGATATCATCCTCGGGGCCCATCTTTCTTAACGCTGAGCGCACCTTATCCCGGGCAGCAGGTAGGACTGCGGTTCCCCCTGGGACGGCTTGTTGTTGTAACACACGCATGGACTCCTGCATAGTCGCCAGTTGCTGGGCCAGTAGACTATTCAACTGCCTCTGGTCTCTCAGGGCTTCCTCATGTCTCCGAGTAGCCTCCTCATTACTTTGCACCAAGTGTCTAATGGCTTCCTCCATCTTATCTGGAGCCACAAAACTTGCCGGTTTAATATATGACATACAGTCCAAACAACACAATTTTCCGGCCTCACTGCTGTTTGCCCGCATCCTCCACCAATTGTGGGGATCCGCTCTGGTAGGCAGTGGTAGCGAGTGCAGTATAGAGGCAACACAGACCGGACTTGGTGTAAAACACAATGCTTTGTTTATTCACACGGTGCATATTTGTGAAAGACGGTGCAGTTCATAGGGAGGGTGGTCACACACAGCAAAATAAAAGTTCAAACACAGCAAGTCCCTGCTGCAGGCTGCTTGAGGCCTGTTTCAGTCACATAAAGCAAAGTCTATTTAAAGCCAGGAGTAATGTCACCTCTTCTCCTTGGTGAAGTAAGTCCATCTGTCCGGCTCCTAGCCACAGGACATGGATCCCTCCTGGATTCAGCTGCGGATCCCTGCACACTCCTTTACAGGCCTCAGCACGCAGCCCAGCTCACCTCCACTCCTCACTCTCACAGCCAGAGAACACAGAAGCTCCACACTGAGCACCACACCCTTGTTGCTGGTCAGGTTTTAACCCTTCCCTGCCAAACCTGGCCTGGACCGTGGGGAGACAGGCACCCACCCGCATATCTGCCTGCTCCCAATAAGAGCCGGCCCGGATCCGTTGTTAACAGCGTAACCGCTGCAAAATGCACTTTTCCGGCTCTTACTCCAGCGGGGCCAGGGCCCCCGCTGGCACGTACCTCCCGTTTACGACCACCCCAGGTACTCTCCTACAATATATATATATATATATATATATATATATATATATATTTAACTTTTTTTTATTTGATTTTAAATAGGTGCACATTCATAGTAAATGTAAAAAGAAATGCAAAATTCAAAACACTGTAAAGCATGTCCATAGAGATTAAAGAGGATTTGATTGGGATGGATGAATTGTGACTATTGGTAAATAGTTATGGATTTGGTCACCTATCCTTCATTAAGAGGGCTGTAAAGTTTTTTTTTTTTTTCAGTTTTCCATAATTTGTATCTGTGTAACGGGGTTTTGGTGGCGCCCCCTAGTGTCTATGGGGTCCCTAACCCTAGTTAACTCACTATGCCTGACAGGCGGATCCTGAGCCTCCGCTATCTGGGAGTTGGGGTACATGTCTGCGGCAGTGCCTCCACCCAGTGGAGCATCCGGGGTAGGGATGTGAGGCTCCACTGGGAACATACTTGGTGCAAATGAGACTGACACAGCCTAACTGGAATTAACTTTATATAATGCGTAACAAAATGAACCAACATACATAGGAAAATACAATAGCGTAACACAAATAACAGGGTAATGTGGATTCTTCCTCACCCACCCACTAGCACACCTGCGTCCCACCCCCTATCTTCGCCCTAATGGCCGTTGGTGCACATAGGAGAGTTGGGGCCCTTATAAGCTCTTGCTCCGCAGGGTCACTGAAGCAGCCTGAGCTGTGTGATATCCGCACGGGACCTCAGAGTCTTTATTGTGGCGAGGAGACAGGTGCCCTGTGGTGATACAGGGAGAGGTTTGACTTACCTTCACAACACCATTTACCAGGCCAGTCCGCAGCAATCTCCTCTCACAGGATTCACCAGACGTCTGGACTCAGTGCTTGTCTTTGCCAGCGGTCCCTCTCTCAGCAGGTGTGATCTTGGGTGAAGTAAGTTCTCTCCGCCAGGTTCTATCTCTGTGCTGCAGTCTCTCAATGCCAGACCCATGTCCTCTCTCTGGCTGAGCAAATCGTAACTTCCAGAAACTTCCAGGACCTTCCTCCTTAGAGCTGTGCAGCCAGCGCCGTTTTAGGACCTGCGATGATGTCACTAACCATGTGACTCATTTCAGCCAGTCATGTGATCAATGCTCAATGTCTTATTAACAGCATACTGAGTCCATCTACTGGGCATTTCAGATAACGCAGCCGGTGTAACTTCACAGGGTTACATGCTCCCCCTTGAAAAATACTTGCCTTCCACTGGCAAGTCCGAGCCAGGGGCTTAACAAAAATTCAACAGAAAAATGTTTAGCATACATACAGTACAGTTGGCACAGTAATATCCTAGCTAGCTATTTATTTAGGGTAAAGAGTCACTAACATTTACCACTTCAGCTAGTGCATGTAGGAAAGTGGCCATTTTAGATGCTGCTTGTGTCAGCGGGGCATAACTGGGCTCTCCTATATTATCATAAACTAAGGCCCTAGGGGGCTGCCGCACTCTGGTACTGTGTCTCAGTTCTCGCTGTGGGACTTCGACTCCTGCCTTCGAAGTAGAGTCTCTAAGGGAAGTTCCAGGCACAAAACATGGACTTTCTGGATTCAACCTTGGAGAACTTTGTGACCCAGGAGAGGTTCCGGGACTTTGTGGAACCACCGGAGTTAAAAGAGGCAATTACTGTGTTTCTTCTGCGGGTGATGACCACCACTGATCCTCTGCACTGGGAGTTCCCGGGGTCGCCTCTGCCCCATTTCCAGGACTCTCTGCTGGGTTTTCCTCCAGCTCTTCACTACTCTCTTCCTCTTCATCAGCATACACAACTGGAAGCAGATGGTTTCTGTGCCAAGCCTTTATTCGGCCCTCCGGGCCCCTAATGTTGTACACTGGCAGTCCTTCCAGTTTGGACACAACTTCAAACAGGGTATCTTTCCATCTGTCAGCCAGTTTGTGTTTTCCAGGCACACCTAGATTCCGGAGAAGAACTTTATCCCCTGCTTGAATCTCCCGATATCTCACCTTAGAATCATACCTTCTTTTGTTCCGTTCTTCCATTTTTGCTGCAGCTTGGGTGGCCAACTCATAGGCCCGATGAAGGTTTTGTTTGAGGTTCCTCACATATTGAAAGTGTGAAGTTGAATCTGTTCCATCAGGAGACACTCCCAAACGGACATCTATCGGTAATCGAGCTTCTCTTCCGAACATTAGGAAATAGGGTGAGAACCCTGTAGATTCATGCCTTGTACAGTTGTATGCGTGGACCATAGCTTCCACATGTTTACTCCAAGACCGCTTCTCGACTTGCTTGAGAGTCCCTAGCATATCTAGGAGGGTCCTATTGAACCGTTCTGGCTGTGCATCACCCTCCGGATGATAAGGTGTGGTTCTGGACTTCTGCACCTGCAACATGTCCAACAGCTCCTTGATCAACTTACTCTCAAAGTCTCTACCTTGATCAGAGTGTATCCGATTGGGTAGTCCATAGTGAATAAAATACTTCTGCCAAAGGACTTTGGCTACAGTCACAGCTTTTTGATCTTTAGTGGGGAAGGCTTGAGCATATCTGGTGAAATGGTCCGTTACCACCAGCACATTTCCAATTCCCGCTGTATCGCTCACAATGCCGAGATAGTCCATGCACACAAGATCCATGGGTCCCGTACTTTTCAGATGACCCATAGGGGCAGCTCTCACAGGCAGGGTCTTCATCTGGATACACCTCCTGCATGTCTTTACATGTTGCTCGACATGTTCCCTCATGCGAGGCCAATAGAACCGATCTTGTACTAGGCCATAGGTCTTGTCCACCCCGAGATGCCCATGTTGATCGTGGAGAGCTCTCAGGACCATGCCACAGTATCTGTGGGGTAGTACCAATTGTTTTCTGTCAGGGTGATCATGATACTTCACGACCCTATAGAGTACTCCATCTTCAAGATGTAGTCGGCTCCATTCTCTTTGGTATAATTCTCTTTGACTCACAGGTAGAGAAGTCAGCAATTTAGGATTCTTAGTCTTTATTGCTCTGATAACTATCCCAATATACCAGTCCTGTGCTTGGGCCTTCTTTTTGTCTTCTGTGGTTATACTGGACCACTGTTGAAGTATGACTGGAGCATGGAACACCTCAGGCATGGCTTCTGGAGAGTGGCTAATGGAGTCTATCCCCCTTAGCTCGGCAAACTCTTCTTGACTCTCGGCCACCACATACATCTGACAAAAGGCTCCTACCCCCGGCCCAGGGATCTCTTCCCACTCCTCTTCTTCTTGGTGAGGAGGGAGTCTAGGTCTGCGGGACAGGGCATCTGCACTGACATTCTTGGGCCCAGGCTTGTACTTCAGGCTGAAACTGTAGCTTGATAAGGCAGCCAACCACCTATGTCCTGTGGCATCCAGCTTAGCTGTAGTCTGAATGTTGGTAAGTGGATTGTTGTCAGTCCTTACTTCGAATGTTGCTCCATACAAATAGTCATGTAGCTTATCCACGATGGCCCACTTGAGTGCCAGAAATTCCAATTTATGGACTGGATAGTTCTTCTCTGCACCTGTAAGGCTTCTACTTATGTAAGCCACCGGCCTCAATCCTTCTGGATAACTTTGGTGCAGTACACCCCCTAGACCTTCCATACTGGCATCCACATGGAGGATATATGGTTTCTCAGGGTCTGCATAGGCTAAAACAGGAGCTTCTGTAAGTCTCTTCTTCAATGTCAGAAAGGCATCTTCACATCCTGAAGTCCATTTCTCTCCAAAGGGGTCTTTAGGAGATGGTGCCTTAGCACCCGTTACGTCAGAGGTAATCTTCAGTAGGTCATGTAACTCTCGAGCAATCTTTGAGTAGTCTTTCACAAACCTTCGGTAGTAACCACAGAATCCGAGAAAGGACCGCAACTCACTGATGTTATCTGGTCTTGGCCAATTCAACACTGCTTCAATTTTAGCAGGATCTGTGGCTACTCCTTCAGCGGAGACTATATGCCCCACATAAGTGACAGAGTTCTGGGCAAATCGGCATTTGTCCACTGATAGCTTCAGGCCTTCAGCTTGAAGTCGATCCAACACCTTTAGCAATCTTTGTTCATGCTCCTCTGGTGTCTTCCCGAAAACAATTAGGTCATCTAGATACACTAGACACTCTTTGGGATTCATATCCCCCACAGTTTTCTCCATCAGCCTCTGAAAAGTAGCAGGAGCTCCTGTGACTCCCTGTGGCATTCTGGTAAACTGGAAAAACCCCAAAGGGCAGATGAAAGCTGTCTTTTCCTGATCCTCCTTCTTCATGGGTACCTGATAATATCCAGACCTCAAGTCAAGCACACTGAACCACTGGCTGCCAGATAGGGCGTTCAGAAGATCCTCTATCCGGGGCAAAGTGTACTGATCTGGCACAGTCCTCTTGTTCAAAGTACGGTAGTCCACACATAGCCGAACTGAACCATTATTTTTTCTCACTACCACAATAGGTGAGGCATAGGGGCTCCGAGACTCTGTGATGATGCCTGCTCGTTCCATCTGCTGGAGTATGTCCCGGACATCTTCCACATCTCGAGGGGGTATTCTTCTTGACCTTTCTCTGAAAGGAGTAGAATCAGCAAGTCTTATAGTATGGGTGGCACTCTTAGAACACCCCACGTCCATCTCTGCTCTGGAAAACACTCCCTCTCTGGTGACCAGTTTTGAACGAAGGCTGTCTTTCCACTCCTGTGGTAGAGGAGAATCTTCTAGATCAAAATCTAAAGGTGCTTTCACATGATCCTTCTGTTCTGCACTCACAGACATGATGGACGAAACTTGATCCAAAAGGTGTATCACACCAATCTTCTGATGACGATCAATCCGGATTTCCGTGGGGGTTAAATTCTGTACCATCACAGGAAAGCTCTGACGCCACCTTTTCCGCCAATCTTTTACCTCAGGTATGAGAGTCCACCCTTTCTTCTGATCCTCTTCAGGCAGAGACTCAATAAGGTATTGTCCAGTTCCCCCCAACATTTCATGGTGCATTGAGGCTATGACTCGTAAGGTTTTGGTCTCACCAGGCTTCACAAATGCAGGTTCTGTTCCTGAATAGTGGCACGACCCTGGTTTTGTTTCAAGGGCTAGTCGTCTACACTCTTTCCCTAGGACAGGGCTGACCTCCATCAGTCGGTCTAAGGAGACATCTCCCACTTCTGTCAGATAGGCCTTGAATACATCCTGTACCATCTTTGCATTAGTGCCCAATATTATTGGGGCACACACTTTCCTGGCTGCAGGGCATATTAAAGCTTCCAGCTCCATAGGACATATTATCCCAGTGTTTAACTGAGGAATAGTTATGGTCAATTTTATGCATCCCTCCACAGGTTGAGCTTGAGAACCAACGCCCCATAGCTGAAACTCTCCTGCAGGTTCCATAGGAATGTGTTTCAAATGACGTTCATAGAAGTCTCGGTAGATAATGGTGACTTGAGAACCTGTATCTAGCAATGCTGAAGCTTGAATTCCTTCTACTTGCACGTGTATCAAAGATTTAGGCCCAATCTTGGCTCCTACAGATAACCCATATGTAGGACGGGTCTTCCTTCGCTTGTAAGACCTGGTCATTTGAGTCTCACATTTAAAGCAATCCCCTCGACGGGGTGAATCCTCAGGAAACAGTTTTTTCTGAGTCTTCCTGTGTTGCCCCCCACTTCCAGGGGGAGGATCTGCTCTCTCTGGTGGTGACTTGCATAAGAACTCCAATTCAGCCACCTTCTTCCTAAGAGCTGACAGTTCTGTATCCTCTTTCTCCTTCTGTAGGTGTGGACACATCTGGTCTTCCAATCTCCTGGCTGTATTTATAAAAGTGGAATAAGGCAGGACTTTATCATCCAACTTGGCTCTCAGCAGAATCATAATTGGATTATTGATTAAACCACCTCTCTGAATTTGCTTAGATAGCCGAGCATCCAACTCAGAGGCAGGAACTGCTCCTTTATGGAATAACTTTCCAAGCGATAGCTGTAACCGGTTGAAATAGTCAGTGGCTTTTTCATGCTCCTTCTGCTTAGTGGCTAGGAACTTAACCAGCAGATCATCCAAATCTTCTGATTTCCCATAAGCATCCTGCAAAACTTGTAGATAGTCGTGCACAGTAGCTTGCCCATTTACTCCCTTGTACAGTCTTATCATGTCTGTAGCGGGAAAACGAAGACTCTCCACCAACCGCTGTTTCTTTATGGTATCCGTACAAGACCATTCCTCCAACAACTGCATAGCATTATCCTTCCAGACCTCAAAAGGCTCTTCTCCTGAAGGAACAGGCTGATTCCCAGAAAACACCTTTAGTTTGCGGTAACTATGGGTGTGGTTTGCCGTCACTATGGCTTCTGAGAGTTTCTGGAGTATGTCCGATACATCACTACCTCCTGTAGGCGGGGTGCGGACTTCAGGGTTGTCTGGTTTCAGTAATGCTGTAGATGGATGAAATTCTGCTTTAGGAGTAATCATCCCCTGTTTTCTAGGAGGATGGGCAGCTTGTTTAGGAATGGCTCCGGCCTTTCCGGAGATGGGAGTCAGGAGCTTAGAATAATTTTCTGTGACATAATCTCTCTGTTCTAATTTAAAAGGTTGTTGCAGCGAGACCCTTTCTTTCTTATCAAGGAGAGCGTACACTAAAGAGCATCCTTCATCCGGGGCTCCATATAAATGAATGTTGGTAGGCATCTCATGGACTCCCAAGTCCGTATGACAATATATTAACATGTAAGTTTGGCCTTCAGAATCCTGCATGATATCCCTGACGGTCGCCATTCCTATTCCCAATCGAAGTTCTATACACAAGATGACGTGATTCATCTCACAGCAGGATGGAACTTTGCATAACATCACAGCTTGCTGCAATGGTACATTTCTTTGCTGGGCCCACTCTTTTGCAAAGGAGGGAGTGGCCTGAGGATTTAATCTATTCTCACTGGTTGTACCCCAATTGATCTCAGCAGTGCCTCCATATGTAACGGGGTTTTGGGGGCGTCCCCTAGTGTCTCTGAGGTCCCTAACCCTAGTTAACTCACTATGCCTGACAGGCGGATCCTGAGCCTCCGCTATCTGGGAGTTGGGGTACATGTCTGCGGCAGTGCCTCCACCCAGTGGAGCATCCGGGGTAGGGATGTGAGGCTCCACTGGGAACATACCTGGTGCAAATGAGACTGACACAGCCTAACTGGAATTAACTTTATATAGTGCGTAACAAAATGAACCAACATACATAGAAAAATACAATAGAGTAACACAAATAACAGGGTAATGTGGATTCTTCCTCACCCACCCACTAGCACACCTGCGTCCCACCCCCTATCTTCGCCCTAATGGCCGTTGGTGCACATAGGAGAGTTGGGGCCCTTATAAGTCCTGCTCCGCAGGGTCACTGAAGCAGCCTGAGCTGTGTAATGTCCGCACGGGACCTCAGAGTCTTTATTGTGGTGAGGAGACAGGTGCCCTGTGGTGATACAGGGAGAGGTTTGACTTACCCTCACAACACCATTTACCAGGCCAGTCCGCAGCAATCTCCTCTCACTGGATTCACCAGACGTCTGGACTCAGTGCTTGTCTTTGCCAGCGGTCCCTCTCTCAGCAGGTGTGATCTTGGGTGAAGTAAGTTCTCTCCGCCAGGTTCTATCTCTGTGCTGCAGTCTCTCAATGCCAGACCCATGTCCTCTCTCTGGCTGAGCAAATCGTAACTTCCAGAAACTTCCAGGACCTTCCTCCTTAGAGCTGTGCAGCCAGCGCCGTTTTAGGACCTGCGATGATGTCACTAACCATGTGACTCATTTCAGCCAGTCAGGTGATCAATGCTCAATGTCTTATTAACAGCATACTGAGTCCATCTACTGGGCATTTCAGATAACGCAGCCGGTGTAACTTCACAGGGTTACATCTGTTATTACACTGTTTTCATTTCAGTGAATGGAGGTGACCTGCAGTACCAGACGTATCCTGTAGGTGACTAGAACCAGAAAGAACTATTAAAGGGTGTTGTATAGGGTTAGTAAAACATGGCTGCTTTGTTAGACAGCGCCACCCCTGTCTAAAGGCGGTGTGTGATACTGCAGTTCATTTTGGTTCACTTCAATGGAACTGAACTACAATACCAGGCACAACCATAGACTGGTGTAGTGCTGCTTATGCATGAAGGCAGCCATGTTTTCCTAAAGCTAAATTCACACAGAGCAGGTCTTTCCATTAAACCTTATGTCTGTGGAGGCTCCAATCCCATTTTTGGCTGAGAATAAGGCCTCATGTGCACAGCTGTGGCCGTATTACAGCGGGTCAGCAATATGCATGCACCAGCCGTGTGCTCCCTGCATCATGGATGCGGACCCATTCACTTGAATGGGTTTTCAATCCAGAGCTGTGGTGCAGAACGGAGGCACGGAACCAATACGGAGTGCGCCAAAAAAAATAGAATGTGTTCTATTTTTTTATCTTTTTGCGGTGCGGACGTTGTCCGTTCGTGAGGCCTCGCTGATGGAAATCACTGACCAAACGCTGACATGTGAATGAGGCTTTAACACCTCTTTCCTCAGTCTCTTCCGGCACCATCCAGACACCAAGTCCCACTTCACTGATATGGATGTGACCTCTGGCAGTCAGGATCTGAAGACACATGGAGGGAAGATCATCCACGCCATTAATGATGCCCTCAACCACCACGGAAATCTGCAGGAGAACTTGGCCACACTACGGGAGCTGCACACCAACAAGCTGAAGCTCAATGTGGACACCATCAAGGTGAGGAGCAGATCTGTTCAGTGGTGGTTAGAAAGTCTGCAAAAAAATGGTGCCACTCTTGTCCATCGGTTTTATCTGGTAATTCAGTTCATCTTTACTGACTGTCAATAGTGCTGAGCCACAACCCATGGAGAAGAGTGCAGCCATTTCTGGGGGGGTGGAGGGGAATCAGCTAGACTCAAAACCAAACCCCCCCCCCCCCATCCTTATAAGAATTGTTGCAGTGTTGAGCGTGCACTGACTCCCATCATCCATCTCCAGCTGCTGTGTGGTTGTCTCCTGGAGGTAGTCGTCAAGCATTTCCCAGATGTGGACAAGTCGGCCTGTGACAAGTTCCTCAATGTGGTTGCCGTTGCCCTGATCTCCAGCTGACGGGAGGATTCTTCCTCAGATCTATGTCAATGTGTCGATCCTCCATGATACTGGCTACGGCTCCATGACCCAGGATCCCTTCTCCTGATCTCTGTAATAAATATTATATTCTTGTACATCCCATCTCCTTGTATTTATATTCTGTACCGATGACTTTGGCCAATAATGGTGTCTACTAGTGTTGATTACAAATATCGGCACTTCGAGAATCTGCGAAGATTCAGAATATAGTGCTATATGTTCGTAATTGCGAATATTCTAGTGTTCATCAGTAACCTCCTTTCTTGCTTGTGGGCCAATGAGAAGGCTGCAATATCTTTGTCAGGGCTTGGCAACCAATAGGAATGCTGCCTACCCCTTACTATATAAGAACCTCCCCAGCAGCCATTTTCTGCTGTTTTTTGCAGCTCTGAAAGAGAGCAGTTGCATTACTGTGTTTTCATCTGGATCCTATTCCTTATCCAATTACGTTAGTTAGCTCATATACCCTGAGCAAAAATATAAACACAACACTTTTGGTTTTGCTCCCATTTTGCATGAGCTGAACTCAAAGATCTAAAACACTTTCTACATACACAAAAGACCCATTACTCTCTAATATTCACAAATCTGTTTTAGTGAGCACTTCTCCTTTGCCAAGATAATCCATCCCACCTCACAGGTGTGGCATATCAAGGTGCTCATCAGACACCATGAATATTGCACAGGTGTGCCTTAGACTGCCCACAATAAAAGTCCACTCTGAAATGTGCAGTTTGATCACACAGCACAATGCCACAGATGTTGCAACGTTTGAAGGAGCGTGCAATTGGCATGCTGACTGCAGGAATGTCTACCAGAGCTGTTGCCCATGCCATGAATGTTCATTTCTCTACCATAAGCAGTCTCCAAAGGCATTTCAGAGAATTTGGCAGTACATCCAACCGGCCTCATAACCGCAGACCACGTGTAACCACACCAGCCCAGAACCTCCACATCCAGCATGTTCACCTCCATGATTGTTGATGCAGCTGTCCGGGTGGCTGGTCTCAGATGATCCTTTTGCATAACCAAAGAATTTCTGCACAAACTATCAGAAACCGTCTCAGGGAAGCTCATCTGCATGCTCGTCGTCCTCATCGGAGCCTGGACCTGACTACAGTTCGTCGTCGTAACCGACTTGAGTGGGCAAATGCTCACATTTGATGGCGTCTGGCACGTTGGAGAGGCGTTCTGTTTAGTGTTGAGCGCGAATATTCGAATTCCGAATTTTTTTCTCGAATATCGCAATTTCGAGATTTCGCGAATATTTAGAATATAGTTCCAAATATTCGCGAAATCGAATATTCGTATTTTTTTTAATTTTTTTAAAAAAAAATAAAAAATCGTACGATTAATTTAATCGTACGATTTATTTTTATTTTTTTTTCCTGTATAAGGCAACGTTCCTATGACTATAGCTAGGCTAATATGTGTATTTTATGAAATTTCTTAATATTGCTCTAACTTCGTCTTTTAGAATATTCGTAATATTCTAAAAGACGGAGTTAGAGCAATATTACGAATATTCTAAAAGACGAAGTTAGAGCAATATTAAGAAATTTCGTAAAATACACATATTAGCCTAGCCATAGTCATAGGAACGTTGCCTTATACAGGAAAAAAAATAAATAAATAAATCGTACGATTAAAAAAATTTTGAGGCCCATTGTTGTGCCATTCACCCAAGACAATTACATCATGTTGCAGCATGATCATGCACGGCCCCATATTGCAAGGATCTGTACACAATTCCTGGAAGCTGAAAACATCCCAGTTCTTGCATGGCCAGCATACTCACCGGACATGTCACCCATTGAGCATTTTCACACCATACTTTGCCCTCACTGGCAGAAATGCAGTCTCTATTTGAAGTGAACGGTAGACTCATTCACCAAAATAAATTTAGAAGGGGTAAGCAGATGGGAACATTTTTGAATAAAATGATCAATAAGGGGCCTAAGCTTATACAAGTAACCATAAGAGATGCATGAAAAAGTTACAAAAAGCCAGTGCCAACCTCTGAGAAAGAAGCATTGAATTTTTCAGAAGGTTTAGGACCATTGCAAGAGGGACAGTCCATGGACAAAAAGATAGTGAAAGTTATTTACGGCTGTAGACCAACTGCAAGTTTGGGTCATATTGCTTCTGGGCCCAACACACTACTGAGACAGACTGGACATCTTTTGAAGGACTGCTCCCTTATGGCATTACAAAAATATATCCAGAATTTGCACCCTTTGGCCAACCGTCAAGAAATTTCTGGACAGTCTGAAAAATAGGAAACTTTTTCTTTTTTTTTTAAGCTAGTAGTACTTGACTCAGTGGCGGATCCAGAGCCTGGTATTGGGAGGGGCACTTCCAGATTATTTTCTGTCCGCTGCCACAAAACATTGGTGCTTATAGAACAGATTACTCAGTGTAGAGGTATACTGTATATTGTGTGGCACAGTGGATGCTATATGTCTATAAACATATTTCACATGAAAACTTAGTTACTTGGCTTGGCCCTTGGGGATCTCGGACGCCACTTCAACACTTGGCTGGGGGCTAGGTGGAACTGATGTTGTGTTTTATCCTAATGAGAAAGATTTCATAATAAGGATTTGGAGAAGGGGCAGAGGGATAGCAGAGCAGGGAGAGGCTGATGCTGCTACTAGGGGGTCATACCATGGGGAGTAATAAAGCCCTCCATAATGCCCCCCCCCCCCCCCACAGTAGAAATAATTCTCCTTATAATGTGACAGTGCAAAAAATACCCCCTTGTAATGCCCACAGTTGAGCTAATGTCCCCATAGTGCCCCCATAATGTGCCAGTATAAAATACCCCTATATAGTGCCCCAGTAAATGCCCCCATAGTGCTCCTCTCCCCCCCCTTCCTCCTAGTGCCCCCCATAATCTACCAGTATAAAATGCCCCATATATAGTGCCTTAGTAGATGCCCTCAGTGTCCCCATAATTTGCAAGTATAAAATACCCTTTCTTAGTGGTGCCCCCCGTAGATGACCCCATAGTACTGCTCTCCCCCCTTCCCCATAGTACCTACCATAATGTGTCCCAGTATAAAATGCTACTGTACAGAGCCCCCCATATAAAATACCCCTTCTTTGTGGCCTCAGTAGATGCCCCTATAGTGCCCACCAATAATGTGCCAGTAATAAGTGCCCCCATAGATGCCCCCCAATAATGTGCCAGTAAGGCTACTTTCACACTAGCGTTCGGGGCTCCGCTTGTGAGTTCCGTTTGAAGGGTCTCACAAGCGGCCCCGAACGGATCCGTCCAGCCATAATGCATTCTGAGTGGAGGCGGATCCGCTCAGAATGCATCAGTTTGGCACCGTTTGTCCTCTGCTCCGCTCAGCAGGCGGACACCTGAACGCTGCTTGCATCGTTCGGGTGTCCGCCTGGCCGTGCGGAGCCAAACGGATCCGTCCAGACTTACAATGTAAGTCAATGGGGACGGATCCGTTTGAAGTTGACACAATATGGCTCAATTTTCAAACGGATCCGTCCCCCATTGACTTTCAATGTAAAGTCAAAACGGATCCGTCCCCCATTGACTTTCAATGTAAAGTCAAAACGGATCCGTTTGCATTATCATGAAAAAAAAAAAATATATATTTTTTTTTTTCCGTTCATGGTAATGCAAACGGATCCGTTCTGAACGGATCTAAGCGTTTGCATTATAGGTGCGGATCCGTCTGTGCAGATACCAGACGGATCCGCACCAAACGCAGGTGTGAAAGTAGCCTTAAATGTGCTCCCATAGATGCCCCCCAATCATGTGCCAATAAGATGTGCCCAATAGATGCCCCCAGTCATGTGCCAGTAACAAGAGCCCCCCCAATCATGTGCCAGTAACAAGAGCCCCCCCAATCATGTGCCAGTAACAAGAGCACCCCCCATCATGTGCCAGTAGCAAGACCCCCCAGTCATGTTCCAGTAACAAGAGCCCCCCAATCATGTGGCAGTAAAAGTATTGTACATATAAAAAAACAAAACAATTATATTTTCCTCTATCAGCGATGCGATGCAGGCCTCTTCTGGCCTGTGTCCCGCGCTGTACGGCTCAGGAGGCGCGAGGACATCATCGAGCCACCTGCACCGGCCTCTGATAGGCTGCCAACACTAGGCCGGCAGCCTATCAGAGGAACAAGGAAGGGACACGCCTCTCCCTCCCCTGCCCCGCCGCAGCACAGCCACCTGTATCGCTGTCCTGAGGACGGCAATACAGATGACTATGGAGATGAGCGCTTCCACAATGGAATCGCTCATCTCGCTATGCCCTGCCGCCACCGCCCCCCACTTTTCACCAGGGCCACGCCGCCCGGATCCTCCAATGACTTGACTAGATTATTTTGGTGGTAATTACCATTGTTTTACAGCTCACAGTAAATGCTGGTAATGAGTTATAGACATGGATTACTTATAATTATTCATTATGTTTTTCTAATTTGTCCATAAAAAAGTTGTCTGTCTGTGATTTTGGGATAAATTGTCCAGAAAAAAAGAAAAATTCTGGTTGGCAACCCTTACTACCGCTACTGAAACACCTATGTGCACCACCACTCACATCCTCTGCAGCGTACTCAAGTTGTGTGTAGAAATGTGTTCCTGGGTGTAGTAGTGCAATAGACACTAACCTGAGACGGCTGACTCTCTGCATATGCAGGTGATGGTAGGAAAATGTTCGTGACGCCAGTGCCAATTAAACGGTGGCACGCCGTTTGCTGATAGCAGGAATAAATGAGGAACACCGTGATGTTAAAACAGAACTCCAACTTTAGTAGTTTTCATAGAGACATTAACGGAAGCACAGTTCCTTTGCATACAGTTGATTTCTCAATACGGTCGATGCAGGCAATACAGATTGAGCAAGGTGACTACAGAGTGTTAAACACAGGACTTGCAGTACAGGAGCTTGCACTCTATCTCTGACTGATCCTGGAACATAGCAAATCTTCTCCAAGGCCCAATACCTTAACTCTGGCGTATATCCTTGGTTTTAGCTTTATAAAGTACCTCCTCTGTTATCTTGAGTACCTCTTGCTTTTCTGTGCTTTTGCCTCTGTCTCTCTCCCTCTTTCCTCAGACTCTAGAAGCTTCTGAACAGTGGTCTTCCTGCTTCTGCATATATATATATTCAGGAGGGGAACCTTCTACTTGGATTCGGAACCCGGTTACAGGGACTGCATGACAGGGGTATTGGTTATCTGCCGCTCGACCCCCAACACTCCCTTTCACTTACCAACATCCTGAACCTAACTCCACCCATCACTCGACTCAACCTGACCCCAAAATGACACACAGACACCGATCTTGGAATAAATCGGCCACAGCAGCCGTCTTTTATTAACAAATAAACATAACAATTTATAAATAACAATTCCCCCCCGAGGGGAGGTCCTTGAAGCCCCCAAATAACTGCAAGAAACTCCACTGAATGAGCCATCTTGCTTCCAGCCGTTGCCCTCCAGCTCAGAAGCACCACTGAATGGCCCCTTTAAAATCCGTCACCACTGGGAGTCCAGCCCTCACCATGGAGCCCTCCCAGCATCCTCCTCTGTGAATATGACCAACTTCAAGGACCTCCCCCCGCCACAGACGCGAAGACTTGACCGCCTTAAGACTGAGCGTTCCTCCACAAACGCAAGGCCACCTCAATGCCCTCCTGAATTGCCAAGCACCATATGTCCAAACCCACCGCATTTAAGTGCACTCCATCAGCCCGCCAAAACCCCCCCACACCCTTCTCAAGCTCCAAATGCCTCACTGCCACCGCCCCATTCCTGGCCATGAACCGACCCATCGCCCGGTTCACCTTGACACGGGCCCTGTTTACACCCTCCACGGACCTTGCATCCCTCCACACCATCCTAGGCACTATATCAGACCATACTGTCACCATCCGCGGGAACAACGCCCATATCCTCAGCAAGTCAAACTTAATGCCCTGCAACAATTCCCTAAATGGCCGCGCTACCAGGTCATTACCCCCCACATGCAAAACCAACACCTCGGGTGCCCTATCCTGCCTCACAAACCTGTGAATCTCCGGCAACACCCCGGCCCAAACCATACCTCTCCGCCCTAGCCATCTCACCACCGCCACGGACCTCGAGAACCCCAGCTGCTGACCATCCGGCCGAACCGCTGCCCGGACAGCCCCCCAAAAGACATAAGAATGTCCGAGGATCCACACCAGGGCCGGCACTGCATCTGTAAAGAAAAAACAAACCAAGACCAACCAATAATAACATTGCATACAGAAAAACCGTTCCCCTACCAGCCCCCCCGGCCGTTCCCTTACAAGCTATGCAAACGAATATATGATCTGAACCGAACAGATTCCCACCGCCCAATCCTTTTAATGATCTCATCCCCCAACCCCCACCTCGCCGCTTCCGTTGCCGCCCCGATTCTAAATGAATGACTCGAATACCCGTCAGGCCCCAAACCCAACCGAACTAGACATTTCGAAAAAACCGCCGCAAACTGAAAGCGTGACAAAAATGAATCATCCCCATGCACTAACAACGGCAACGCATCGCTCCTCCTACCTCCCCAATATTCACGCAAGCTCAATACCGGACACATAGCGCACTCCGGGACCCCAAACAACACTACCCTGCGCCCCCGTCCTTCCGCATCTGTCTTAGACCGGCGAATCACGAACTCTAGCCTGTCCTGAAATAACTCCACATCTGTCGTCTGCAACCCCCCTGCCTTACGCACCGTTGAACTGACCAATTCCCCCACCCGCAATGCCCCAAAAAACGCCAACGAAAAAGCTAATCGGAACAAACGAACCTCCGAGGCGGAAGTACATACCACCCCCAGTTGCTCGCCCAGTCTTAACAATAACCCAAAGGACACAGGTCTCCTGCCATCACGCCCTGTACCCGCCCTGCGCCACCCCTTCAACGCCCGCATCACCAAAAATGACTTAGTCGCATCCGGCCGCTGTCTACACTTAAAGCCGAACGCCAATCCGGCCATGCAACTATTTATTTTTGCTATAGACCAGCCTTCCTCCCTACAGTGACCCACAAACAACAACATAGGAACCTCAAGGTCCCCTTCCCCAACCCCCAACTGACTGCACCAATCCTCCCAGTACTGCCATGATTTTAAATACAACTCCCACGTCCTAGGCGCCAGTGATGCCTGAATGAGACTTGCTACCGTTCTTCCAGTACCTCCCATAGACAACTCGGGCATTCCCTCCCAAACTCCTCCGCGTCTGGAGCCAACTGCCGGAACCGGTCCCACTGTGAACGAGAAAGAGCGTCAGCTATACCATTTTCTACACCAGGCACATGCACCGCCACCACCCACGCATTGATCAACAGGCACTCCAGCACCAACTGTTGTAACAACCGCACCTCCAACCCTGACGAGGCCGACAACCCATTTATTGCCTGCACCACTCCCAAATTATCACAGTGGAACCGAACTTTTCTGTCACGGAACACTTCCCCCCACAACACCACCGCCGCCACAATAGGAAAAAGTTCCAACAAAGCCACGTTCTTTACCCAACCTCTTTCCACCCAGCTATCAGGCCACCTACCCGCACACCACTGCCCCCGGCAATAAACCCCAAAACCCTCACTCCCCGCTGCATCCGAAAACAACTCAAAATCAAACGAATTCACCACATCACCCATAAACAGAGAGCGACCGTTATAACAATCCAAAAAGGAACCCCACACCTTCAAGTCCGCTCTCAACTCCTTTCCCAACCGAACATAATGATGTGGTGCGACCACCCCCGCCGTCGCCATAGACAACCTCCTACAAAACACCCTCCCCATAGGCATAATCCGGCACGCGAAATTAAGTTTTCCAAGCAGCGACTGTAGCTCCTTCAACTGCAGCTTTTTCAAACGACACGCCCTCGCTACCTCCCCTTTCAGATCCTCCAACTTATCTAAGGGCAACCTACACTCCATCCTAACCGTGTCAATCACAATACCTAAAAAACTCAACTCCGTGACCGGCCCAACCGTCTTCTCCGAGGCCAACGGGACCCAAAAAAATCCAAACAACGACTCTAATGTATGCAACAACAATGCGCACACCCTGGACCCCGACGGACCAATACATAGGAAATCGTCTAGGTAATGAATAATAGACTCACAACCCGCCGAATCCGCCACCGCCCATTCCAAAAATGAGCTAAACGCCTCAAAGTACGCACAGGACAGGGAACAGCCCATAGGCAAACATCTATCCACAAAAAACTCCCCCCCCCCAAAAACACCCCAACAAATGCAAACAATCCGGGTGAACCGGCAGCAACCGAAACGCAGCCTCGATGTCAGTCTTTGCTAATAGCGCCCCCCTTCCAAATTTCCTAACCCACTGCACTGCCGCATCAAACGAGGTATAAACCACCGAACACAAGGCGGGGTCTATACCGTCATTGACCGACGAGCCCTTCGGAAAAGACAGGTGGTGAATAAGCCTAAACTTATTCCTCTCCTTCTTCGGCACTACCCCTAACGGCGACACTCGCAAATTCGGCAAAGGTGGGTCCACGAATGGGCCCGCCATCCTGCCTAGACTGACCTCCTTGCTAAGTTTCTCCGCCACCACCTCCGGATGCTCCAACGCCGACCTCAAATTTCTCTTACTCAACAACCCATCACCCTGAACAAACGGTATCCGAAAACCAACCGAAAAACCTTCCTGCAATAAAGCTGCCGCATCCCTATCCGGGTATCTATCTAGAAACGGGCCCATCCTTCCCAGACGTACTGGCGTCTCCCCCTTTGCTATTAAAATCCCCCCCCTCTGTCTGTTACCCCTAAAACACCGCGCTGCCCCATGCGACCCCCCACACACCGAGCACTCGTGTTTAAATTTACACTTCGCTCCGAATTTGCATGTCCCATCATTGAATCCGAAACAAAGCCCTTTCGCTGATGCCGACGCGACATTGGACTGCCCTCCACCTCCTGCATCCCCCCGAAAGGACTGGCCCTGTCTCACCGGCGCCGTAACCTTTAACCACAGCGCGATATCCTTATGGTCCCACTTTATTTCGGGCCGCACCGCCTTCCGCTGCCGGAACTGTTCGTCGTACCGCAGCCACGCTACCCCCCCATACACCCTGTACGCCTCCCCAACTGCATCCAAATAACAAAATAACGCCGAACAGCACTCCGGCGCCTTCTCCCCAATTACGCTTGCTAATATCGCGAACGCCTGCAGCCAGTTTGTAAACGTCCGCGGTATCAGCCGGTACCTCCGCTTCTCTTCCTCCTCCTTCTTACCATCCTCCCGTCTCACCCTGTCCAGGTTAAACTTGTCTAAGGGGAGCAGAGAAAAAATCTCCACATACTCCCCCTTCCAAATCTTTTCCCTCACCTCCTGTTTCAAATGCGCCCCCAAAGGGCCTTCAAAGCAGACATAAACCTCCCCTCTCGCCCTATCATCCATCCGCACCGTCTCGTCCTCCGCCGCCCCCCCTGCCTGCGTTTGCACCGACGCTACCGCAGACCCTACCCCTGAACTGGCTCCCCCACTCCCACTCGCGCCAGCAGAAAAACCAGACACCCCCCACGCTGGTAACGGAGACGCACCCCCCATCTTCCAGCCCGCAAGCAAACCTGCTAGCCCGCCTAACAATTGTCCCAAACCCCTGCTAACATCTACGGGGGGGCCCCCAACACCCCCAGCCCCCCCAACAATCTGCGCTAAAGTTCCCCAAGAGGCCTCACCTGGCTGCCTGGGTGCTGTGTCCCCACCAGCCGAAGATCCGGAATCCAGTAGATCACTCCTCCGCGATGCCGCCTCTTCATCCAGTCTCCTAGCCAGCCCCAGGCTAGAGACGTCAGGACCTCCATCTTCACCGGCTGCAGCAGAGTGGGCGGAGCTTCTTCTCCCCTGCATCTCGACCACCGAAGACAGGGGCCTGCTGCCGGACACCATGGCAACTGCAGCAGCCCCGTTCCTCACGCCGTCCTGTGCACGCCGGGAGGTCTCAGCCCCCGATCCTGGGCAGGAGACCCCCGCACCTGGTCCTTCTCCCCCGTCGTCCATAGTTGAAGGCCGAGGTGACCGAGCCCGGCCACCTCGCAGGCTCCGCCTCACGACCGGATTCCTCCCACGTCGGGAGGTACTCGAGGAAGCGGTCCCCGCCGACCCCCGGCGTGGAGGGTCCCTAGGGGGGCTCCGTTTTCGGCGCTGAGCCTTGGTGGGGGGCGGAGACGTATTAGACGCCTCCGGGCTGTAGCGCGCCGGCGGCCTGGCCCGCCGCGGCCGGACTGATACTGGCTGAGGCCCAGCTGGAGCCTCTGCCGCCCCCTGGAGCATCTGCTGCACCTGTGCCTCTATCCATTCGGCGCCGCAGACCTCCGCCGCTGCCCGCAGTTTAGAGATGGTCTCTTCAAGCTGGTCCATGCTGCAGAGTACAGGTACCAGTTCGCTTTAGATCTCCACAAAATGGCCCCTGTCTTCCTCACTGCTCCCCTATTTAACCCCTTGACCCCACCCCTACACTCAAACCACCCAATCCCCCTTTACCCAGCTTCATCCACCCATCTCCACTAAACCCCACCCAACCCACTACCAGGGGTCTCCCTAAACCAAACCCCTGTCATGATGCCCTCCCCTAAGGCTACGCCCTTCAGTCCGGCCATAACTATACCCTCTCCTGGTCCGCAGGCTTCAGGCCTGGACTTGTCTCTGACATAGTCTAAGCTCCAGCTTCAGGCTACAGGCTGCAGCTTTAGACAGACACTTAGACTAGACTCCCCTTCACTTCCCTGACTGGGCCTTATATAAACTAGGGCTCTCTAGCTCCCTCTAGTGACTAGAAGCTGGAATGACACCCCTAGCAGGCCTGTACATGCAAGTGTCACAGTAACAGGGAAATACATAACATTACATTACATGACAATTTATAAAGATGACATATACCAACTTCCCCATAAATAAGGGGGGACGACAGCACACCAAGTGACACTTTTGTAGTGACGGGCATTACAGTCCCCGTACACTACATACCCCACTGCTTTAAGCTGAGTACGCCCTCGTACTCCATCAGGGCTCGCCCAACTGGAATCTCTACCTGAAACAGAAAAAAGAGACATGCAGGCATACATACATGTAATTCATCTGCATTTACGTTCATATCAGGTCCAATTGGCAAAGGTGAAGGGTAGTGACAAGAGGCGTCGTTCTCTTCTCCTCAGGATAGTGAATGGAACTGGGGCGCTGACCTGGCACAGCGTAACATTATAACCGGGATAGTCCATGACAATGAATAAGTCCATAAAGGAACAGCACAATAGATAAAAAAGTATAAAAGTTCTTGGAGGCTCGAAGAACAAACATGAGTCCGTACCCAGGTTATTTCTTATTAATCACAGAGGCTCTCATGCGGTGGAGTCCATCTCTGGGCACATTACTTTTAAAAGAATAAGAATCTCAGAGGCTCAGGTACTTTTGAGTCTGTCTCCGGGCACGGTTCCTTAGTATGAAGTTGCACAATAAAAGGACAGCAAAGACAAGTGCTGTAATACCCCTGATCAACCTGAAAAGGGGGTGAAGGGTAAAAGGTGCAACTAAAGGAACAGGCACAACTTGGTGTGGGGTACAAAAGCAGGCAGGAGATCCTGGAAACAAACGTGGCCTTGCTGACTTTGTGATTTCAGTGGTCAACACCTACCACTGAGCCGTGGACAAACTGGCAGCCGCAACAAAGGACCAGCAACATAGGACTCCTGTCCTGGAAGGGTTAACATCAAACTCCTGCAGTGAAGTAAATCAAAGGCCTAGCAGGCTGATTACAGTGACATATCATATCCACTTGGCTCCGCTGGTAGGTATCGTCTGTAGTATTCTTCTACAGGAGGGTGTGCCCACATAACTGTGTCAGGTGGCAGCTGTAGGGTAAAGGGGCCCCTAATAGGTATTGGCCCATTAGGCCTAGGGGTGAACCCTCTGGTGGACAGTGCCGGTCCTTGCATGATCACTGCAGGGTGTAATGCGCTTGGCACCGCCGCAGCAAGCGGTCCGGTGCTCTGGGTGCAGCAGTTTACGGCAATCGCGGGTCCGGTCTGGGGCACTGACGGAGCGGTGGCAACAGAAGGCGGTTTACGGGTGGTGACAGGCACCCTTACCTCATCCTTCCTCGGCGGTGTCTGGATCCTGGCGGTGTATGTCTTGCGCAACTCCCGCAACTTCTCCTCCAGCCGGACGATCTGCTCACCGATGCTCTCTGTGTCGGAGTCGCTGTCCTCTGCTGGCGCCGCTGGCGCAGGTACAGTCACCGATGGTGCGGACTCGGCCTCTGCAGGTTCTGGCGATGCGTCTGGTCTCCGTCCCATCCGGATGTTCTGAAAGGTAGCACTAAGTCCTTTTAACTGGTCCAGCTCCGATATTGTCTTCTCCCGACGAGGCAGCTCGGGGGAAGGATAGGGGCTCACCCATTTCTCCAACACGGTTGGCTGCCAGAAGACATTAGGCCCAATGAAGGAGCTCCGCTCCTGAAAGGCGTGATGGGCCGGCTCTGGAGAGCGTTCCGGTTCCCGCTCGCAGCCAGAGTAGTCTTCTCCTTCTTCTGCCTCCCAGTCCTCAGATGCACGCTTGGGACGGGTCACAGCAGTCGCATAAGGGCCTCGTAGGCTCTCGGCAGGGGTGTACTCCACTTCCTCTCCCTCGCGGAGGCTGTGCTGGTACGAAGGGAGGTAGTCTCTTTTGACAGACCTTCGATTAACATAGAGGTCTCTGCCAGTTAGATAGTCCTGAATAAACCCGTAGCCACGGGGTTTGTCAAATGACAGCACCACTCCCTTTCTCCTTTCCAGGCGGGGTTGGGTGTGCGTATGTTTCTCATGTATGGTCTTGGTTAGTTCCTCATAGATGATTTTGGTCTTTGTATTCCGCTTTATAGCGGCCTCTCGGATCTCCGCCATCAGGGAGGACCATTTAAAAGATGGTTGGAAAAAGTCCCTCCACGAGCCATAGTAGGGCTCGGGTTCTTTCTCCCTTGGGCGGCAGGCGGGTTGCTCCGGTCCCGGAGAGTAGGCTGGTGGAGCCTCTTCTGGCTCTACACCGATATCAGTCATCTTTGCAATTTCAGGTGCGGACGCTGTAGTAACACTCTGCTCACTATCCAACATACTCGATCCTTCTGAGGAGAGCGATAGGGTCGCGTCAATTACAGCAGCCAGCTCCTCCCACTGCACTGGGGAGCCGCCCCCCAGGTATTCCAGTATATGGAAGGCGGTGTCCATGCTGGCAGACATGCAAATGTCCAGATAAGCCGTGGCGCCTGCCCTTGACCTTCTTCCCGCTTTTTCCTCAGAAAGGCGCCAATTTTTCCCGCCTTTTCGGGATGAAGGTGACGCAGCAGTAAATTCAGCCAGCTCAGCGGCCATCTTTGGGTATAAACGCTGTCTATTCACTGACAGCAAGCAGGATTGTAAAAAGTCCACAAAACCACACTCTAATGCGGCGATTTTCTTCCTCTGTATAGCGCAACACTGCACAGCGCTTTTTAGAGGTTTTTGGTACACTTTGGGTACGTTTTTCAGTCCACAAAGTCCACTTGAATAAAACAGGCAAATTGTCACTTTGGTCACAGGGCAACGGTATAAGGCACAAAGTTCACGCTTCTTGCACTAGAAAGCGTGCGAATCCTGTTCGTGACGCCAAAAGAGAGGTGCAGCGTACTCAAGTTGTGTGCAATAGGTGTTTCTGGGTGATGTAGTGCAATATACACTAACCTGGTACAGCTGACTCTCTGCAAGGGCAGGTATAGGTAGAAATAGTTCGTGACGCCAGTGCCAAGTAAACGGTGGCACGCCGTTTGCGGATGCAGGAATAAATTGAGGAAACGTAGTCTTAAAACAGAACTCCAACTTTAGTAGTTTTCAAGCAGAGACAATATTGGAAACGCAGTTCCTTGGCATACAGTCGATTTTGCAATTCGGTCGATGCAGGCAATTCAGTTACAGCAAGGTGATTACAGAGTGTTGAACACAGGACTTGCAGCACAGGAGCTTGCACTCTAATTCTGTCTGATCCTGGAACATAGCATATCTTCACCAAGGCCCATTAACCTAGTTCTGGCTTTATATCCTTGGCTATAGCTTTAATAAGTACCTCCTCTGTCTTTCTGAGTACCTCTTGCTTTCCTGATCTTTGCTTCTGTCTCTCTCAGCTTCTGGAAACTTCCTCAGCACTTCACTAGACTGCCTGTTACTTCCTCAGGTTCTTGATCTAACATATTCCTGTTTCTGCATATGGGAATTCAGGAGGGAATCTTCTCCTGGACAGCAGGCTTCAGGCCTGGACTTGTCTCAGACATTGTCTAATCTCCAACTGTAGATTACAGACACTAGACTCCGTCTGCCTTGCACTTCCCTGACTGGGCCTTATATAAACTAGGGCTCCCTAGCTCCCTCTAATGACTAGAAGCTGGAATGACACCCCTGCAGGCCTGTACATGCAAGTTTCACAGTAACAGGGAAATACATAACATTACATTACATGGCATTTTATAAAACTGACATATAACAACTTCCCCATAATTAGGAGGGACGACAGCACACCAAGTGACACTTTGGTAGTGACGGGTATTACAGTTCCCGTACACTACACTACACCAATATCAGACATCTCTGGTATGTCAGGCGCGGACGCTGCAGCAACGCTCTGTTCACTTTCCAACATGCTCGATTCTTCTCTGGAGAGCGATAGGGTCGCGTCAATTAAATCAGCCAGCTCCTCCCCTTGCACTGGGAGGCCGCCCCCCAGGTATTCCAGTATATGGAAGGCGGTGTCCATGCTGGCAGACATGCAAATGTCCAGAGAAGCAGTGGCGCCTGACCTTGAACTCCTTCCCGCTATTTCCTCAGAAAGGCGCCAATTTTTCCCGCCTTTTCGGGATGAAGATGACGCAGCAGTTATTTCAGCAAGCTCAGCGGCCATCTTTAGCAAGAAACGCTGTCTATTCACAGACAGCAAGCAGGAGGATGAAAAGTCCACAAAACCACACTCCAATGTGGCGATTTTCTTCCTCTTGGTAGCGCAACACTGCACAGCGCTTTTTAGAGGTTTTAGGAACACTTTTGGTACGATTTTCAGTTCACAAAGTCCACTTTAAATAAACAGGCAACTTGTCACTTTGGTCACAGGGCAACTGTATAAGGCACAAAGTTCACGCTTCTTGCACTAGAAAGCGTGCGTATCCTGTTCATGACGCCAAAAGAGAGGTGCAGCGTACTCAAGTTGTGTGTAATAGAGTTTCTGGGTGTAGTAGTGCAATGACACTAACCTGAGACGGCTGACTCTCTGCATAGGCAGGTGATGGTAGGAAAATGTTCGTGACGCCAGTGCCAATTAAACGGTGGCACGCCGTTTGCTGATAGCAGGAATAAATGAGGAACACCGTGATGTTAAAACAGAACTCCAACTTTAGTAGTTTTCATAGAGACATTAACGGAAGCGCAGTTCCTTTGCATACAGTTGATTTCTCAATACGGTCGATGCAGGCAATACAGATTGAGCAAGGTGACTACAGAGTGTTAAACACACAGGACTTGCAGTACAGGAGCTTGCACTCTATCTCTGACTGATCCTGGAACATAGCAAATCTTCTCCAAGGCCCAATACCTTAACTCTGGCGTATATCCTTGGTTTTAGCTTTATAAAGTACCTCCTCTTTTATCTTGAGTACCTCTTGCTTTTCTGTGCTTTTGCCTCTGTCTCTCTCCCTCTTTCCTCAGACTCTAGAAGCTTCTGAACAGTGGTCTTCCTGCTTCTGCATATGTATATATTCAGGAGGGGAACCTTCTCCTTGGATTCGGAACCCGGTTACAGGGACTGCAATACCCTCTCCTGGTCCGCAGGCTTCAGGCCTGGACTTGTCTCTGACATAGTCTAAGCTCCAGCTTCAGGCTACAGGCTGCAGCTTTAGACAGACACTTAGACTAGACTCCCCTTCACTTCCCTGACTGGGCCTTATATAAACTAGGGCTCTCTAGCTCCCTCTAGTGACTAGAGGCTGGAATGACACCCCTAGCAGGCCTGTACATGCAAGTGTCACAGTAACAGGGAAATACATAACATTACATTACATGACAATTTATAAAGATGACA
The DNA here is from genome assembly GCF_905171765.1 of Bufo bufo. NCBI lineage: Eukaryota > Metazoa > Chordata > Amphibia > Anura > Bufonidae > Bufo > Bufo bufo. Next base: position 77,817,316 of record NC_053392.1, read on the forward strand.
TATACCAACTTCCCCATAAATAAGGGGGGACGACAGCACACCAAGTGACACTTTTGTAGTGACGGGCATTACAGTCCCCGTACACTACACCTCTCCCCTCTCCCAGGGCTCATTGCAGATAGATAGATAGATATGCAGTGAGCTCACAAGGAGCCTGTGCAGAGGGTAGGAGTGGTAGTGGGCCTGATGAGATGTTGTGTCATGGTGTCCTACCTCACGCCCCTACCTGGGGTTCTGTGCAGTGAATGAGTGATGTGAAGGAACCAGGCAGAGGTTATAGAACAAAGAATGTCTTTCTTTACTGAGTGCAAAAAACAAATAAATAGCAGCACATACAGCAGCAGTTTGTACAAAGCATGATATCTCCTCCCAGATATTGGGGTTTGGTGGCTGGCAGTGTGGCAGAAGAAAATATCTCCCTTTTGACTCCCTTCCCTATGGCTGTACTCTGGCACCTGTGGCTATAGGTATCCAGAACTGCAGTGATGGTGTCTTAACGTGTTTTCCACCACCTTGCCAGTCTTGATAGCTTGATTGTTTGATCAGACGGCTAACACAAATACGCCATAGATTACTAATCTTCTGCAGCTTAGGACCCTGCAGGAAATCTGGGGAAATGTCCTCCTAGGTGAGTTGCCTCTGTGGGAGATGGATAGCATGCTCTCTCACTTTACTCTCTACTACTGACTCTACCTAGCTCTGCTCCTCCCTTGGCATGAAGGTGGACCAGCCAACTCCTAACAAGAGGGGAGTGTCCTGTTGCCAAACACTGCCAATCATACCCCATCTGCTGATGAACAAAGTGTATTGCATGAAAGGTGACATAACACGAATATTAAATATCATTACATTACTAACCAACTGTAGTACCCCCAGGTTTTGGGAACTATCGACAGATAGATAGATAGATAGATAGATAGATAAAGGCCCCATTGAGTTTTTGAGCTGAAAAGTTGCCTTTTTCACTAGATCCGGAGTGCTGCCTAACTTCTTGTTATTAATTTAAGGAACTAGAACCACTTTACTAGAGGATTTTTGTACCTACTTTCTATTGTTGCTGGTGCTGCTCATTTTTTTTTCTTTTTTCCTTATTAGAGAAAGATAGATATGAGATAGATACTGTAGATAGATAGATAATATGCGACGGGCCGCTCCCTGGGGCCCTATTAGAGGGTTGGTACCCAGGTGTAGGAATGGCCGAATGGTATAGGGCGGCCTAAAATGTCCCTTCTAGTGTAAGTGAGTGTCACGGTGCTCCTACCTGGATACGGCTGGACCCCAGGCGTTGGCTCCGAAGCCTACAAATTGGGGGGAATAGTTGAGTAATTTGAAGAAATAATTGAGTCGAGACCTTGTCATGAAGTTGAATAGCAACTTTACTTTGATAAACTTTCATCAGACACAATCTTCCAACTTTGTCTTGGTCCCAGCAGGCTTTGGCATTAAAACTATGGCAGGCAAACTCAACTCTGCTACATCTGTTGCTCTCTGGCTCTGCTGTGCTGACAGCCTTGCTGTATAACTTAGCTTTTTCTTTATGCTGCAACTTTTCTCTTTGTAGTCTGTCTCTTAATTATGCCAGGGAACTCTCCTCCTGGCTCCTGAGGCTTTAAGCTGTGGCCTCCACATCCAGCAGAGCTTGGCTTGGCCTGGGCACGTCCAGCAGAGCCGTGCCCAGCACATCTTCCTTCCCCTAGCAAGGGGTAAGCTAGACTGACTAAAACTGATCTCCACGCTTCCTGCAGTGATCTCCACAGAGGGGGGTTAGAATGGAATGGAAAGCTCCATTCTACTTAAATGTAGCTCTGCTATGTTTGCTGCCACCTGCTGGTGAACCAGGCATATTACACGTGAACATAACAGTTACATTAGAAATAGGAATGCACAGTGTAGTGGACCTGAACAAAATACATAGATGACATTATATTAGCATGCACAGATAGAAGCAGGGCGTAGGAGTGACAAATAAATAGATAGATAGATAGATAGATAGATAGATAGATAAATAGATAGATAGATAGATAGAATGCAGTATACTAAATGTACTCATTATGGCAGTTTTCAAAAGGTTATCAAGTACGCCTAGAACCTCCTGATTTTAGTTGACATCCAATATGTTTCATCAATATGCTGTACTAAAATAACTCCATCATAGGTCCACAATTCCTCTCCCCCCTAGGTACAACTTGATATCGCCTCAGGCACCTAATACTGTCAAGACAAGTTGCTTAATTAACTGCATTGAAATCTCTGATCTATTTTACCAGCGCTGTACAATGCTCTGGCAGCCTTGCCCACTCGGGCAGCCGCTGCTCGCAGCGCTCCGTGATCTATCAGCTCGGAAGAAATAAAAGGCAAAATAGAGAAGTTAAGCATTAATTCTTTGAGCGAAGAAGCTCCTCACATACCAATGAAGGGGTCGCTGTCACCGACGCCCCAATAAAGGTGCAGGTGCCCAAGGCTGATACCATTTTCATCTCCAATTAGGTGATCAGACAATTCGCAGATGTCACTGAATTCCGCACAGTTTGCTGCAGATTGTATTTGGTCTGTGGTGAGGCATACAAGCAATGTATCTGTAATAAGCCTGGCTGCCTGGAGAAGCTATAATAAAATAATTGCTGCCTCTCAAGACCTCACACAGGCCACTGCCTAACAAGAATACTTTAATGTAATGATCTAGCACGAGCCATAAAAATATGTTATTTTCTGACCCCACCGCCTCAGAATACACTGTAAGCCCAGCTCTGAGGCATAATTCTCCCACTGCATGGCGTTCAACGCTCCTTATGTTATACATTCATTTTACATATTTGTAACTTAGTATATTTGGAGGAAAATGGAAATGTATCCGAAATAATCTACTATTTGAATCAATTGTTGTATGACAAAAAAAATTTTCGAGGGCGTTTGTCATCAGGAGCAGCACTGCCAGAAATGAGAGCTGTAACTTTATTCAGATTATTAGCTCCGCTCTCCAAGTGCACTCCCGCTACCCTCGGTGTATGAAAGATCAACTCTTTCAGCCATCCAGACCTTCACTCTGAACATTGATTGACATCTTGCCTGGCTCCGTCTTCTCGCTCAAGCGCCGTGCAGTTACATATCAGCGCATGCGCAGTACAGTCCGCAATCTCTGCTGCTGTGGATGCGCCAATGTGTAATTGCATGACACATGCTCAGAAAGGTAGGGCCAGCCAAGGTGACGTATCTAATGGCTGGGCTTGTCAATCAACGTCCAGAAGCAGGGGCTGAGAGGCTTAAAGGGGATGTCTCATTTCAGCAAGTGGCATTTATCATGTAGAGAAAGTTAATACAAGGCACTTACTAATGTATTGTGATTGTCCATATTGCCTCCTTTGCTGGCTGGATTCATTTTTCTATCACATTATACTCTACTCGTTTATATAGTGACGACCACCCTGCAATCCATCAGTGGTGGTCGTGCTTGCACGCTATAGGGAAAAGGGCTGGCTTCTTTGGTGGCCAGGACTGTGGGAGCGCACATAGGCTAATGCTTTTTCCTATAGTAAGCAAACACGGCCACCACTGATGGATTGCAGAGTGGTAATAACCATGGAAATGAGCAGTGTATAATGTGCTAGAAAAATGAATCCAGCCAGCAGCGGAAGCAATATGGATAATAGCAATACATTAGTAAGTGCCTTGTATTAACTTTCTCTACATGATTAATGCTATTTGCTGAAGTGAGACAACCCCTTTAAGGAGTGGATTTTTTATATACCTTGGGAAGTGTTAATGCCTTCAGTGCACTAAACTACTAACTTGTGCAGTGTGCCCCTGAGGAGCAGAGGATGGGAGTAGTAATGACCCTTATGAGATGTTGTGTTGTGTCATGGTGTACTCCTTCAGGCCATTGCTTCCTGAGATTCAGTGCAGTGAATACGTGATGTGAAAGAACCAGGCAGATATTATAGAATAAAGAATGTCTTTCTTTACGGGGTGTAGAAAAGAAATAGCAGCACATCCAGCAGCAGTTCATACAAAGTTCTATTTTCTCCTCCCAGTTAATGGGGTATGATGGCTGGCAATGTGGCAGAAGATGGACAGCTGACAATGTTTCCCTCCTTATTCCTTTCCCTTTGGCTGTATTGTGGCACCTGTGGCAGTAGGTGTCCAATATATGATGCAGGCTTCTAGCTATGCCTGTCCTGAACTGTGATGGTGGTGGTGTTTTAACGTGTTTCCCTTCACCTTGCAGCGAAGCCTGTATAGATTAATTGATTGACCACTCTGCTGACAAAAATACACTGTAGTTTACAGATGTTCTGTAACCTGCGACACTGCAGGCTCTCTGGAGTAGTGGTGCTCCTAGATGAGCAGCCACTGTGGTAAAATGGCTCAGGTCTGCCATGTGTATATGCCATATTAGGCTATGCCAGAGGGACAGCTTAACAGAGTGCCTGTCAGTATCGTACTGACAACATAGTACACTGTGCTATATAGGTGATCAAAATGTTTTATGTACCCCAAACTGAAAACTATGTTTGTCCCACAAAAATCAAGCCACTGCACAGCTCTGTAGAAAGAAAAATAAAAAATAAACTATCTTGGGATGTGGCAATGCAAAACAGATTTTTTTTTTCCAAAGGGAATTTTATTTTGCAAAAGTAGTTTAACTACTACAAAAAAACAACAACTACCAGTATATATATTTGGTATCACTGTCACTCATAGTGACCCAGATATTAACATTATCATGTTATTTATGCTGCAAAGTTAATGTTCCAAAATCAGTTATGCATACTACACAAAATGGTGCCATTAAAAACCCCAACTTGTCCTGCAAAACAGAAGCTCTCATACGGCTACATCAATGGAAAAATAAAAAAGTTATAGCTCTTGGAACGCGAAAATCAAAAACTGAAAAAAATAGTTTTGTCACTAAAGTGCAAAATGCATATGAGGAAGAGGTTAAAACCCTTAGGTCTGCACAGCAGAAGCACCGTTTCAGAAATAAAAGACAGTGGGGGAGATCAAAACTGGTGTAAAGGAAAACCATTCTGCTGAAGGACGAGATACGACAAGGTACTAACATTGTCCACTATACAGTACACAGATAAGGCTTTGTATGCCACTTCCCTACCATTCCTCAGCTTGTGGGGAAGGGCTATCGTAGACCTCTTTATGGAGACTATAGAAGTGTAGAAGACTGTAGAAATTTTTTGGAAGGACAAGGCTTAGCTGATGGGTGGATCTTAGTGATTTCTGTCTCCTATTACGAACAAATATGTAGGGGAAGGCTCCTGCTCCAGTCAATCAGCTTTACAGCTAGACATAGGTTTATAAGAAGGACATGGCAGAATAGCTGTTGTCAATATGAGACAGGTTAGGACTAAACTGGAAAGGTGTGGGTCTTCAAAAGGGGTTGTCCCATGACCTCTTCTAGAATTTAGCTACCATTGGCATCATCTGATCATTGAGGCACCATTGACAACCCATTAGGTTGGACTGGGAACTTGAAGTGGGCCTGGGAAAAAAAATATAGAAGTGTCCCCATGTTTTAGGGGGGGGGGGCAAATTGACAGAAGTTGGGGCAACACAAATAGGCCGGGTCAGAAATACCATGGCGCAATATACAGTCCCAGCAGATCATTATACCACAGTACAGCACAATATATTGCCCCAAAAGCTGTCCTTCTGTGGTGGCTAGTGTTGATCGCGAATATTCGAATTGCAAATTTCAATCGCGAATATAGCAACTTCGAGAATTCGCAAATATTTAGAATATAGTGCTATATATTCGTATTCGCGAATAGTGTTGAATATTCTAATCGTAAATTTATCGCAAATATATTACATTGCCGATTTTCGCAATCAAATAAACAATGACTGGAGATCACGAATTCTAGAATTTGTGAATTTATGGCGAATATTTGGCCAACAATTCACTAAATATTGCGAATTCGAATATTCGCTATGCCGCTCATCACTAGTGGTGGCCATCAATAGCTGCCATTGTAGTGTCCCACTATGTAAATGTGGGCACTACACAAGGGTCAATTGGGCCACGTTGTTCTCCACCTCCTGTGGAACAGTGGCATTGTATTTTACATCACATTTTTATGTGTATTGCTATGCTTTTATGTGCATATTTCCCCTGTTATCTGTGTATCAGGCCTGTTAGGGTGTAGTTTCCTCCTCCTAGACAGTAGAGGGAGCTAGGGAACCCCTAATATATATAGTCAGGTCCTGTTCAGGGAAAGAGGTCTGTGTGTAGAGTCAGAAGCAAGAAGACACCTTTAGCCAGAGAGGAGCTGAGGTGCAGGCTCTGACATGTAGCTAGACAGCCCAGGCTTCTAGTTGTCCCCAGGGGAAGAGTTACCTCCTGAAAAAACCTGCAGTTCCTACAAAGTACAGTGCAGAGCAGAAGCGTTACCAGCTGAACCCCAGAGCTGAAGGGCAGAAGGATCTATCTAATGCAAGGAGATATATACCTAAGGAAGTTTCCCTAACCAAGGATAACGCCAACCATAGGTCATACGGGCCTTGGGATAAAGACAGACAGGAGTTCTGAGGAATAGTGCACAGGATTTCTGAGGAAATGTGCAGCCTGATCTGTGAGTGTTTTAACCCTCTGAGTATCTTGCAAGAACATTGTGCCTGCCATTATTGTATAAGCCTGCTTGAGACTGCTTCTGTCATGTGGAACTGAACCTAAAGAACTGTAAATAGTTAACTGCTTCAGTAAACAAAAGTTTTAGTTCACCACCACATCGTGTTCCTCAATTATTACTGCTATAAATCGGTGTGCCACCGTTACCGGCACTGGCGTCACGAACTTAAAGGGACCTTGCCACTGGCACATTAAACCTGCAACACCCAGGGCACCTCACCTACCACCGGCCTGGTCCCTATACATTGAGAGTGCCCCAGAGGACTTCTGTGCCAGCCTCTCCATCACTGCTGTACGCCTGCCCAGGGTTTCCCTACAAACTGTGAGTAGCCAAGAGAAACCCTCGATTGCCTAGTAACCGTGACCTCACCATCGCAATACCCTGCAGGGCTGCGTACTGCATATTTTGGCGTCACGAACAGGATGTGATCATTCCTGCGCCATTGTGGAATATAAACTGTGTGCCGTTATTTACAGTTCTTGGCCTAGCAATTTTGCGAATAAACAGATAGGGCTATCTGTTTATTCATAAAAACGCAAAAACACAAATGCAATAGCACTCTGCAACCAGCACTCTGCCCTGCCTCTATGCTGGATGTTGAATAAGGCATTGGTGTACATTTTGGCCAAAGCGTAATAAGCCACTCACCACGTCAAGGTCGCCTCTATGAGTGGTCCCTAACACTAGTTCCTACCTGTTTATGGGCCATAATAGCCACACAAAGTCCAGGGAGCGCAGGTACAGCATGCACGCCAGGCACACTCTGCTTTTAACCCCGTCCGGTGCCGTGACAACTTTCATCGGATCCAGGGATGCAAGTACCAACATGCATGCTGAGCCCACTATATACTTCTCCTGGAGCCAAATGGCTACTGGTAGGCGCTGTAAAAGTAGACTCAGTTTTATACTGACTTTAAAACCAGCCTCCAGGGCAGACTAACTGGTCAGGTGTGCATGACTGCATGGAGATCGCCACGCCTCCAATATATGCTACAAAGAAAAAAATGTGGGGGATTCAGTCAGCACAACCCTGTATGCAGGTGCACATCGCTATGGCGAAATACACATACAAACGCAAAAACACAAATGCAATAGCACTCTGCAACCAGCACTCTGCCCTGCCTCTATGCTGGATGTTGAATGAGGCATTGGTGTACATTTTGGCCAAAGCGTAATAAGCCACTCACCACGTCAAGGTCGCCTCTATGTGGTCCCTAACACTAGTTCCTACCTGTTTATGGGCCATGATAGCCACACAAAGTCCAGGGAGCGCAGGTACAGCATGCACGCCAGGCACACTCTGCTTTTAACCCCGTACGGTGCCGTGACCTGCGCTCCTTGGACTTTGTGTGGCTATCATGGCCCATAAACAGGTAGGAACTAGTGAACATCGCGGTGTGAAAATGATATTGCTGTGGACTGTTCTGCCTTTTAATGTCACCGCTTGCTGTAAGTGAATGGACAGCCCTATGTTTAAAGATGGCCGCTTAAGCTGACTGACTCATTTATTGCAGCGCCATCTCTGCATTTTGTTGGCGGGAAAAATTGGCGCCTTCTGCTAAAAGTACGGGAAAGACTGGATGTCCGCGCCACCGCCCTGTCTGCGAATTTGCATGTCTGCCAAGTTGGACTCCACCTCGACCATGTTAGAGTACCTAGGGGGCGGCCTCCCGGAGCAATGGGAGGTCTTGTCTGAAATAATATGTGCCGCCCTGTCGCTCTCCAGAGAAGGATCGAGCATGCTGCAAAGTGAGGATTGCTCTGACTTGTTAGCTTCACCTGTTGTCCCGATTATAGAAACTACAATGTTGGACCAGGAAGAAGCACCACCGGCCTATACTCTGGGACCGGAGAGACCACCCTGCCTGCCACAGGGATCGCAGCCTGAGCCATACTTCGGCTCATGGAAAGATTTTGCGCGGCCCACGGCGCAATGGTCTGCGCTGATGGCGGAAATTCGAGATGTGGCCATAAAGAAAACAACGCGCAAGAAGATTTACTTCGAAGAGTTAGCAAAGACTGTATACGAGTGCCACGCCAATTCCCAACCCCGCCTGGAAAGGAGGATGGGGGTAGTGGTGGCCTTCGACAAGAGCCGAGGATTCGGCTTCATAAAGGACTATTCTACCGGAAGAGACTTGTTTGTGAACCGGAGGTCAGTGAAACGCAGCTATCTGCCGGAACACCTGCACAACCCTGCCGAGGGCCGTAGAGGCCCATACGCTACAGCTGTAGCCCATCCCAAGCCGGGACCAGAAGATTGGGAGGAGCCCGATGAACCTTCTAGTCCGGAACGTGAACCGGAGCGCCCGATGGAGCCGGCGCATAATACTTACCAAGAGCGGGGCTCTTTCACCGGCCCCAATATCTTTTGGCAGCCAACTGTACTTGAGAAGTGGGTGAGTCCTTACCCCTCACCTGAGCTGCCTCGCAGAGAAAAGACTCTGAAAGATATGGAGAACTTAGAAAAATTCCATGCAGCACTGGATGCCATCCGAAAAGGAAAAAGTACAGACCCGGCGCCGGAACCTGCGGCGGCCGTGCCAGAAAGTCCGGAGCCCGTACCTGAACCTGCTGCAATTGTGACAGATCCCTGCAGCGACGCAGCGCCCGAGAAACTGGAAGACCAGATTGCCAGATTGGAACTTCACCTACATGGCCTGCGCCAACTTGCTGCCCCCCGAGCGGTGCCTACGCCAATGGATAAAGTGGATCTACCTAAGGACTCAGATGCCCCTGCGCCAGTAGTCAGGGTTCCTGTCCCTGTCAGTTGGGCGACCCCTGTAACTGCGCCCGCTGTCGTGGCCCCGGAGAGACTCTGCTATTCGAGAAGTCGGGTCCGCCGCTTACAGCCAGCATCACCTTGACCCACGGAGCCTCCTACCTTGTCCAACCCCAGACCTATGGGGCTTATACCTGTGACAGGCCCGTTTATGTTACAGCTACCAGCCAATACTGTTCTGTGGGCCCAGCCATACTTGGATCCTTGTTACAGGCCAAGACTTCAAGCCGCACCAGGATGTACCAACATTGATGACTACAGTGAAATTGACACATACCTGTGAGTAGGCCTGCCAGGCCATGTTTTGATTTTGCTGAAGGACCCTTACAGTGGATTTAACCATTACAGGACAGGAGTCCTTTGTTTTGGCACCATTGAGCTACTGCCAGTTCCCCACGGCCCAGTGGTGGTTGCATGACCACTGAGAAGTCCATTGCTCTGCTGCCATACTGTTTACAGGACCTCCTGCCTTCTTTCAGGACTTAAGCCAAGTTGTGCCTGTTTGTTTTTCTTGCACCTTAACCCTATTTAACCCCCTTTTCAGGTTAAATAGGGACATTGCAGCACTATTTTATATGCCATTTTAATAATGTGGACTTTTCGTGCTGTGACTTTTATATGCAAATCTTGATTCAAGAAATGTGCCCAGAGATGACCCCAGCGTATGTGGGCCTCTGAGATGCTGTTTTATGGGACTATTGTATTTAATTATTGTGTTCTATCCTGGTTATCCTTGCTATGCTGCACCAGGTCAGCGCCCCCTGTTCCCTATACTATCCTGATTGAAGAGAATGACGCATCTTTTCACCGGACTTGTTCCATTGCCAGCGGAGCTACCTGATATATATATGTACTGCAAATGTAGATGTGTGTTCCTGCTTTGCACTTTTTGTCTTTCAGGTGACAGTTTCCAGCTGGGCAAGGCCCCTTGTGTTGCGCCGAGGACGGGCAACGTTAAAGCAACGGGCAATGTAGTGTCCCACTAGGTAAATGTGGGCACTACACAAGGGTCAATTGGGCCACGTTGTTCTCCATCTCCTGTGGAACAGTGGCATGGTATTTTACATCACATTTTTATGTGTATTGCTATGCTTTTATGTGCATATTTCCCCTGTTATCTGTGTTTTAGGCCTGTTAGTGTGTAGTTTCCTCCTCCTAGACAGTAGAGGGAGCTAGGGAACCCCTAATATATAGTCAGGTCCTGTTCAGGGAAAGAGGTCTGTGTGTAGAGTCAGAAGCAAAAAGACACCTTTAGCCAGAGAGGAGCTGAGATGCAGGCTCTGACATGTAGCTAGACAGCCCAGGCTTCTAGTTTTCCCCAGGGGAAGAGTTACCTCCTGAAGAAACCTGCAGTTCCTACAAAGTACAGTGCAGAGCAGAGAAGAAGTGTTACCAGCTAAACCCCAGAGCTGAAGGGCAGAAGGATCTATCTAATGCAAGGAGATATATACCTGAGGAAGGATAAAGCCAACCATAGGGCATACGGGCCTTGGGATAAAGACAGACAGGAGTTCTAAGGAATAGTGCACAGGATTTCTGAGGAAATGTGCAGCCTGATCTGTGAGTGTTTTAACCCTCTGAGTATCTTGCAAGAACATTGTGTCTGCCATTATTGTATAAGCCTGCTTGAGACTGCTTCTGTCATGTGGAACTGAACCTAAAGAACTGTAAATAGTTAACTGCTTCAGTAAACAAAAGTTTTAGTTCACTACCACATCGTGTTCCTCAATTATTACTGCTATAAATCGGTGTGCCACCGTTACCGGCACTGGCGTCACGAACTTAAAGGGACCTTGCCACTGGCACATTAAATCTGCAACACCCAGGGCACCTCACCTACCACCGGCCTGGTCCATATACATTGAGAGTGCCCCAGAGGACTTCTGTGCCAGCCTCTCCATCACTGCTGTACGCCTGCCCAGGGTTTCCCTACAAACTGTGAGTAACCAAGAGAAACCCTCGATTGCCTAGTAACCGTGACCTCACCATCGCAATACCCTGCAAGGCTGCGTACTGCACCATTTTCTGTCCTCTTTCTCCAGTTATCTCTGATTAAAATATGGGGCAGGGGGCTTAGGAGGGGAGATGTGGCCATAGCAATTGAATTTAGAAGGGCATGTGCGGTCGCTGGCCAGGTACCTGATTCTCATGGCATTATTTACCACTGAGAGTACCCAGCCAGTGGCAGAGAGGAGGGCTCGGGCGGCCCCCTGGGCATCGGTCAACCTGGAAATATCCCTGTAAGGTCTATGGCCAGTCTGCCCTGTGGATGGGCATCACATTGGGAGAAGCTCATATAATCTGTCTCATAGAACATATAGACAGAGGATGTCCTTGTGAGACATCCCCTTAAAGGGAGTAATTACTGTTATTTTGGGGGTATATTCTATATTTGATGATATTAACAGGACATAAAGATTGAACAATCAAAAAACAAGAAAAAATTGTGTTACAAAAGGTAACCAGTATGATTTTACAGTTTTAGACTTTCCAGCTACTCAGCAATCATGACAGGGGCGAGGCTGTGACAACCTCAATCATTTCCATCTTCAAAGTGAGCAGGTGTCACCACTGAAATGAAACCAGGCTCGCATCTAGATCTCATCAATGCTTGCAAAGTGACGAACCAACTAAGACATATGCAACTTGGCATCATGAGTGAAATTGCCTCTGGGCTGTGATACGCTATATACCTCTACCTTCTTGTATATATTTTTCACCTTGCAGAGGTTTCAGATATGTCTATGCTTACATACAATACATCACCTCTAGCTATGACAGCACTGACAGCCTATGGCACAGTGAATACTCCGAGCCTTGTGTGACTCCTGTCATTGCAAGGTTAGATGCCGTTACATAGGTATTGTCATATCATTAATACATAAAGCATTTCCCGGTAGACTCAACATGATGCCACATGCCACCGTCATTATCACAGCTCCCGAAATAACAAGTTGAGTGTAGGAGTACGAGAGACTCTAATAAGGTCATAGGTGTCACATTGTATAGAACACATGAACCTTCCATGAAGTTATGGTGAGGCGTTATGGAGGCAGCCAGACAAATGGCATGTGCTTCCCGTATGCTTCTTTCCTGTCTTTACTGGGGAATAATGGCTGCAGGAATAATAGCTACTGTAGCTTAAGCCACCAGAAGATATCTGGAAAACCATATCTATGGTTATGTAAGTCTAGAGATAGTTCTCGTTTAGGCCCATTAATGGTTGATCTCTCATATTCTGACATTACCAAGTCTGTGTCCACCTTTGTCAATGTGTCTAGTGTTCCAACTAGCGTTGAGTGAATTGAAGCATCCAAAGTGGAATTCAATCCGAAGCTTAGGAAACATTTAATTCACCACGAAACAAAATTTCCTCACTCTTCATTGTAACTAATAATTTTTCCTAAAATGGCAGCTAGAGTTGTCTTAGAAAGAACAGGAAAAAAAATTACTCATCTCATCCACTTGCTCGCGCAGAGGCAGTCCGCTCCTCTCTTGAGTGGGAAAGACCTGCCGAAAGACCTGCGCTGAGCGTGATGTCATCGTCACCACGCTCGGAGCATACGGTGACATCATCACTTTCAGAGCAGGTCCTTTTGCACTAGCGTATTACCATTTTTAACGGCCGTTAGACGAGTGCACTTTTGCGGCCGTTGATTGTTAGGCTGGATAGGGTTGTAACATAGCGATTCATGACAAATTAATTCAGAACAAATAGAATTTCTTGCCAAACTTCGGCAAACTTGCTGAATAGAATTTTTCAAACTTCGCTCATCTCTAGTTCCAACGCATCTAAAAGATGTACAGTCGTGGCCAAAAGTTTTCAGAATTACATAAATATTGGAAATTGGAAAAGTTGCTGCTTAAGTTTTTATAATAGCAATTTGCATATACTCCAGAATATTATGAAGAGTGATCAGATGAATTGCATAGTCCTTCTTTGCCATGAAAATTAACTTAATCCCAAAAATACCTTTCCACTGCATTTCATTGATGTCATTAAAGGACCTGCTGAGATCATTTCAGTAATCGTCTTGTTAACTCAAGTGAGAATGTTGACGAGCACAAGGCTGGAGATCATTATGTCAGGATGATTGGGTTAAAATGGCAGACTTGACATGTTAAAAGGAGGGTGATGCTTAAAATCATTGTTCTTCCATTGTTAACCATGGTGACCTGCAAAGAAACACATGCAGCCATCATTACGTTGCATAAAAATGGCTTCACAGGCAAGGATATTGTGGCTACTAAGATTGCACCTCAATCAACAATTTATAGGATCATCAAGAACTTCAAGGAAAGAGGGTCAATTCTTGTTAAGAAGGCTTCAGGGCGTCCAAGAAAGTCCAGCAAGTGCCAGGATCATCTCCTAAAGAGGATTCAGCTGCGGGATCGGAGTGCCACCAGTGCAGAGCTTGCTCAGGAATGGCAGCAGGCCGGTGTGAGCACATCTGCACGCACAGTGAGGCAAAGACTTTTGGAAGATGGCCTGGTGTCAAGAAGGGCAGCAAAGAAGCCACTTCTCTCCAAAAAAAACATCAGGGACAGATTGATCTTCTGCAGAAAGTATGGTGAATGGACTGCTGAGGACTGGGGCAAAGTCATATTCTCCGATGAAGCCTCTTTCCGATTGTTTGGGGCATCTGGAAAAAGGCTTGTCCGGAGAAGAAAAGGTGAGCGTTACCATCAGTCTTGCGTCATGCCAACAGTAAAGCATCCTGAGACCATTCATGTGTGGGGTTGCTTCTCATCCAAGGGAGTGTGCTCACTCATAATTTTGCCCAACAACACAGCCATGAATAAAGAATGGTACCAAAACACCCTCCAACAGCAACTTCTTCCAACAATCCAACAACAGTTTGGTGAAGAACAATGCATTTTCCAGCACGATGGAGCACCGTGCCATAAGGCAAAAGTGATAACTAAGTGGCTCGGGTACCAAAATGTTGACATTTTGGGTCCATGGCCTGGAAACTCCCCAGATCTTAATCCCATTGAGAACTTGTGGTCAATACTCAAGAGGCGGGTGGACAAACAAAAACCCACTAATTCTGACAAACTCCAAGAAGTCATTATGAAAGAATAGGTTGCTATCAGTCAGGAATTGGCCCAGAAGTTGATTGAGAGCATGCCCAGTCGAATTGCAGAGGTCCTGAAAAAGAAGGGCCAACACTGTCAATACTGACTCTTTGCATAAATGTCATGTAATTGTCGATAAAAGCCTTTGAAACGTATGAAGTGCGTGTAATTATATTTCACTACATCACAGAAACAACTGAAACAAAGATCTAAAAGCAGTTTAGCAGCAAACTTTGTGAAAACGAATATTTGTGTCATTCTCAAAACTTTTGGCCACGACTGTACGTAAATGTAAATAAATAGTTTTGATAATAAATAATTTCCTTTTGTCTTTACAGCTCCCGTGCACATTTATGTGTCTCCATGGTTACAGACTACAAATAGCTTGCTCTTCTAGTTACTAAAATCTTCATTTATTATTATTATTATTATTATTATTATTATGACCAGCAATCTCAGCTTTATAGACCCTGTTTAGAGTTGAACCCGATTGAAGTCAATGGGGACCCGAACTTTTGAGCACTAAAATGGCTGTAAAAATGTCATGGAAAGAGATAGAGGGCTGCAAAAGGCAGCAAAATGTGCTTAAAAAACATAAAATACCTTAAAAAAAAAAATTAGGAATGATGTAGGAGGAAGAGGTTGAGGAGGCGGTGAATGGGTGGATGTGGCCGTGTAGACTCACGTGGCGGTCTAGGTGCAAGCGGCGGCGGAGGAGGAATAGGTAGCCAACACAGATGTGTGTTATTTTGCATTTTTACATAGGGGTATCCCCCAAAATATTGGGACATATAAAAAAAAAAAGGAATAAGTGCACTTGAGTACAAGGATGGATGGTTGAGGCTGTTAGAACTGTCTATTCTGCACAAGGTATAGACAAGTCCTGAGGGATCCAAGCCTGGTTCATTTTAATGAACGTGAGCTTGTCCACGTTGGCTGTGGACAGGCGGCTGCGTCTGTCTGTAATGACGCCTCCTGCCATGCTAAATACACGTTCAGAGAGTACACTGGCTGCAGGGCAGGCCAGCACCTCCAAGGCATACAGGGCAAGCTCTGGCCATGTGGACAATTTGGAGACCCAGAAGTTGAATGGGGCAGAACCATCAGTCAGTACGTGTAGTCGTGTGCACAGGTACTGTTCCACCATGTTGTTCAAATGCTGCCTCCTGCTAACAAGCTCCATATCAGCAGTTGGGGCCGGTTGTTGTGGCGAGGTGACAAAGCTTTTCCATATGTCGGCCATGCTAACCCTGCCTTCTGAGGTGCTGGCGCTGACACAGCTGCGTTGGTGACCTCTTCCTCCTCCCCTGCCTTCGCCTTGTGCTTCCACTCAGGACTGGGACAAGGTCCCCCACCAACAGAGGCTGAGCTGCCCAAGTGCGCCCCCCCTCCAGCTTGTGGAGTCTTTACTAAATACTTACTGTTGTAATCACACATAAATATGCACAGTTTAATGTACCAATTAACTATAGCTGTAAACAAATGCACAACCTCTTTAGATCCATATAAAGATAGAAATAAAGTGGGGGGGGGGGGTTGAGGGCTTGACTTGAGTTATCTACTGATCAGAGCATTAGAATTGCAGGAATAAATAACATCTAAATGTCTGTTTGGGTAGATGGGGGGGGTACAAGTAGATGGTGTGGTAGGACAAGGGCTGATGGGGGAAGGGGGGCTGGGTTAGATCATTTAACCCCCCCTCCCCCCACCAGCCCTCGACCCCCCCCCATCTACCCCACCAGACATTTAGATGTTATTTATTCCTGCAGCTCTAATGCTCTGATGATCACTGATCAGTAGATGACTCAAGTCAAGCCCCCCCCGCCATTTAGATATGTATGTTTGTTATTAATCCACCCCAACGTCCACCCCAACGTTCCTTGTAATTTTATCCATCCAGAACCCCATCAGACCTCAGATCAGACGGAAAATAATATTATCTTTATTTAAGAACTATCTTACTTCACTTCAGGGCAGACTCTCACGCTCTATCCCTGCTGAGGCCTGGGCTGGGTCGTGACACAGTGCTGTGCTGCTGCCTGCTGCTGCCCGCGCTGCTCCTGGTCTCCAGAGGGCGCACATGTGACCTGACTGCATACAGCGCATCAGGTCAAAGTGCGCGCTGTACGCAGCCAGTCAGACAAGCGACTGAGCAAAGACCAGAGCAGCGGAGCGGCCGAGCCAGGAGGCGGAGCGGGGAGGGAGCACGTAAGTCAGTGCCAAGTGCTCACTACTCCTTCCGTCCTCCAGCGTGGCAGGCGCGGCAGCAGCAGCGACGTGGTCAGTGGCCTGCCTGCTGCCCAGAGGCTGGGGTGCTGGCCTGCGCCCTGAGGCTGGAGCCTCCCCAGCATCTGTGTCGGCACGGCCCTGCTTCCACTTGGGGGACGAGAATGCTCTCAGCAGCGCGCCTACCAGCGTGCGCCTGTAGTCGCGCATCTTCCGATCACGCTCCAGTGAGAGAATTAAGGACGGCACATGTCTTTGTGACGGGGATACAGCACACGTTAAAATGTGGGCAACTCTGCTGTCGTTGCGCAGGCACTGCAGCATGTAGTCGCTCATGTGTGCCAGGCTGCCCAGAGGTAAGGACAAGCTGTCCTTTGCGGGAGGCGTATCGTCTGCGTCCTCCGTATACCCCCAGCCACGCACCAGTGATGGGCCCGAGCTGCGTTGGATGCCACCCCGCTGTGAACATGCTTCATCCCCATCCTCCTCCTCATCCTCCTCCTCATCCTCCTCCTCCTCGTCCTCCAGTAGTGGCCCCTGGCTGGCCAAATTTGTACCTAGCCTCTGCTGTTGCAAAAATCCTCTTTCGGAGCCACTTCTAAAAGACTGGCCTGAAAGTGTTAGAGATGACCCCTCTTCCTCCTCCTCGTCCTGGGCCCCATCCTCTTCCATCATTGCCCTAAGTGTTTTCTCAAGGAGACATAGAAGTGGTATTGTAACGCTGATAACGGCGTCATCACCAATGGCCATGTTGGTGGAGTACTCGAAACAGC
Source organism: Bufo bufo (assembly GCF_905171765.1). Lineage (NCBI taxonomy): Eukaryota > Metazoa > Chordata > Amphibia > Anura > Bufonidae > Bufo > Bufo bufo. The sequence goes on from NC_053392.1 coordinate 77,834,814, forward strand.
GCAACAGGGCACACAGGTCTCGCATGGAGGCCCAGTCATTGGTGGTGAAGTGGTGCTGTTCCGCAGTGCGACTCACCCGTGCGTGCTGCAGCTGAAACTCCACTATGGCCTGCTGCTGCTCTCACAGTCTCTCCAGCATGTGCAAGGTGGAGTTCCACCTGGTGGGCACGTCGCATATGAGGCGGTGAGCGGGAAGGCCGAAGTTACGCTGTAGAGCAGACAGCCAAGCGGTGGCAGGATGAGAATGCCGGAAGCGCGCACAGACGGCCTGCACTTTACGCAGCAGCTCTGACATGTCAGGGAAGTTGTGAATGAATTTCTGCACCACCAAATTCAGCACATGCGCCAGGCAAGGGATGTGTGTCAAGCCGGCTAGTCCCAGAGCTGCAACGAGATTTCGCCCATTATCGCACACCACCAGGCCGGGCTTGAGGCCCACTGGCAGCATCCACTCGTCGCTCTGTTGTTCTATACCCCGCCACAACTCGCGCGCGGTGTGGGGCCTGTCCCCCAAACACATCAGTTTCAGAACGGCCTGCTGACATTTACCCTGGCTGTGCTGAAATTGGTGGTGAAGGTCTGTCGCTGACCAGATGAGGAGGTGGTAGAAGAGGAGGAGGAAGCCGAGTAGGAAGAGGAGGCAACAGGAGGCAAAGAATGATGCCCTGCGATCCTTGGCGGCGGAAGGACGTGCGCCAAACAGCTCTCCACCTGGGGCCCAGCCGCCACTACATTTACCCAGTGTGTAGTTAGGGAGATAAAGCGTCCCTGGCCGTGCCTACTGGTCCACGTATCTGTGGTTAGGTGGACCTTGCCACAGATGGCGTTGCGCAGTGCACACTTGATTTTATCTGATACTTGGTTGTGCAGGGAGGGCACGGCTCTCCTGGAGAATTAGTGACGGCTGGGAACGACGTACTGTGGGACAGCAAGCGACATGAGCTGTTTGAAGCTGTCTGTGTCCACCAGCCTGAATGACAGCATTTCAAAGGCCAGTAGTTTAGAAATGCTGGCATTCAGGGACAGGGATCGAGGGTGGCTAGGTGGGTATTTACGCTTTCTCTCAAAGGTTTGTCAGATGGAGAGCTGAACACTTCCGTGTGACATGGTGGAGATGCTTGTGACGGAGGTGGTGTTGTTGGTGGCACATCCTCTGTTTGCTGGGCGGCAGTTGCCAACGTTACTCCAGAGGTGGAGGGAGAGGCCGAGGCAGCAGCAGAAGAGGGAGCAGGAGGGGCCTGAGCCCTTTCTTGGTTTTGAAGGTGCTTACTCCACTGCAGCCCGTGTCTCGCATGTAGATGCCTGGTCATGCAGGTTGTGCTAAGGTTCAGAACGTTAATGCCTCGCTTCAGGCTCTGATGGCACAGCGTGCAAACCACTCGGGTCTTGTCGTCAGCACATTGTGTGAAGAAGTGCCATGCCAGGGAACTCCTTGAAGCTGCCTTTGGTGTGCTCGGTCCCTGGTGACGGTGGCCAGTAGCAGGCAAACTGTTTTGGTGACGGCTGCTCTGCTTTTGCACCCTGCTCCCGCTTTTGCTACACTGTTGGCTCGGTCTCACCACTGCCTCTTCCTCCGAACTCTGAAAGTCAGTGGCACGACCTTCATTCCATGTGGGGTCTAGGACCTCATCGTCCCCTGCATCGTCTTCCACCCAGTCTTCCTCCTTGACCTCCTTTTCGGTCTGCACTCTGCAGAAAGACGCAGCAGTTGGCACCTGTGTTTCGTCATCATCAGAGACGTGCTGAGGTGGTATTCCTATGTCCTCATCAGGAAACATAAGTGGTTGTGCATCAGTGCATTCTATGTCTTCCACCCCTGGGGAAGGGCTAGGTGGATGCCCTTAGGAAACCCTGCCAGCAGAGTCTTAAAACAGCATAAGAGACTGCTGCATGACTTGAGGCTCAAACAGGTTCCCCGATATGCACGGGGGTGATTTGACAGACTGATGAGCATGGGTTTCAGTCGCCACCTGTGCGCTTTCTGCAGAAGACTGGGTGGGAGATAATGTGAACGTGCTGGATCCACTGTCGGCCACCCCATTGACTAGCACCTGTACTTGCTCAGGCCTTACCATCCTTAGAACGGCATTAGGCACAACCAAATATCGCTGTCGATTCTAGCGGCCACTGTGAACTGAGGTATTAGGTTCAGTAGGACGTGTAGCTGTGGCAGAACGGCCACGTCCTCTCCCTGCACCAGAGGCTCCACCAATACCACCACCACGACCATGACCGCGTCCCTTATTAGATGTTTGCCTCATAGTTAGCGTTCACAAAGCAAAGTAAAAAGTGGTTAAGTCTGTTAAAAATAATTAACCGCCAATAAAAACCCTGATGTAGGGTATTGCACAAATTATTTATTTTTTTACTCTATATGACAACGGTATTTGTGGCCTAAATTTCACAGTAATTTATGCACGTCTAATCCCAGATGTGCAGTATATCAGAGGGTTTTTTCACCCCAGTAGGCACAAAGCCGTATTTGTGGCCTAAATGTGACACTCACTTATGCATGTCTAATCCCAGATGTGCAGTATATCAGAGGGTTTTTTCATCCCAGTAAGCACAAAGCCGTATTTCTGGCCTAAATGTGACAGTCACTTATGCACGTCTAATCCCAGATGTGCAGTATATTAGAGGTTTTTTTTACCCCAGTAAGCACAAAGCCGTATTTGTGGCCTAAATGTGACACTCACTTATGTACGTCTAATCCCAGATGTGCAGTATATCAGAGGGTTTTCTCACCCCAGTAAGCACAAAGCCCTATTTCTGGCCTAAATGTGACAGTCACTTTTGCACGTCTAATCCCAGATGTGCAGTATATCAGAAGGTTTTTTTTACCCCAGTAAGCAAAAAGCTGTATTTCTGGCCTAAATGTGACACTCACTTATGCAAGTCTAATCCTAGATGTGCACTATATGAAACAGATGTTTTTTTTTCACCCCAGTATGCCCCAGTATGAGAAAGCCGTATTTGTGGCCTAAATAGTCACTTATGCATGTCTAATCCCAGATGTGCAGTATATCAGAGGGGTTTTTCACCCCAGTAACCACAAAGCCATATTTGTGGCCTAAATGTGACAGTCACTTATGCATGTCTAATCTCAGATGTGCAGTAAATCAGAGGGTTTTTTCACTCCAGTAAGCACAAAGCCCTAATTCTGGCCTAAATGTGACAGTCACTTATACACATCTAATCCCAGATGTGCAGTATATCAGAGGGTTTTTTCACCCCAGTAACCAAAAAGCCGTATTTCTGGCCTAAATGTGACACTCACTTATGCATGTGTAATCCCAGATGTGCAGTATATCAGAGTTTTTTTTTTACCCCAGTAAGCAAAAAGCCGTATTTCTGGCCTAAATGTGACAGTCACTTTTGCACGTCTAATCCCAGATGTGCATTATATTAGAGGGTTTTTTCACCCCAGTAAGCACAAAGCCGTATTTCTGGACTAAATGTGACAGTCACTTATGCTTGTCTAATCCCAGATATGCAGTATATCAGAGGGTTTTTTCACCCCAGTAACCAAAAAGCTGTATTTATGGCCTAAATTTCACAGTCAGTTAATCACGTCTAATACTAGATGTGCACTATATGAAACAAATGTTTTTTTTTACACCAGTAAGCAAAAAGCCGTATTTCTCGCCTAAATGTGACAGTCACTTTTGCACGTCTAATCCCAGATGTGCAGTATATCAGAGGGTTTTTTCACCCCAGTCAGCAAAAAGCCGTATTTGTTGCCTAAATTTCAGTCACTTATGCACGTCTAATCCCAGATGTGCAGTATATCGGAGTTTTTTTTACCCCAGTAAGCAAAAAGCTGTATTTCTGGCCTAAATGTGACACTCACATTTACACGTCTAATCCTAGATGTGCACTATATGAAACAGATGTTTTTTTTTCACCCCGGTATGCCCCAGTATGAGAAAGCCGTATTTGTGGCCTAAATTTTACAGTGACTTATGCACGTGTAATCCCAGATGTGCAGTATATCAGAGGGTTTTTTCACCCCAGTAACCAAAAAGCCGCATTTCTGGTCTAAATGTGACACTCACTTATGCACCTCTAATCCCAGATGTGCAGTATATCAGAGGGTTTTTTCACCCCAGTAAGCACAAAGCCGTATTTGTGGTCTAAATGTGACAGTCACTTATGCACGTCTAATCCCAGACGTGCAGTATATCAGAGGTTTTTTTTCACCCTAGTAACCAAAAAGCCGTATTTCTGGTCTAAATGTGACACTCACTTATGCACGTCTAATCCCAGATGTGCAGTATATCAGAGGTTTTTTTTACCCTAGTAAGCACAAAGCCGTATTTCTGGCCTAAATGTGACAGTCACTTTTGCACGTCTAATCCCAGATGTGCAGTATATGAAACAGATGTTATTTTTTCACCCCAGTATGCCCCAGTATGAGAAAGCCGTATTTTTGGCTTAAATTTCACAGTCACTTATGCACGTGTAATCCCAGATGTGCAGTATATCAGAGGGTTTTTTCACCCCAGTAAGCAAAATGCTGTAGTTCTGGCCTAAATGTGACACTCACTTATGCACGTCTAATCCCAGATGTGCAGTATATGAAAAAGATGTTTTTTTTTCACCACAGTAAGCAAAAAGCTGTATTTCTGGCCTAAATGTGACACTCACTTATGCACGTCTAATCCCAGATGTGCACTATATGAAACAGATGTTTTTTTTAACCCCAGTAAGCAAAATGCTGTATTTCTTGACTTGCAGACAGGCAGATATCCTGTGCTGGTGCACTATCATTGCATAAAATGGCTGCCGATTATGTGTTGATATTGACAAACTGAAGTAAAAAAAGTTCGTTTTCAGCAGTAGTTGGCTCAGGGCAGGCTTAAAAAAATTGTGCACTGCACCCACAAAACACAAATTTCTGTAGATCGCTGAGTAAAGAAGCAGTTCTTCATAAGATTTCTCCCTGATCTCTCCCTCACAGCAGCTGCAGCCTCTCCCTACACTAATCCGAGCAGAGTGACGGGCGGCGCTACGTGACTTTAGCTTAAATAGAGGCTGGGTCACATGCTGCAGTTGGCCAATCACAGTAATGCAAATAGTAGGCATGGCTGTGATGGCCTTTTGGGGCAAGTAGTATGACGCTTGTTGAATTGATTGGCTACTGTGCAGCCTTTCAAAAAGCGCCAAGAAAGCACCGAACCCGAACCTGAACTTTTACGTAAATGTTCGGGTTCGGGTCCGGGTGTCGAAAAACCAAAAGTTCGGTACGAACCCGAACTTTACAGTTCGGGTTTGCTCAACTCTAACCCTGTTGCAAGAGAAGGAATACAGATCAGACACCCATTATTTAGCTAACATCCAGGCCAGTCTAGCTCCAGGCCTTTATCATACACTGGACCCCTATTCCAAAAGTTCCTACAAGTGCCACCATCTAACCAGCCACCATACCACATCATCTGGTGACAGAAACTGCACCTTGTACCTACTACAGCTGGATATGTCACAAGTTATATTTTGCACTAAGTAAAGAGAGACTTTTATACTTTTACTTCTGGCCTGATTCTTCATACCACCCTTCTACTGCACCGATCCCCAGGGAGCAACAGGTTCACCGATACACATCTCATCAGGGCCACTACCACTGCCATCTTTTGCACCGGCTCCTCAGGGGCTCGCTGCTGATGAAGCAAAACATGTTGGGGGATGGTAGACAGTGCTCTTTTAGCTAGTCTGTGACTGTGAGAATAACTAATAGGGCAGGTTTCTGGAGAACTAGTCCCTATACTAAATGCTTCAATAGCAGGGTGTTCTCATCTCAGATATTGATGGCATATTGCTAGAAAATAGCATCAATGTCAGATAAGTGTAGGTCTCAAAAAGGGGCCCCCTAAGTGAAGAGGAGTGGCTTACAGAGATTCTTACAGGTCCTAGGACTCCCCCAAAGGCTCTCCTGCCATATGCCAATAAAGCAGATATGAGCTGACGCCTGCTATGTATGTCTGCAATACAACTACATTATCACTTGGTAGCGGAGTAGCTCTAGGGAGTATAGAGCTCGGAGTAGACAGGACACAGACACTAAACATGCTTATGGAATAATGAGATAATAATTTAAGTCCAAGACATATTACAATGTTTTATGCAGTATATATGTCCTACGATGTGTTGCCCTTATAGACGATACATCATGGGCCAAGCGGCTTTAAGCTACAAGGTGCCACCTTAGGGTACTTTCACACTAGCGTTATTCTTTTCTGGTAGTGAGTTCCGTCCTAGGGGCTCAGTACCGGAAAAAAATTGATCCTAATGCATTCTGAATGGAGAGCATTCCGTTCAGGATGCATCAGTTCAGTCCCTCTTACGGTATTTGGCCAGAAAAAATACCGCAGCATGCTTATCTCCGGCCAAAATTCTGGAACACTTTCCATTGAAATTTATTAGTGCCGCATTGGCGTATCCAGACTTCAGGATGCGCAGACCTTTAAAAATGCAAAAAAATATAATACTGGATCTGTTTTTCCGGATGACACCGGAGAGACGGATCTGGTGTTTCAATGCATTTGTTAGACAGATCCACATCAGGATCTGTCTACAAATGTTATTCGTTTGGACACGGATTTCCGGAACTGCCTGCCGGATCTTCACAACGCATGTGTGAAAGTACCCTTATATTACAAGTGTTATGGGCTGGACGGCAATGTGTATCGTATGATTCCGCAAGAAATATAAATATCACACATTAAAGTCTGTTTACCAGAACCAGAGCTTAAATCTCATTAATGTGTAAGAGCGTGTGAGAAAATAATGGTAATTGTTCTCTTTTATCATATTTCACAGGAATAAGTTGTTTTGCTGATAAGAGCAAAACTTCAGGTTTGGAAACTGTTTAAAGAGGGGATCTCTTTAACTGCAACTTCAAATGAAGATGACAACTATGCAACTACACTTCAAATGAACCTTGATAATATGATTTTATTAAATATAACAATAAGTATATAGATGTAGACATGTGAAGTCCTTCTTTTGTCAAGTTAAGTAAATACAAAGAATAGAAAACTTACATCACTGATTGAGCTAACATCATCTGACAGTAACACATCAGCTGGGAAGTCCATTTCAGCAAAAGCAGCCAGAGTCTCGATTGGGAAAACATTTCTATGTGAAGTTTCCTTCTGTACATGAACTTCAACAGCTTGCTGAAAAGTTCCAGCTTTTATACTCTTTTAACCAAAGAGCCTCACCTCCTAATGGCATGTAGCCAGTGTGGCGTGCCAGAACCGCAGGGGCGACACGTGAGGTGCACGGTGAGCCGATGAGGGGCAGTAGGCAATACAGTTCATCGGTTTACTCACGGTTAGCAGAAAGCCTCCCTGGGCCAGCAGCACAGTGATGAGGAAGACAGCACGAAATCCTCCAGGTCACACTCTGTGGTAGGGAAACACCAGCCTAGATGGAGGTTGAGGTGCCCTTGATGACGGCGGTGTTTAGGGTGCTTGTGGCAGCTGGGTCCCTTGGTGGTATTTGTCGTGACGCCAGTACCGTTTATGGTGGTACAACCAGTTGTAGTGGTAGTATTGAAGAATGAGGCAGACAGTGGTATGATACAACTCACAACTTTTACTGTAGCTGGTTTTAGTTGCAGCATAGCCCCTACCTGAGACAATCGCCCAAAAAGTAAAAACTATGGCTCAGAATATGGAGACTCTAAAACATTATTTTTTTTTTTGTTTTAAAAAAGCTGTTATTGTGTAAAACCACATAAATAAATAAAAAGTATACATATTAAGTATCACCGCGTCCGTATCGACCGGCTCTATAAAAATATCACATGACCTAACCCTTCAGATGAACAGCGTAAAAAAAAAAAAAAACTGTCCTGAATAAACCATTTTTTGTCACCTTACATCACAAAAAGTGTAATAGCAAGCAATCAAAAAGTCATGTGCACCCCAAAATAGTGCCAATCAAACCGTCATCTCATCCCGCAAAAAATGAGACTGTACTTAAGATAATCGCCAAAAAAATGAAAAAACTATGACTCTCAGACTATGGAGACACTAAAACATGATTTTTTTTTTGTTTCAAAAATGATATTGTGTAAAACTTACATAAATAAAAAGAAAAATTATACATATTAGGTATCGCCGCGTCCGTATCCACCGGCTCTATAAAAATATCACATGACCTAACCCCTCAGATGAACCCCCGTAAAAAATTTAAAATAAAAACTGCAAAATAAACCATTTTTTTGTCACCTTACATCACAAAAAGTGTAATAGCAAGCGATCAAAAAGTCATACGCACCCCAAAATAGTGCCAATAAAACCGTCATCTCATCCCGCAAAAATCATACCCTACCCAAGGTAATCGCCCAAAAACTATGGAAACACTAAAACATGATTTTTTTTGCTTCAAAAATGAAATCATTGTGTAAAACTTACATAAATAAAAAAAAGTATACATATTAGGTATCGTCGCGTCCATGACAACCTGGTCTATAAAAATACCACATGATCTAACCTGTCAGATGAATGTTGTAAATAACAAAAAATAAAAACGGTGCCAAAACAGCAATTTCTTGTTATCTTGCCTCACAAAAAGTGTAATATAGAGCAACCAAAAATCATAAGTACCCTAAACTAGTACCAACAAAACTTCCACCCTATCCCGTAGTTTCTAAAATGGGGTCACTTTTTTGGAGTTTCTACTCTAGGGGTGCATCAGGGGGGGCTTCAAATGGGACATGGTGTAAAAAAAAACAGTCCAGCAAAATCTGCCTTCCAAAAACCGTATGGCATTCCTTTCCTTCTGCGCCCTGCCGTGTGCCCGTACAGCAGTTTACGACCACATATGGGGTGTTTCTGTAAACTACAGAATCAGGGCCATAAATATTGAGTTTTGTTTGGCTGTTTATTCTTGCTTTGTTACTGGAAAAAAATGGATTAAAATGGAAGATTTGCCAAAAAATTAAAATTCTGAAATTTCATCTCCATTTGCCAATAACTCTTGTGGAACACCTAAAGGGTTAACGATGTTTGTAAAATCAGTTTTGAATACCTTGAGGGGTGTAGTTTCTTAGATGGGGTCACTTTTATGGAGTTTCTACTCTAGGGGTGCATCAGGGGGCTTCAAATGGGACATGGTGTCAAAAAAAACAGTCCAGCAAAACCTGCCTTCCAAAAACCGTATGGCATTCCTTTCCTTCTGCGCCCTGCCGTGTGCCCGTACAGCGGTTTACGAACACATATGGGGTGTTTCTGTAAACTACAGAATCAGAGCCATAATATTGAGTTTGGTTTGGCTGTTAACCCTTGCTTTGTAACTGAAAAAAATTATTAAAATGGAAATTCTGCCAAAAAAGTGAAATTTTGAAATTGTATTTCCATTAATTCTTGTGGAACACCTAAAGGGTTAACAAAGTATGTAAAATCAGTTTTGAATACCTTGAGGGGTGTAGATTCTAGAATGGGGTAATTTTTGGGTGGTTTCTATTATGTAAGCCTTGCAAAGTGATTTCAGACCTGAACTGGTCCCTAAAAATTGGGTTTTTGAAAATCTCTGAAAAATTTCAAGATTTGCTTCTAAACCTCTAAGCCTTGTAACATCCCCAAAAAATAAAATATAATTCCCAAAATGATCCAAACATGAAGTAGACATATGGGGAATGTTAAGTAATAACTATTTTTGGAGGTATTACTATGTATTATAGAAGTAGAGAAATTGAAACTTGGAAATTTGCCATTTTTTACAAATTTTTGCTAAATTTGGTATTATTTTATAAATAAAAAAGAATTTTTTGACTTCATTTTACCAGTTTCATGAAGTACAATATGTGATGAAAAAACAATCTCAGAATGGCCTCGATAAGTCAAAGCGTTTTAAAGTTATCACCACTTAAAGTGACACTGGTCAGATTTGCAAAAAATGGCCTGGTCCTTAAGGTGAAATAAGGCTGTGTCCTTAAGGAGTTAAAGTAAGTACGCAGAGGATTGCTATTGTTTAATGCATACACGTTACATATGAATACTACAGTGAGCGGGACCCAGTGTAATAGAATACAGTTACTGCATCGGGACCCGCTGCCATTAAAACACCAGATGCTGGCCCCCACCCCCTGTATTGGGGGTCATTTATTCACAGGGACACTGTTATGGGGGGGATCTGTGGATGACATATATAGCATAAGATGCTATATATGTGTCATCCACAGATCCCCCATAACAGTGTCATCCACAGATCCCCATAACAGTGCCATCCACAGATCCCCATAACACTGCCATCCACAGATCCCCATAACAGTTCCATCCACAGATCCCCCATAACAGTGCCATCCACAGAGCCCCTGTAACAGTGCGTCATCCACAGATCCATCCATAACAGTGCGTCATCCACAGATCCCCCATAATAGTGTCATCCACAGACCACCATTAGTTCAAAACCCATCAAAAGCACACCTTTTGGTTCAAAAAATTATTTTTCTTATTTTCCTCCTCAAAAACCTAGGCCGGTGCTTCTTATAGGGCAAAAAATATGATATATCGCAGGCCTTAATTAATATTTGGTAGTAATTTACAACCCGTGTCCCTCGACAAAATGGAAGCTGTCAGAAAAGCCCTCGTGGAGGCTAACCTGCAGCAGTGGGAGGCTAATAGGCAGCAGCAAGAAACAAGCCAGCTGCTGTTACAACATGTGATGGATTTACAGGAGGCTGGACCATCCCAGAGCGTCCACGATGCCCGGAAAGCAGTCCGTGTGGTGATTCCCAAAATGACCCCCTCGGATGACGTTGAAACCTATTTGGCGTTGTTTGAAAAGGTGGCCGTGACGGAAAAGCTACACCGAGATCAATAGGCTGAGGTCGTTGCTTCGTTTCTGGCATCTGGACCCCAGCAGGTGTATTTCGACTTACCGGACGATCAAGCGGCCGAGTACCCGACAATAAAGGGTGAGATTCTAGATTCTGGCGAAACTGGGGTAAATGTGTTGGTCCGGGCCCAGCGGGTGCATCAGTGGGAGTTTAACCCGGCTGAACCCTTGAGACCTCAATATTATGATCTACACCTGTTGCGAAAATGGCTGCAGCCTGACGTGCTAAGTTCCACTGCTATGCTGGACCGTCTGTTGGCTGATGTATTCTGGAGGGCTTTGCCATACCCTCTCCAGCACTGGATCGGCCAGGTGTCTCCTGGTAATGCCCTTGAGATGGAGACCTGGAGGAATGCTATGAGGCTACCAGGAATCTACAGGAGGGTTCTTTTGTGAGGGGGAAGTCAAACCCCAGAAATCTCCACCCCAGGCCCGGCGACTTGTGGCAATAAAACCAGCCTAAGGACCCGGCTCCGATAGTCTGCTGGCAGTGCCAGGAGCCTGGCCACATAAGGGCTGACTGTCCCCGTCGGGGTGAGCCCGTGGACACTAACTATGGCTACCACCATTCATTATATGCCAGGAAGCTGTGTGCCTCCGGTACCCCAGAGACTATAGACAACAACCACTTGTGCCAGGTGGAAGTAGGAAACACTCTGGCGGTGGCGTTGCTGCACTCAGAGAGTCTGGTGTCCCTGGTAAGGGCTACACTAGTACGGCCCGCTTAGTATACTGGCCGGAAAGTTAGGGTAATGTGTATTCATGGAGACTTAAAAGACTACCCCACCGCTATGGTGTCTCTATCCACGGTTGCCGGCAGGTGGACCCACGAGGTGTCCATCGCCAACCAATCTACACTATAAACTGATAATAGGGAGAGACTTCCCGGGCTTCCCAGCAGTGTGGCCTGCTACAAGAATTACAGATATCCATGAGACAGGGGTAACCCTAGCAGAGTGGCCCTGCTCAGGGGGGAGACCAGAACCCTGGGAACCCGAGACCGAAGGGCCAGCGATAGGGGTGACCGCCACTTCGGTGAAAGAGGGGGAGACAACCCTGCTAAGTGTGATGGTGCGAGACCTGGAGGACTTGACGCCGGGTCCTGAGTTGGCAGACCTCAATGTCTCCAGGGACAATTTTGGTACCGCCCACGTCGGGACCCTATCCCGAACTTGGGAAAATGTGTTAATAGTAGATGGTGATTCACAACAACCTGGCGCAGAGTCAGTGTTTCCCCATTTTGTGATTCATCAAGATATGTTCTATCGGGTAAACCAACTACGGGGTGAGCCTATTGAACTGTTGGTGGTCCCCAATGCTTATCGCAAACTCGTGTTAGATCTAGCCCACCAACACGTTCTCGGGGGTCACCTGGTGCTGCAGAAAACTCAGTATCGTATTCTACAGCGGTTTTACTGGCCCGGCATATTCAGAGAGGTGGAAGAGTCTGGTAGAAAGGTTTAACCAAACATTAAAAAATATGTTGAAAAGGGTAGTGTCTAAAGATGGGAAGGACTGGGACCTCCTTCTGCCCTATCTCATGTTCGCAGTAGGGGTACCCCAGGCCTCTACTGGGTTCTCGCCCTTCGAACTGCTATATGGCAGACACCCTCGCGGTCTCTTTTACGTGGCCAAAGAGGCGTGGGAACAACAACCCACTGCACTTAAAAGTATAATTGAGTACATTAACTAGATACAAGCTCGGATAGAGACAGTGTTGCTTCTTGTTAGGGAGCATATGGAGGCAGCTCAGCAAGCCCAGAATCGGGTCTATAATCGGCAGGCTCGGGCCTGGATCTTTAACCCAGGTGATCAGGTTTTGGTTCTGGTGCCGACCGTGGACAGTAAATTCCTGGCTAGGTGGCAGGGGCCCTACGAGGTACTCGAGAAAATTGGAGATGTAAACTACAAGGTACACCAGCCAGGGCGACGAAAGCCGGAGCAGGTTTACCATGTGAATTTACTCAAACCATGGAAAGAGAGAGAATCCTGTACTCCAGCCCGCTGCTGGGTTATCTAGGAGTAGAGTTTCCGGCCCCTCTGTCTAATGCAAGGGAAGCGACTGCCACAGTAAAAATTGCTGACAGCATCTCCTCTAAACAGACTCAGGAGGCCAGGGAGTTAGTTAGTTTGAAGACACGGATGTGTTTTCGGACCTCCCTGGACGCACTTCCATAATCCAGCATGACATTGTCACTGAGCCTCAGGCAAAAGTCTGGTTAAAACCATACCGGGTACTTGAGGCTCGGCGACAAGCCATATCAGAGGAGGTGCAGCTAATGTTGCAGCTAGACGTCAAAAAGTGAGTCGGCCAGTCCTATAATATTGATGCCCAAGCCGGACGGGACGTTGCGGTTTTGTAATGACTTTCATAAACTTAACGATATTTCTAGGTTCGACGCGTATCCCATGCCCCAGGTGGATGAGCTAGTCGAGAAGTTAGGAAAAGGACGGTACTTTTCTGTTTTGGACCTCACGAAAGGGTACTGGAAGGTGCCCTTAACGGAGGCTGCCAAAGAGAAAACTGCCTTTGTCACACCTGAAGGGCTGTATCACTATAAGGTGTTACCCTTTGGTCTGCATGGGCCCCCGCCACTTTTCAGCGACTTATGGACATTGTGCTTCGGCCACATTGTCGGTATGCTTCGGCTTACCTGGACGATATTGTCATCCACAGTACCGACTGGGAAAGTCACCTACCAAAAGTGAAGGCTGTAGTGGACTCCCTTCGGAAGGCTGGACTAACCAATAACCCGAAAAAATGTGCGATAGGGTTAGAGGAGACTAAGTACCTGGGGTATGTCATTGGGCGTGGAGTCATCAAACCCCAAGTAAACAAAATAGAGGCAATACGGAATTGGCCCCGACCTGTCACCACTAGGCAAGTAAAGTAATTCCTGGGAATAGTGGGCTATTTCATGAGATTTGTTCTCCACTTTGCTACGGTGGCCGCGCCATTGACAGGGCTCTTGAAGGGACACAAGTCAGTGATGGTTCGCTGGTATTATTGGGAGTAAGAGGTTTTCTCTGCTTTGAAGTCGGCCCTGTGTGGGTCCCCGGTTTTGGGACTTCAAAAGGGAGTTTATAGTACAGACCAATGCCTCCGAAGTAGGCCTCGTGTCACGGAAGGTGTACAGGAAACAAGACAATGCAAAAGAATCTATGACTCACTGGATCCAAAACTAAGGAACAAAAGGGAGACCCCTGCATGAGACCTGGTACTCTCCCTGACTGCTCAGCCTATGCGAACACCCCAAAGGTGGATGATCGCATATCCCCGTACCTCGACTATATAATACCTGAACACCCTACAATAGTGAGGGGACACGACCACCGGCTCCCTACACTAGACACGGAGGGAGTCAGGGTCATCTGGGATCCAGCAAACAGAAAATCACAAATGAATGTACAGCACTTATCTTGTAGAATACTGGGAAATAGGAACAGCATGCACACACACTCCAGGAAGTTGTATAAGCCGCACACTAATGCATTATGGGGAGGAATTTAAAGGGATGCAATCGGTCCAACTACATGACAGCTGAGAGAGACTAACAAGATGAGGAACTGAAAACCAAAACAAAGAAAACTCAAGGAGGAGGTTTTGAAAGGCTTCTGTCAGAGCTTCTCAGCTGTCTGGTTGTGACAGTACCCTTCCCTCTACGAGTGGACTCCGGACACTCAGAGCCCACCTTCTCAGGATGGGACCTATGGAAAGCCCTGATGAGACGAGTGGCCTTAATGTCCGTCACTGGGACCCACATCCTCTCCTCAGGACCATAACCCTCCCAATGAACGAGGTACTGGAGAGAACCGCGGACAAGACGAGAATCCACAATCCTAGAGACCTGAAATTCAAGATTCCCATCAACCATAATCGGAGGAGGAGGCAAAGGCGAGGGTACAATGGGTTGAACATAAGGTTTCAATAAGGACTTATGAAAAACATTATGGATCTTCCAAGTCTGAGGAAGATCAAGACGGTAGGCAACAGGATTGATGACAGACAGGATCTTGTAAGGCCCAATAAACCTAGGACCCAACTTCCAGGAGGGAACCTTCAATTTGATATTCTTGGTAGACAACCACACCCGATCACCAACATTCAGGTCCGGACCAGGCACACGTCTCTTATCTGCCACACGCTTTTATCTCTCACTCATGCTCTTTAGATTATCCTGAATTTTTTGCCAAATAGATGACAAAGACGAGGAGAATCTGTCCTCATCAGGTAAACCAGAAGACCCCTCTCCCGAGAAAGTCCCAAATTGCGGATGAAACCCATATGCACCAAAAAATGGTGACTTATCAGAGGACTCCTGACGACGGTTATTTAAAGCAAACTCAGCAAGGGACAAAAAAGAACACCAATCCTCCTGATTCTCCGCCACAAAACAGCGCAGATATGTCTCCAGATTCTGATTGACGCGCTCAGTCTGGCCATTCGACTGCGGGTGGAAAGCAGAAGAGAATGACAACCGAACCCCCAAGTGAGAACAGAAAGCCTTCCAGAATCTGGAAACAAACTGCGTGCCCCTATCAGAGACTATGTCTGAAGGAATACCATGCAATTTGACAATGTGATCAATAAATGCCTGCGCCAGCGTATTAGCATTGGGCAAACCAGGAAAAGGGATGAAATGCAGGATTTTGCTAAAACGGTCCACCACCACAAGAATCATAGTCTTCCCCGAGGAACGAGGCAGGTCCGTTATGAAGTCCATGGACAGATGTGTCCAAGGACGGGAAGGAATGGGTAAGGGAAGGAGAGGACCTGATGGCCGTGAATGAGGGACTTTGGCACGAGCGCAAGTCTCGCAGGCTGCCACAAAACCCTCAACCGACTTACGAAGCGCAGGCCACCAGAATCTCCGAGCGATGAGATCCAGTGTGGCTCTTGCCCCCGGGTGCCCAGCAAGGACCGTATCGTGGTGTTCCTTAAAAATCTTGTGTCTTAAAGCGAGAGGCACAAACAACCTCCCAGGAGGACAAAGATCAGGAGCCTCCGACTGGGCTGCCTGCACCTCTGCCTCCAATTCAGGAAAAAGAGCAGAGACCACCACACCTTCAGCCAAAATGGGACCCGGGTCTTCAAAATTCCCACCTCCCGGAAAACAACGTGACAGGGCATCTGCCTTCACATTCTTAACCCCAGGGCGGAACGTGACAACAAAATTAAACCTTGAAAAGAACAAAGACCATCTGGCCTGTCTCGGGTTCAGACCGCACCCACACCCACCTCAGAAGCATCAACCTCAACTATGAAGGGTAAAGAAATATCAGGTTGTACCAGGATGGGAGCGGAAGCAAAACTCTCCTTGATATTAGAAAAGGCCTTACGCGCCTCTACCGACCAGGAAGAAAAATCTACCCCCTTTCTGGTCATATCAGTCAGTGGTTTAACAACAGAGGAATAATTCAAAATAAACTTCCTGTAATAATTGGCAAAGCCCAAAAAACGCATCAGCGCCTTCTGATTCTCAGGAAGCTCCCACTCAAGCACAGCGCGGACCTTCTCGGGGTCCATGCGAAAACCAGAAGCGGAGAGAAGAAACCCCAGAAATTGAATTTCTGGAACCGCAAACACACATTTTTCCAGTTTCGCGTATAATTTATTCTCCCGCAGGATGAGCAAGACCTAACGTAAGTGTTCCTTATGAGTTTTGAAATCAGGATAAAAAATCAAAATGTCATCCAAATACACTAATACAAATTTTCCCATTAAATGATAAAAAATGCTATTCACGAAATGTTGAAAAACGGCTGGGGCATTCATCAAAATCAAAATTCATAACCAAATTCTCAAAATGGCCCTCAGGGGTATTGAAGGCCGTCTTCCATTCGTCTCCTTCTCTGACCCTGACCAGGTTGTATGCCCCTCTTAGGTCTAATTTGGAAAAGACTTTAGCCCCAACAACCTGGTTAAACAGGTCCGGGATCAGAGGAAGCGGATAAGGGTCACGAATAGTGATACTGTTCAGCTCCCTGAAATCCAGACAAGGTCTTAAAGAACCATCTTTTTTCTTAACAAAGAAAAAACCAGCGGCAACAGGTGACTTCGAGGGTCGTATGTGTCCTTTTCTCAGACTCTCAGAGATATAAGCACGCATAGCGACCCTTTCAGGTTGGGAGAGATTGTATAAACGAGATTTAGGCAGCTTGGCGTCTGGGGTGAGATTAATAGGACAATCGTACTCCCTGTGAGGGGGCAATTCTTGAACACCACTCTCAGAAAACACATCCGAAAATTCAGAGAGGAAAGGTGGTACAGTCTTAGTAGAAACCTCTGAAACAGATGTCGTGAGGCAATTCTCTCTGCAAAAGTCACTCCAACCATTTATTTGCCTCGCTTGCCAATCAATGGTGGGGTTATGTTTAGTGAGCCAGGGTAGCCCCAACACTAGAGGAGTAGGCAACCCGTTTAGGACGAAACCTGACACATCCTCAACATGAGTATCACTCACAATTAAACGGATATTGTGAACTATGCCCTTTAACGATTTCTGAGAAAGTGGAGCGGAATCAATAGCAAAAACAGGAATATCCTTTCCCAAAGTGCATACCTGGAAACCATGAGTTATTGCAAATTGATTATCAATGAGATTGACAGCTGCTCCACTATCCACAAAAATCTCACAAAAAATGCTCTTGCTCTCTAGCGCCACCCTAGCAGGCAGGACAAAACGGGAACTACAAGCAAACGGAAAACCTTCAATTTCCGCCTCAACCCTGCCAATAGTAACAGACAGAACATTTTTAAAAGATTTTTTCCTTTTTGTTTCTTTATTACTCCCAGAAAACTGCCTGAATCTCCTAGAGGGACAAACATTTGCCAAATGATTTGTACCTCCACAACAAAAACAAACCCTCCCATGCGGGCTGAATCTTCTATTGTCAGAGGCAATCAACCCCAGCTGCATGGGCTCCTGCTCAGAAGGGGCTGACAGCGACTGAGACCCCTGCGCACAGAATGAGACCGCTGCACTGAGTATGACAGGAAGGAGAGATCTCTCCTCTCTCTCTAAGATGCCTGTCAATACGAACGGCCTGAGACATAGCAGAGTCCAAGGAGATAGGCCTCTCATGAAAGGCAAATGCATTTTTCAATCCCTCTGAAAGACCATGGCAAAATTGACTTCGGAGTGCAGCATCATTCCAACCAGTATCAGCTGCCCATCTCCGAAATTCTGAGCAGTATATCTCTGCGGATTGTTTACCCTGGCATAACAGACGTAGTCTAGACTCAGCCAGAGCAATACAATCCGGATCATCATATATCTGACCCAGGGCTAAAAATAATTCATCCACTGAACGGAGGGGCAGTGCCCCCTCCGGCAGCAAAAAGGCCCAGGACTGAGCGTTACCCCTGAGCAGCGATATAATGATCCCCACCCTCCGTTACTCATCACCAGAGGAATGGGGAAGAAGGCGAAAATGGAGTTTGCAAGCCTCTCTAAAACGCACAAAATTCTCACTACCCCCGGAGAACGTATCCGGGAGCGAGATATTAGGCTCAGAACAAACTCCATGAACGCAAGCTGAACCGGTCACTTGAAACTGAGAAAAAGTCTTACGGAGATCAGCTACCTCCAATGAAAGACCCTGGAAGCGTTCAGCCAAAAGTGAAACCAGATCCATGCTTGAGACGGTTTTGGCGGCTTATAATGTCACGGAAGGTGTACAGGAAACAAGACAATGCAAAAGAATCTATGACTCACTGGATCCAAAACTAAGGAACAAAAGGGAGACCCCTGCATGAGACCTGGTACTCTCCCTGATTGCTCAGCCTATGCGAACACCCCAAAGGTGGATGATCGCATATCCCCATACCTCGACTATATAATACCTGAACACCCTACAATAGTGAGGGGACACGACCACCGGCTCCCTACACTAGACACGGAGGGAGTCAGGGTCATCTGGGATCCAGCAAACAGAAAATCACAAATGAATGTACAGCACTTATCTTGTAGAAGACTGGGAAATAGGAACAGCATGCACACACACTCCAGGAAGTTGTATAAGCCGCACATTAATGCATTATGGGGGAGAATTTAAAGGGATGCAATCAGTCCAACTACATGACAGCTGAGAGAGACTAACGAGATGAGGAACTGAAAACCAAAACAAAGAAAACTCAAGGAGGAGGTTCTGAAAGGCTTCTGTCAGAGCTTCTCAGCTGTCTGGTTGTGACACCTCGGTGCTGTACTGTCTCAGGAAGTCAACAGGGAGGAGCATCCCGTTGTCTTCCTCAGCCGTAAGCTCAACCCAGCCGATACCAGGTATAGTATAGTGCAGAAGGAGTGCCTGGCTATCAAGTGGGCACTCGAGTATCTCCGCTATTATTTGTTGGGGAGAAAGTTCCACCTGGTGACTGACCACTCCCCTCTCAAATGGATGAGCCAGGTCAAGGACAGAAATGCCCAGGTCACCCAATTGTTTTTGTCCTTACAAAACTTTAAGTTTTCGGTGGAACACAGGGTAGGCCGGTTACAGGGAAATGTGGATGTCCTGTCCTGGGTACACTGTCTGGTGTGTGTTCACCCCTTCAGGGTTGAACAAAGGGGGGGTATGTGACACAGTGAGGGGTTTTGTCTGGGAAGGCAGGTTTTCTCCTCCCAACATGTGCGGCTGGGCTGGTTTCCAGCCAGGTGAGGTCAAATTCCGGACCGGAGTTTAAGTGCCGGTCTGGGTTTTGGTAGCACCTGGCTGTCCTTAAATGGGCGCAGCAGCTGGGCTCAGCAGCTGAGTCTCTGTGTTGGGATCTGAGGTTTTGTGCCGGACTAGAGGGCTGAGACCCATGTGCAGGATGAAAAGGCCCCCTAAAGCCTGCTGTGGACTACTGGAGGCAGAACTGCTAACAAGGTGACATCTTGTTCTGTGCAAATTGAACTTTCCATTTGTGTGTGAATTAACACCAAAGACTGCAAAGTGATGTGTTGTTTTATGCAACTGCCGCAAGTGTGAATAAACTCTGAAGTTTGAGTTAAGAACTTGCATTTTGCATCTCTACGGCGTCCACTTACCCTATGTACCAGAGCGAAACCCCACAATATATATAGAAATCAGTTTTAGTTAGGTAGTGTTAGTATAGATTTTTGCACGCATGCACTCCTTTTCTCTATATTTATTACAAGCCCCTTCATGTGTGAAAACACAACATACACACCCCTCACACTAAATAAAGGTTTACACATTTCACACGTCACACCCCAATAAAATAAAAATGGCGCGTCCGTCCCGACGAGTATACTCAACTGAAGAGGCATACGCCATGCTTGCCTCCGATACTGAGTCTGCCAGTGAGGTAGAAGAGGATGCCGCTTTCCTCTACTCCCCTACCCCCTCGTTATCATCATCATCCGCTAATGAGGGACCCTCTAGAAGGCGCCAAAGGCTAGCAGAGGAGGTAGCCCCCCAGAGTGACCCCATATGGACCCCACCCCCTGACGAATATCAGCCCTAAATTCCTGAGTTTGTGGGCAACTCAGGAATTCAGATAGATTGTGCGGGCTTCACTGAGCTAGATTTTTTCAAACTTTTTTTCTCTGAAGATTTTGTAAATTTAATGGTGGCCCAAACTAATTTATACGCCCAATCAGGGGCATCGTTAGGTCAAAAAATTCAGGGCTGGAGCCCCAGATGTTTTGTCCAGTGCCCTAAATGCAGGGCCGGCAGGGGCACCCGGTCCGCGGTGCCGCCTCCTAGCTAATTTATTCACTTCACTTGCCTCTGTGTAATCTCGTACAGGCGCACTGGCAGAGGCATCGTCGAACGAAGTGCGCATGCGCCGTCTTCCAGCACACCTTATTCGACAATGCCTCTGCCAGTGCGCCTGTGCGAGATTACACAGAGGCAAGTGAAGTGAATAAATTAGCTAGGAGGCGGCGCTGGGCGGGGAGGGGGATCTGTGGATGACACTTATGGGGGATCTGTGGATGACACTTATGGGGGATCTGTGGATGACACTTATGGGGGATCTGTGGATGACACTTATGGGGGATCTGTGGATGACATGTATGGGGGATCTGTGGATGACATTTATGGGGGATCTGTGGATGACACTTATGGGGATCTGTGGGGTTGCCCAGATGGCTAGGCCCTTCACTGTAGGTATTAACCCCATTCAGCAGTCCCCCATTCACTGAAGGGTTAATAACTACTGTGAAGGCCCCCCCGGTTGTGATGAGGGTGTGGCTTCATGGGTTGGGGGTGTGGCTTCACATGGGCTCGTGCCCCAGATCTCTTCCGACTCTAGCAACGCCCCTGTGCCCAACAATTTATTTCCCGGACCCTACTTCGCCATATGCTAGACCCCTAGGTTGGACCCCAGTAGATGCAGCAGAGATGATGAAGTTTTGGGGACTTGTGCTGCATATGGGCGTTGTAAAAAAAACAAACGTTAGGCAATATTGGAGTTCAGACATTTTCTACCAGACTCCAAATTACAGTCAGACCATGACCCGGAAGCAATTTGAGTCAATTAGGAAACTCCTACACTACAACGACAATGCACAGTGCCCACTCCAAAGCGACCCAACATTTGACTGTCTGTTCAAGATTAGGCCTGTCATTGACCACTTTAACACCAGGTTTGCTGAGGTGTACAACCCAGATAAAAATGTCTGTGCAGATGAGTCCCTATTACTTTTCAAAGGGTGGGCTAGATTCCGTCAGTACCTGCCTAGCAAACGGGCAAGGTATGGCATAAAGATTTACAAACTTTGTAAGAGTAGCTCCGGGTACACCCACAAGTTCCGCATTTACAAAGGGATAGATTCCCGGATAGAACCTCAGAATGCCACCCCATCCTAGGAGTTAGTGGGAAGATAGTGTGGGACTTACTGCACCCACTTCTGGATAAGGGTTACCACTCCTATGTGGATAACTATTATACCAGCATACCCCTATTCATATCCCTAACTGCCAGATGTACTGTGGCTTGCGGCACAGTGCGCAAAAATCAGAGAGGCCTCCCTAGATCCCTGGTAGGGCAACCACTCAGAATGGATTTAAGCAGGTCTCTCCTCCATGAGAACATGATGGTGGTTAAGTACAAGGACAAGAGGGACGTCCTTTTATTGACCTTCATTCACACTAACGCCAGCTCCCCTGCCCCAGTACGTGGTACCACTACCACTGTCCCCATACCAGTCTGCATCCTGGACTACAACAGGCACATGGGAGGGGTGGGTCTTTCAGATCAACTTCTGAATCCCTACAGTGCCACACAAAAAATGAAAGTGTGGTGCAAAAAGCTGGCCATACACATTGTACAGACGGCAATCTACAATGCGTATGTGCTATTTCAATCTGCAGACCACACAGAAACTTTCCTGCAGTTCCAAGAGGTGGTTATCAAGGCCCTAATTATTAAAAACCAGGCTAGGGAGGTTCCTAGTACTTCAGGAAGTCATAGTGCCCGTGTTGTACCAGGGCAACATTTTACAGGTCAAGTCCCCCAGACAGCAAGGAAGGGAAGGGCCCCAAAAAGATGCAGGGTGTGTTCCAAAAGGGGGATAAGGAAAGACACCATTTACCACTGCGAAACCTGCCCTGAAAAACCTGGCCTGTGCATGCAGGATTGTTTTAAAATCTACACACATCCATGGAGTATTAATTTAATTTCATCATTGATGTACCCTGTAGTTTTACCACCTTATATCTCTGATTTACAGATCCACTTTTCACCAACCATTACATATTCATTTCTGTGAAACACCTGTTAGGTCAAAAGTGCCCTTTCCACCCCTTTAAATGTTCGTATGGGGGTGCACTGTCAAAAATGTAATTCACATCTTGGGGTTTTAAATTTCTGGGGATCTCAGGAAATTTTTAAATGCGACATGGCACCTAAAATCCATGTCTGCCAATACAGGTCAGCAAAATACATATTTTGCTGTTTGACTCTAGAGCCCTGCTGTGTGCCCATACATCATTTTTTGAGCACATATGGGGTGTTGCCGTATTCGGGGAGAAATGGGGAACAAAATGTGGGGTGAATTTTATCCTGTTACCCTTTAGGAAAGTGAAAAATGTGGGTGTAAAGGAACTTTTTCTAGAAAAAAATGCTATTTTTAATTTTCACTGCCAAGTGTTTCCAAATTCTAGGAAACACTTTTGAGGTCAAATTGCTCGCTACACACCTTGAAAGATTTCTTGAGGGGTGTAGTTTCCAAGATGGGGTAACTTTTTGGGGGTTTCCACTGTAGGGCCACCTCAGGGTGTCATCATATGCAACATAGCTCCCAATTACCATTCCAGCTAAATCTGCTCTCCAAAATCCATATAGTGCTCCTTCCACTCTGAAGCCTGTACATCAGTTTTTAAACACATATGGGGTGTTTCTGTAAACTCCAGAATCAGGGTAATAGATTTTAATTTTGGCTGTTAACCCTTGATGTGTTGCAGGAAAAATGGATTAAAATTTAAAATCTGCTAAAGAAAGTGAAATTTTGAAATTGCATTCCCATTTTCGTTTAATTCTTGTGGGACAACTAAAGGGTTAACAAAGTTAGTAAAATCAGTTTTGAATATCTTGAGGGGTATAGTTTCTAAAATGGGGTAATTTATAAGTGGTTTCGAATATCTAAGCCCCACAAAGTGGCTTCATACTGAACTGGTCCTTAAAAAATTGGGTTTTGGAAATTTCCTTAAAAATGTTAAGATTCCCTTCTAAACTTCTAAGCCTTTTAACATCCCAAAAAATAAAATGTAATTTTCAAAATGATCCAAACATGAAGTAGACATATGAGGAATGTAAAGTAATAACTATTTTTGGAGGTATTACTGTATATTTTAAAGGTAGAGAAATTAAAATTTGCAATTTTTTAAATTTTTTTTGTAGATTTGGTATTTTGACTCAAATTTACCACTGTAATTAAGTACAATATTAGTATAAATATGCGGCACCGCGAATATTCTTTGCAATTTAAAGGTAATTTTATTTAGTGATTTTCAGATATCCCTTCATCTTTGACTACAGAAACTCCAAGTCACTGAAGAAAGTCTGTATGGACAGAAACGTCTGGCTCACATATGGATAGTAGTTACGCAACATTTAATTTCCTATAAACTGGATCACTTTTTATTGTGAAAATCACTAAATAAAATTACCTTTAAATTGCAAATAATATTCCGTGTGCCGCATATTTATACTACTGTTGGATGGCCGTCGGGTCTTTGCTGGCACCGGGAAGAGCATAACAGTGTGCAGTATTCCATTCTCCAATATACACTCACTTAAAGAATTATTAGGAACACCATACTAATACAGTGTTGGACCCCCTTTTGCCTTCTGAACTGCCTTAATTCTACGTGGCATTGATTCAACAAGGTGCTGATAGCATTCTTTAGAAATGTTGGCCCATATTGATAGGATAGCATCTTACAGTTGATGGAGATTTTTAGGGATGCACATCCAGGGCACGAAGCTCCCGTTCCACCACATCCCAAAGATGCTCTATTGGGTTGAGATCTGGTGACTGTGGGGGCCATTTTAGTACAGTGAACTCATTGTCATGTTCAAGAAACCAATTTGAAATGATTCGAGCTTTGTGACATGGTGCATTATCCTGCTGGAAGTAGCCATCAGAGGATGGATACATGTTCTCATTCTGTTTACGCCAAATTCGGACTCTACCATTTGAATGTCTCAACAGAAATCGGGACTCATCAGACCAGGCAACATTTTTCCAGTCTTCAACAGTCCAATTTTGGTGAGCTCGTGCAAATTGTAGCCTCTTTTTCCTATTTGCTGTGGAGATGAGTGGTACCCGGTGGGGTCTTCTGCTGTTGTAGCCCATCCCCCTCAAGGTTGTGCGTGTTGTGGCTTCACAAATGCTTTGCTGCATACCTCGGTTGTAACGAGTGGTTATTTCAGTGAACGTTGCTCTTCTATCAGCTTGAATCAGTCGGCCCATTCTCCTCTGACCTCTAGTATCCACAAGGCATTTTTGCCCACAGGACTGCCGCATACTGGATGTTTTTCCCTTTTCACACCATTCTTTGTAAACCCTAGAAATGGTTGTGTGTGAAAATCCCAGTAACTGAGAAGATTGTGAAATACTCAGACCGGTCCGTCTGGCACCAACAACCATGCCACGCTCAAAATTGCTTAAATCACCTTTCTTTCCCATTCTGACCTTCAGTTTGGAGTTCAGGAGTTTGTCTTGACCAGGACCACACCCCTAAATGCATTGAAGCAACTGCCATGTGGTTGGTTGACTAGATAATTGCATTAATGAGAAATAGAACAGGTGTTCCTAATAATTCTTTAGGTGAGTGTATAAAGTACAATATGTGACGAGAAAACATTCTCAGAATGGCCTGGATAAGTAAAAGCATTTTAAAGTTATCACCACATAAAGTGACACATGTCAGATTTGCTAAAAATGGCCTGGCCCTTAAGGTGAAAAACGGCAGGCTCCTAAAGTGGCTAATAGTAGGCACTGTTATTTGAATACTTTATGGTACTCTCGGGACATTCTATGGCACTTTTATTTAGCTAGCGTTATGCCTTGTATTCCTCCTATGTCCCTCATTTCAAAAACAAAAAGTTTTTGCCGCTTTGACTTACTTGATTTTGATCCTAGAGGCATGATTTTTTTTTTTTCATTTTTTTTTTCTTAAGCAGTACTTCACCAAAGCTGAACCTAAACTTTCACTGCTATGCTTTTAGTTTATGAAATGTATAGAAAAGCAAAGAACCTTTATAGTACATTTCTCATTAAGTAATTGCTCAGCTAAGCATTTCTAAAAGCACATAACATGTTCCATTGAAAAGAGATAACCTGCATTGAGTATGCATCCTGTATGGCTTTGCTAATGCATAGATTCAATTCGAGACTAAAGAGGTTTTAAACACAAAAACTTATTCCTCTTCAAAAATAACTTTAATGTTCTTGTATAAAATATTTTTGGACAGTACTCATAGCAAAAAACATCAAATTTAACTTCTTAATGGCCGCCAATGCACCTTTTACTGTGGTCATAAAAGGGCCTTAATCTAGGCCGCCGCCTTTTCACAGCAGCCTCTTCTAAGCGCGGTGTGGGGGACTTGTGCAGTAAAATGCAGAAGCTCAGCTCTGGTATGACAGCGACATTTAACCTCTTTCATAATGTTGTGCGAATTGAAGTATCCAAAGTGGAATTCGATCCGAATTTTAGGAAAAATTCAATTCTCTGGAAAGCTGGAATTTCCTTCTGCTTTTTGGTAACGAATCAATTTTCCCTGATTTCACCTGGGATCCTCAATCAAGATGGCTGCGGCAGCCACTTCGCACTCAAATGGATAATGTGTGTATTTTTTTTAACTGATTAACCCCTAAAAGCCCATTTTTTTTTATCTCAGATGCCCCGATCAACAATAAATGGGGCATGTGAAGGGTTCAATGACCGGGGGTGGTGCAATTGCCATTCCCCATCATTGCGCCCGCTGATCACACAGAAATGGGCTTCGTGACAAATTAGAAGCAAATTTCTTTGTGCAATTTGGCAAATCAGCTGAATCAAAGTTTTCTAAACTTTGTTCTTCTCTACTCTTTGATGCAGTTGTTAATAGCGACCATGGCATCTAAGTTGGTTCAGAGGGAGGGTGCTCCCTCTATCAACCATTGGCACTGCCACGAATGAGATCGCAGGGTGCTAATGTCTTCACGGTAAAGTCTGTGGTCCAGTAAAGCTCCCCCCCCTCAGGTCTACTGACAGCATAATACACTGTAATGCATAAGTAGTATATATGCACTACATAAGTACTATGGGGCTCATTTATTACTGATATCAGTTGCAAATTTTTTCAGATTTTGTGACCAAATTTTCGACTTTTTCCCACCCACACCACTTTTCCGACAGGGCGAGAAAAGGGTGTGTGGTGTTGGTGGGGAAGAGGGCGGCCAGCAAGCCTGTCTGATTCATCATTTTCCACACCAGTTTTTGGCATAGAAAATGGCTAAAATTTACACCAACAAGGGAGCTGGTGTCGATTTGTTAATCGCGCGGCCTATTGGAGTATACGGCAAAGTTATTTAGAGGCCTGCACATCCGTATAACTTTGATGCTTCTTCCAGCAGTACAGAGACACAAATCACCACTCTTAATAAATTAACCCCTATATGAGCAATGAAAGGATCCCATGTCCCTTGTGGGGTTAATAAGTGTAAAGTCAATAATAAAAGTTTTATTTAAAAAAAAAATGTTTAACTTCAGTGTTCAAATAAAAAAAATGCTTTTCATTGGAAAAATATATATAAATAGATCCCCTCCACATATTTGGTATTTCTGCATCCATAATGACCCAACCTATAAAAAAAATGCCAGAATTGCTGTTTTTTGCTTATCCGCCATCAAAAACAAGGAATAAAAAACAATCAAAAATTCTTTTGTACCCCAAAATGATACTAGTGAAAACTATAGTACAAAAATCAAACCCTCTCACAGCTCCATAGAAAGAAAAATAATAAAATGATGGGTCTTGGAATGTGGTGGACTTCGATCAGAATTTCAGGGAAAATTAGATTTTCTCTGAATGGCAGTAAAAAATAAAAATAATACTTACCATCTGTTTGAGCGTGAAGAGCCATCTTGATTAAAGATCTTGCACGAAATGACGTCACTATGCCAGCCGATGTGATGATGTCATCACGGATCTTGAGAGATTTCACACTAGATCTTCAATCAAGATGGTGGCGGCCAGCTCTTTGTGATCAAATGGATGAGGTAAGTATGATTTTATTAATATATTTTTTAATTTTACACTGTATTATTACTATCAGATACTGTGCTCAGCTATAAACACAACATCTGAGGGGTACAATGATGGGAAGTGGCACAATCGCCGCTCCCTGTCATTGCACCCACTAATTACAAAGAAATGTGATTCCTGATGAAGTAATTCGTCAAAAAGCTAATTTTTTTGTAAAATTCAGCAAAACAGCCGAATCGGATTTTACAGAACTTCACACATCAGTAGTGCTGATAAAAAAAACTAAAAACTTTTTTCTAAAAAAAAAAAAAGCTTTCATTGTACAAAAATACAGTAATGCTAAAAAAAAATATATATATATACACAGTATACTTGGTATTGCTGTAATTGTACTGACCCAGAGAGTAAAGTTATCATGTTAATTATGCCGCAAAATGAATGTTGTAAAATTTACAACGTAAAAAGGAAGTGGTGGTATTGCTGTTTTTTTTTTCCCATTCTTCAACAGAAAGGGTAAATAAAAGTTAATCAATGATTATGTGTACCCCAAAATGACACTATTAAAAACTATAACTTATTCTGCAAAAAAAAAACCTTACACAAGTACAGTACATCAATGGAAAAATTTTAACGTTTTGTTACTAAGGCCTAAAATGCAAAAAAGGAGAAACGGTTAACTTACCTACAGCATATTTCACAATGTATGCTCTCTTCACCAGCCGTGTAAACAGCTCCCTGTTGAGGCAGTAGATGTAACAGCTCTCTCTGCCACCTTTCTAGCAGGAAGTCTCAGCAAAATCTCAAATATCAATCAGCAGTTAAATTGCTTCCTATTAAACTGCTGAACCCATTGTCCATATACATATTTGAACATTAGCAATCTATTCCATTGCTACCCAGCTAAGTGTATGTTTACATATATATTACGAACTCTGTAACGGATCTCCTGGCACCCCGACCGGGTACCTCCGTCGATGGATGCTCCTAGTGCTTCCCGAGGACTCCAAGCACTCCACTTGACACCGTAAGTGCTGCAGACCCCACGAACCGCCGAAGCTTGGTTGAGGTCTCACCGTCTCCTACGCACCCTGGCCCTACGACAAGGCTCCAGGCTCCAGTGGGTGAACCTCTCCTAAATCCAGAGAGCAGGAACAGCTCTTACAAGAGCTAATAGTATAGCCAGGGGAGTATAGCAAATCTTCAGCGTATAGCAATCCCCAGTGTTGATCAGTTACCAAAACACCAGCCTCAACATGATGAAGGGTAAAACAGGAACTCTTTATTGAACACACAAGCATAGACTTATACACATTTTCCAACAAGGTTACCACCCACAGAGTTTTGTAAAAACAACAAATAAACACGTACAATACACTCAGACACTCCCACACAAAATCCTCCCCTCTGCCTGTGATACAATTACCTTACACAATGGGTTGATGTAATTGCATCACAGGCAGGAGAATACACAGTGTCTTCTGTCCTGGAGACAACCGAGGAGTAAGTCAATTATCTCTCAGGACAAAGGGAAATCGCCAATACACACGTGGAGACAATAGGACAGACATCACTACTCAAATATACAATGTCCCACCCTTTACAGTACACATAGACATTTAACATATCCCAAAATGGCACAAATTAGACCAGGGGTTCAAAAGTTAGTAAAAGTCCTTTGTGAACAAAGAAAGCCTGGCTGATGAGAGGGCCCATAATCCTGGGGCAAGAGGCTGGTAGCCAGGCTTCTCCACCACCCAGTGGCGAGGTTGGTTTCGTCACAAACTCCATTAGAGAAACAGACAACTGTTTACTGTATCTGGTATAACTGAATACTAATGAGCACCACTGGATCCCTATTGACTATAATGGGATCTGACAGGGACTCAGTAGGTTTCCAGCATAAATGCCGGATATTGGCCAGACAAAAAATACTGCATGCAGTGGATCCCATTATAGTCAATGGGGATCTGTCAGTAAGCCACAGTATTGGGCTACACCGGATATGGTAAACTCTGTTAGTCTGTTCCCCTGCTGAAACAGACTAACGGAGTCTGTTATGTGAACTAACCTAAACAGTCACTGGTAAACATTTATCTATGCAGCGGTCATATAAACAGCTCCATGTTGAGTCCGTAAATGTAGCAGCATTCTCAGCCACTCTCTCAGCAGGAAATCCCAGCACACTCTCAGACATGTTAACCAGACCCATTGTCCATATACTGTAGTGGAACCTGAGAAAATTATTTCATATTTACAGGCCAAAAAAGTTGATGCCTCCATCCTAATGAAACATGAAGAGTTAACTGTATCATTATACTGAATAATTCTAATTAGGAACAAACAAATCTTTAAAATTAATGCTCTTCATTGGTTCTCCAAGCTGCAAATCACTGCAAACTTTCAATTAAGAGAATCAGTTCTACAAGGCTTTATTAAACAAGTTTATAATTCATGTTTCCTTTAGCGATACCAACAAAAATGTACAAGGTTGAATATATGATTGGTCGTAATCATTAGTCGTGGTTTGGATCATACCAAAGTCATTTAGGAGTTTGCAAAAGAAACAATTCA
This sequence comes from Bufo bufo, assembly GCF_905171765.1. Classification (NCBI taxonomy): domain Eukaryota; kingdom Metazoa; phylum Chordata; class Amphibia; order Anura; family Bufonidae; genus Bufo; species Bufo bufo. The sequence continues at coordinate 77,864,932 of NC_053392.1, forward strand.
ATAGGCAAATCAGCTAACCTAGAAAGCTGAATACCTGAGGTTGAATTCCTGTTAAAGAAGAAATGCAGCGCAGATTGTGGCACCAAGCAGAAGGTGGAACAAAAAAAAAAGAACAAAGTTTTAACTTGGTAGGGTATGACAGCATGGGTGAAATGCCACAGGTGGACATAATGATATTGTGCCTGTGTGGTACCCAAGACCTGGAGGTATCTGCAATTACTGTTATTGTATTATGTAATGTTATGTATTTTCCATATATTTGCCATTTATTGCAGCAGAGGAGAAATGGTTGCCAATGGTTGGCAGGAACAGGGCTAACTGCCCTGTTCCGCCCCTCTTGTTGGGAGTGGGCTGGACCTGCTGCCTGCCAGAAGGGTAAGTTTCAGTCTAGTCAGTGAGACACAGAAGGGAGAGGGGAGAAAGAGTTTCTGTTCGGATAGTGGAGGAGTTACTAAGCACATGTCAAAGCTCCCACTCCCAGGAACCGTATCTTATTCCCTTGTGAGACCAACACTCCAGATCATCAGGAACAAGGTATTATTCTCCTGTGAGAACAACATAATCCTGCCTGAAGAACACTTGAGAGACAAGACAGAACAAGGATCAACAGAATTCAGCTTTACAGACACTGCTACAAGGTGATGGACAACAGCTCAGACACCACCACCTACAATAACCATCACTAGGCCAGATTAACATTAAGCCAATACTAAAGTGGACACCTATATCCACAAGCACTTGCTAATGCCAACCTATTGCCATCCAACCAGCCATCATACCTCCTCATCTGGTCTCTGAGAAACTGCACTTTGAATTTAATAATGCTGGATGTGCCACAAGTGAACTTTTACACTCAGTAAAGAATAACTTTTATACATTTACTTCTGACCTAATTCCTCCAACTGCAAAGAACCCCAGGGAGAAAAATACTGAGGAAATACACCGTGACACAACACCTCATAAGGGACATTACCACTCCAATCATCTGCAACGGCTCCTCAGAGGCCTGCTGCACATGCCTACATTTGAGTTCAGCAGGTCTAAAAGATAAAAGTTGTGGCATGGAGCCAGTGGCTTCCAAGTGCTGCCACAGTTTTCAACTTTATTCATGGTCTAAGGATACAAATAAAGTTAAAAATGGCGGTCGCTGGCACCAAGAAATCAGATGCTGGTGTCACACTCGTGTGTTGGAGGAAAACTCCACACCGAGCAGAGGAGGTAAAGGAGATACCGGAATAAGGCCTGGAAACTATGGAAGGAAGATGGACTCCTCAGAGAGAAAACCCTAACTCTAGTCCTGACAGACTACCAGTATGAACAGGCCCCAAAGGTAGGCAAGTTCATAGGTATTTTGTGGAATGGAACAGCTGGCCCCTAATAGAACAGTCCTATCCTTGTCCATTATGCAGACAATAATAGTACATGTTCTATTTTTGGGGGGCTAAAGTCCTGCAGTCATACGGAAACGGAATGCACACGGAGTAACTTCTGTTTTTTTGCGGACCCATCGAAATGAATGATTCCACATACGGTCTGCAAAAAAAATGGAATGGACGCGGAAAGAAAATACGTTCCTGTGCATGAGCCCATATACAGATGTATCCTTAACTTTTGTCGTAGCTCGACATATCCTGAGATGTTTGGAGCGAGACGATCATATTGTAAAAACGAAAATATGACTGTGTGATATTGTGTCACAAGATGTCTGTCCTCTATGTGTGGCCACCCAGTGATTGTGCTGTGAATTTCTAGCATCTTGCAATATTGTGCTGAATTTGTTTCATGAGGAAGTAGAGTCCTTACTAAATTCGAGCTAAAGCAAAGGGGAACCTATCTGCCTAATATCGAACCATTCACTCTTCATTCACAGATTTCAAATAGACGCCGTCATTTCCGCCATTCACTTCCCTAACAAGCGCTCCAACTTTCAAAATATGCAAATTGCCTCATTAGCATATTTCTAATCAAACAAAAACTTGGGACATTAGTAAATCAGCCCTTATACATGCTTGCTGCATCCAAACTACAGTATAATATAATTACAACATAATGACACAAATGAGCATTCGTACCTGACGATTGCAGCTAGGTAATTAGTAATTCGGAGGAGACAGATTGTGTTAATTTTACATAGCCGGCTCCGTTGACGGCACAGACTATAAATATATAATACTCTTTTAATGCACAATGTGAATAGCACGCTGACAGTAAATTGTGTGTAATTATGTGGTAAAAGCAGAAAATATAAGGTGAAATTTATTTTATAAATAATTTCTTCCCGCTACTTTCAACTCGCTTGCTAAAATATTGATTCGAAATAATTTGCATTAATTATAGAGACATTCATGTTAAACTGAATTGCACAGCTGGAATCAAAGAAGTCGGCACTGGATTTAGTGCATCTTGTTAATCAGATCTCCATTGATTTTTTTTTTCAGCTTAGCTTTATTGTACCAATAAAGTCAACAAAGAGAGTGAATCCAATCTTGCAAAACATATTTCTCCAGGCTGACCAGCAATTGAAAGTGCATTTTAAAACTTGACCGGCAATTAAAATCCCATTTTAAAGCCGAATGACAATTAAAATCACATCGTAAAACTGACCGGCAATTACCGTCCTTCGTTGTTCGGTATTTGAGGGCTATAAACCTTCATTACATTAGCTTAATGTATTTGGTGGGATATTTAGTTTTTTTGGTTGTGTGTCTGTCGTTATTGGAAAAAGTAATCGGCAGAAGTTTCTAGGATGAAAAATAAATGCTAAAGATTCATTTCATTGGCAAAACATAAAATTTATGTATTTATTAAAACCAGGCAGAAGGTAGTTTACTCCAGCGGTCATAAATACAGTGGTTTCCTATCTACCAGGAGTGACTAGGTCTGTTTAGGTAGGAGGATACAGAAGCTATAGCTTGGAGCTTGGGGATGGGATAAGGTACAGATGTAGTAGAGTTAGCACACAAGCAAACACCTTCAATTGCTTTTCAATGGCTTTGAGTTAAGAAATTTAAGTTAAGGGTTTGTGTGTTAACCCTACCCTGCTACATCTGTAGTTGGGTCCATCATTTGCTGCTGATGTCATGATGACATCATGTTCTATTAGATCTGCAGCAGTGGTAGTTAAAGACTAACTAACACATTTTTTTTCCATTTTTGATATGTCATAGGGACATATCAGAAGAGTTGATCAGCGGGGGTCTCATTTCTGAGACCCCCGCCGATCGCTAGAATGAGGGGTCAGAAGAGCTTAGCCGAGCGCAGCTTCTCCTTGCTGCTGACCCAGAGACTGTAGATGGTTTTGTCAGAAAGACTATGAGCTCGTCCACAGTCTTGCCCTCAGCACCGAGGCGGATGCGATCGGTAGGAGTCTCAGAGCTAGGACCCCCACCGATCAATACTTCTGATATGTCCCTATGATGTATCAAAAATTGAAAAAAAAGTATAGTTACTTTTAAAAGGGGTTTTCCAGGAGTTTAATAAGGATGGCCTATCCTCAGGAAAGGTTATCAACATCTGATCCCGGCACCCCTACCGATCAGCTGTTAGAATAGGTGAAGCTCTCCACCTTGGCCTTTTCCTAGGTTAGTGACATCTTGTTCATCGGTCATGGCCTAATGAATGGGCTTAGGCTTCAATACCAAATATAACCACTACTCAATGTGCAGAGCTGTGCTTGCTTAGCTGTGATGAGGCCTCGGTGCTGAGGATAGGCCATGAATATTAAACTCCCAGAAAACGTATTTAATCTACAACATAAGGGGGGCCTCAAATGTTGCCCTTGACTCAAGGAGTCCCATTACATTCTATATTCTATATTCACAGTGGAGAGTCTATAACTCAGCAAAGCAGTGTGCCAAGTTCTGTTTGTATATCTCATTCACTTTAAAGGGGTTGTCATGTCTCATGAAGAAAAATCCTGTCCATATGTCCATTTTTACTCTGTGAGCCACTTAGCAAGACCTGCTCTGTCACATTTGAGGCATCCATGCAGTATACCATGTGGATGGCCCTTCAACTGAATGGCAGCCATGCTATAGTATATTTTCTTTGCAGGGGCAATGTTTTGCCAGAGAATGCTTCCAATGGCAGAACCAGTAGTTTCCAGGAGCCGGAATGACTGCAATATCGAAGGGGTAGTCTCTGATGAAATTATTTTCCTGGAGGGAGACTACATATGTCTGGCCACCACTCAACTGCAACCTGTCATACAGTGGGCAGGTTTATCACTGGTCAAAAGCCAAGATTTCAACTTATCACTAGAGTTGAGCGGACACCTGGATGTTCGGGTTCGACGGGTTCGGCCGAACTTCGGAAAAAAGTTCGAGTTCGGGACCCGAACTTGACCCGGAACCTGAACCCCATTGAAGTCAATGGGGACCCAAACTTTTGAGCACTAAAATGGCTGTAAAAATGTCATGGAAAGGGCTAGAGGGCTGCAAATGGCGTCAAAATGTGGTTAAGAGCATGGCAAGTGCTCTGCAAACAAATGTGGATAAGGAAATAACTTTAAATTACATAAAATACGTAAAAATAAAAAATAATAATCTTGATCTAAGAGGAGGAGGTCCATATGGAGTAGGAGATTGAGGAGGCGGTGGATGTTGCGGTGTAGGTGGAAGCGGCGACGGAGGAGGAGGAGGTAGCCTACACTGCTTTTTGGTTTTAAATTTTATTTTAAAAATTAGGGTACCCCCCAAAAGATTGGGAAATATAACCTGTGATAACCCCCTCCAGTCATGCTAAACACACGTTCAGACAATACACTGGCTGCAGGGCAGGCCAGCACCTCCAAGGGGTGAAGGGCAAGCTCAGGCCATGTGCCCAATTTGGAGACCCAGAAGTTGCAGGGGCTGACCCCTGTCAGTCAGTTCATGTAGGCGTGTGCACACTTACTGCCCCACCATTTTGCACGTCCCCGTGATGTTCACGATCCAATTTGATATCTGCTCTATCAACTTTCGATGTTCTTTTATGCGCCTTCCATGGTGATCACGGGTGGTGGGGAATCAGGGTTCCAGGCCAGAGAGGGAGCGTGAGAAAGAGAGACTACATCCAAGGTAGGATTCATTTTTTCAAATTAAAAGTTATAGAGTTGAAATATGGGAAAAATTATTAAAGCGTAAAAGTGTGACAACTTTTCAAAGTTTAAGCATTGAATGAAAGGATGTGGCGCGCATTAATTACTGAATAATATATTAAATTTTATTCCCTGTCACCTATGCAGAACAGGTGTTTGTTCTAAAATTGTATAATGTTAACCCAAGAATGTAACAGAATAATTATTGAAATTTATTAAGCTGTCAACTAGGTAGAGGGGGGGTATATTACACCCAAAAATTGGTGAATTTCACCAAAAAATTTAACTGACATTTTTTTTATTTTTTTTTACCGGCCTACTAGGTATAGCAGTGGTACTATACACCCAAAAAATTGTTAATTTCACCAGAAAATGTAACTGACAATTTATTTTATTTTTTTACCAGTCTACTAGGTATAGCAGTGGTACTATACACACCAAAATTGGTGAATTTCACCCTAAAATGTAAATGACAATTATTTTTTTTGTTTAACCTGTCTATAAAAGTATAGCAGTGGTACTATACACCCAAAAATTTGTTTATTTCACCAGAAAATGTAAGTGACAATTTTTATATTTTTTTTACCGGTCTACTAGGTATAGCAGTGGTACTATACACCCAAAAATTGGTGAATTTCACCCAAAAATGTTAATGACAATTTTTTTTTGTTTTAACCGGCCTACTAGGTATAGCAGTGGTACTATACACCCAAAAATTTGTTAATTTCACCAGAAAATGTAAATGACAAAGTAGTGAAATGATATAAAATAAAACACGTACAAAAATTTTTGGGGGATTTATGAGGTTGAGTTCCATATGGAGTAGGAGTTTGATGAGGCGGTGGACGTAGCAGAGTAGGTGGAGGCGGCGGTGGAGTAGGACGAGATAGCCAACACAGGTTTTTGGTTTTAATTTAATTTTGTAAAATTAAGGTATACTCCAAAAGAGTGTGAAATATCCAAAATACAAACATGAGCAATTGCGCTGCAGTATAACAATGGCTAGTTAGTGCCGGCATACATGTCTATTCTGCACAAGGTACGGACAAGTCCTGTGGGATCCATGCCTGGTTCATTTTAATGAACGTTAGCTTTTCCTAATTGTCTGTGGACAGGCGGCTGCGCTTGTCTGTGATGACGCCCCCTGCTGTGCTAAAGACACGTTCAGATAATACACTGGCTGCAGGGCAGGCCAGCACCTCCAAGGCGTAAACGGCAAGCTCACGCCATGTGCCCAATTTGGAGACCCAGAAGTTGAAGGGGGCAGACCGGTCATTCAGTACGTGTAGGCGTGTGCACACATACTGCTCCACCATGTTGGTGAAAAGCTGCCTCCTGCTAAGACGTTCCATATCAGCTGGTGGTGCTGGTTGTTGTGGCGTGCTGACAAAGCTTTTCCACATTTTGGCCATGCTAACCCTGCCTTCTGAGGTGCTGGCAGTGCCCCAGCTGCGTTGGAGACCTCTTTCTCATCCTCTGCTTTCGCCTTGTGCTTCCACTGTGCCCCCGCTGTCAGGTGGGAATGCCACCAGCAGCGCGTCTACCAGCGTGCGCTTGTACTCATGCATCTTCCGATCAGGCTCCAGTGACGGAATTAAGAACGGTACATTGTCCTTGTAACGGGGATCCAGCAGCGTGGCCACCAAGTAATCAGCGCAAGTTAGAATGTGGGCAACTCGGCGGTCGTTGCGGAGACACTGCAGCATGTAATCACTCATGTGTGCCATGCTGCCCAGAGGCAACGAAAAGCTGTCCTCTGTGGGAGGTGTATCGTCTGTGTCCTCTGTATCCCCCCATCCACGCACCAGTGATGGCCATGAGCCGGTCTGTGTGCCACCCTGCTGTGAACATGGTTCCTCCTCCTCCATCTCCTCCTCCTCATCCTCCACCTCCTCATCCTCCAGAACTGTGCCCTGGCTGGACAATTGTGTACCTTGGGTTTGTGGGTGCAGGAACCCACCCTTGGAGCCACTTGGGAATGACTGGCCGGAAACCCTACGAAATGATCCCTCTTCCTCCTCCTCCTCCTGTGCCACATCCTCTTCGATCATCGCCAGGAGCGTTTTTACAAGGAGGCATAGAAGCAGGGCTGTGGAGTCGGTAGATAAATGGTCCGACTCCTCAGTTTTTGGTAACTCTGACTCCTCTGTATTTAATATGCAAATGTATTTTATACTATAAAAACATTTGCATATTAAATACAGAGGAGTCGGAGTTACCAAAAATTGAGGAGTCGGACCATTTATCTACCGACTCCACAGCCCTGCATAGAAGTGGGATAGTAATGCTGAGAACGGCATTATCGGCACTGGAAATGTTGGTGGAGTACTCGAAACAGCGCAGCAAGGAACACAGGTCTCGCATGGAGGCCCAGTCATTGGTGGCGAAGTGGTGCTGTTCCGCCGAGCGACTCACCCGTGAGTGCTGCAGCAGAAACTCCACTATCGCCTGCTGCTGCTCACACAGTCTGGCCAGCATGCGCAAGGTGGAGTTCCACCTTGTGGGCACATCGCATATGAGGCGGTGAGCAGGAAGGCCGAAGTTACGCTGCAGCGCTGACAGGCGAGCAGCAGCAGGGTGAGAACGCAGAAAGCGCACACAGACGGCCCGCACTTTATGCAGGGTAAGTTTTAAGGAATCTCTGCACAACCAAATTCATCACATGCGCCAGGCAAGGGATGTGCGTCAAACCGCACACCACCAGGCTGGGCTTGAGGCTCACTGGCACAAACCACTCATCGGTCTGTTGTTCAAGCTCCTGCGCGGTGTGGGGTTTGTCCCACAAACAGATAAGTTTTAAAACTGCCTGCTGTCGTTTACCCCTAGCTGTGCTGAAGTCGGTGGTGAAGGTGTTACGTTGACCGGATGAGGGGCTGGTAGAGGATTAGGAAGCAGAGTAGGAGGAGGAAGCAACAGGAGGCAAACTGAAGCGCCCTGCAATCCTTGGTGGTAGAAGGACATGCGCCAATCTGCTATCCGCCTCAGGCCCAGCCGACACTGCATTTATCCAGTGTGCTGTTAAGGAGATATAATGGCCCTGACTGTGCTTGCTGGTCCACGTATCCGTAGTCAGGTGCACCTTGCCACAGATGGCGTTGCGCAGTGCTCACCTGATTTTGTCCACTACTTGGTTGTGAAGGGAAGAGATAGCTCGCCTTGAAAAGTAGTGGCGGTTGGGCACGACGTACTGTGGGACAGCCACCGCCATAAGGCCTTTAAAACTATCCGTCTCCACCAGATGGAATGACAGCATTTCAAAGGCCAGTCATTTAGAAATGCTGGCATTCAGGGCTAGGGATCGCGGGTGGGTAGGGGATTACTTCCTCTTCCTCTCCAGCGTTTGGGAGATGGAGAGCTGAAAGCTTCCGTGGGACATTGTGGAGATGCTTGGTGACCCAGGTGTTGGTGTTGCTGGCAGATCCTCTGTTTGCGGGGTGGCAGGTGGCACTGTCACTCCAGGGGTGGATGAAGAGGCCATGACTGCAGCAGAAGAGGAAGCAGGAGGAGCCAGAGACCTTTCTTGGTTTTTGAGGTGTCTACTCCACTGCAGCTCGTGCCTTCACTAGAATAAAAAATCTAAACTAAGCATACAGACATGGAAAGCGTCACCCAGGGATCCCCCTGCACTTACTATTATCCCTGTGCGCCGCTCCGTTCTCCCGGTATAGGCTCCGGTATCTTGATATGTTCGGCTCCACACAGTTGAGTCTGCCGGCGCCTCCTTCTCCCAGGCTGTAGCGCTGGCCAATCGCAGCGCTCAGCTCATAGCCTGAGAGAAAAAAATAACTCTCAGGCTATGAGCTGAGCGCTGCAATTGGCCAGCGCTACAGCCTGGGAGAAGGAGACGCCGGCAGGCTCAACTGGGTGGAGCCGAACATATGAAGATACCGGAGCCTATACCGGGAGAACGGAGCGGCGCACAGGGATAATAGTAAGTGCAGAGAGATCCCTGGGCGCCGCTCTCCATATCTGTATGCTTAGTTTAGATTTTTTATTCTAGTGAAAGGTCCTCTTTAAATGCCTGGTCATGCAGGTTGTGCTCAGGTTGAGAACATTTATGCCTCGCTTCAGGCTCTGATTGCACAGCGTGCAAACCACTCGTGTCTTGTCGTCAGCACATTGTCTGAAGAACTGCCATGCTAGGGAACTCCTTGGAGCTGACTTTGGTGTGCTCGGTCCCTTGCTACGGTGGGCAGTAGGAGGCGTACTGTCTAAAGGACGGCCGCTCCGCTTTTGCACCCTGCTCCCTCTTCTGCTGTGCTGGTGGCTCTGTGCGACCACCGCCTCTTCCTCCGAACTACATAGGTCACTCGCATGACCTTGATTCCATGTGGGGTCGAGGACCTCATCGTCCTCCACATCATCTTCCACCCAGTCTTCACCCCTGCCTTCCTTGTCGGTCTGCACACTTTTGAAAGCCCCAGCAGTTGGCACCTGTTTTTCGTCATCATCCGAGACATGCTGCGATGGTCCTCCCATGTACTCATCTTGAAAGATAAGTGGTTGGGCATCGGTGCACTCAATCTCTTCCACTTCTGGGGCAGGACTAGGTGGATGGCCCTGGGAAACCCTGCTAACAGAGTCATCAAAAAGCAGAAGAGACTGCTGCATGACTTGGGGCTCAGACTGCTTGGCTGATTTGCAAGGGGGTGAGGTGAAAGACTGATGGACATGGGCTGCAGGTGCCAATTGTGGTCTTTCAGCAGGAGACTGGGTGGGAGACAATGTGAAGCAACTGGATCCACTGTCAGCAACCCAATCTACTATCGCCTGTACTTGTTCAGGCCTCACCATTCGTAGAGCAGCATTAGGCCCGACCAAATACCGCTGCTGGTTTTGTCGCCTACTCGCACCTGAGGAAGGGGTTTCACTTGTGCGTGTAGCTGGCACAGATCGACCACGTCCTCTCCCTGCAACAGGATCTCCACCAGCAGCACCACGACCTGGGCCACGTCCCTTATTTGACGCTCTCCTCATATTTTTTGAATTTAGGATCTTGCCCTAAATGGGTGTTTAATTAATAGTAGAATAGAACGACAGTATGTAAAGGGTGTATCTCACACTGTCTGAACCAGTGTAGGCCTGAATTAAATATTTCTTTGCACAAAATGACTGTATTTCAAATGGCTGTATTTCAAATCCCTGAATCAAACCCCTGTATGTAGAGGGAGTCTCTCACAGGGCCTGAACCAGTGTAGGCCTGAATTAAATATTTATTTGCCCTAAATGGCTGTATTTCAAATGGCTGTATTTCAAATCCCTGAATCAAACCCCTGTATGTAGAGGGAGTATCTCACAGGGCCTGAACCAGTGTAGGCCCAAACTAAATATTTATTTGCACAAAATGGCTGTATTTCAAATGGCTGTATTTCAAATGCCTGATTAAAACCCCTGTATGTAGAGGGGGTATCTCACACGGTCTGAACCAATGTAAGCTTTAACTAAATATTTCTTTGCCCAAAATGGCTGTATTTCAAATGGCTGTATTTCGAATCCCTGAATCAAACCCCTGTATGTAGAGGGTGTATCTCACAGGGCCTGAACCAGTGAAGGCCTGAAGTAAATATTTCTTTGCACAAAATGGCTGTATTTCAAATGGCTGTATTTCAAATCTCTGAATCAAAACCCTGTATGTAGAGGGAGTATCTCACAGGGCCTGAACCAGTGTAGGCCTGAATTCAATATTTCTTTGCCCTAAATGGCTGTATTTCAAATGGCTGTATTTCAAATGCCTAATTAAAACCCCTGTATGTAGAGGGGGTATCTCACATGGTTTGAATCAGTGTAGACCTGAAGTAAATATTTATTTGCACAAAATGGCTGTATTTCAAATGGCTGTATTTCAAATCCCTGAATCAAACCCCTGTATGTAGAGGGAGTATTTCACAGGGCCTAAACCAGTGTAGGCCTGAACTAAATATTTCTTTGCCCTAAATGGCTGTATTTCAAATGGCTGTATTTCAAATGCCTAATTCAAATCCCTGTATGTAGAGGGGGTATCTCACATCGTCTGAATCAGTGTAGGCCTGAAGTAAATATTTCTTTGCACAAAATGGCTGTATTTCAAATGGCTGTATTTCAAATCCCTGAATCAAACCCCTGTATGTAGAGGGAGTATTTCACAGGGCCTAAACCAGTGTAGGCCTGAACTAAATATTTCTTTGCCCTAAATGGCTGTATTTCAAATGGCTGTATTTCAAATGCCTAATTCAAATCCCTGTATGTAGAGGGGGTATCTCACATCGTCTGAATCAGTGTAGGCCTGAAGTAAATATTTCTTTGCACAAAATGGCTGTATTTCAAATGGCTGTATTTCAAATCCCTGAATCAAACCCCTGTATGTAGAGGGGGTCTCTCACAGGGCCTGAACCAGTGTAGGCCTGAAATAAATATTTCTTTGCACAAAATGGCTGTATTTCAAATGGCTGTATTTCAAATCCCTGAATCAAACCCCTGTATGTAGAGGGAGTATCTCACAGGGCCTGAACCAGTGTAGGCCTGAACTAAATATGTTTGTTTAACAACTGAATTTGACAGCAGTATATAAGCCTGTAATTTCACATGTGCTGATGCTGCTAGGCCTGAAAATAGTGTTTTTTTTTGTCAAAAAAGTGTGTTTTTCAAACCCCAGAAAATGATGGGTGTATTTCTAGCTTAAATTGCACACTGACTAATCAAGATGTTGTAGATTGACAAAATTGTGTTTTTTTGGTAACAAAAATATGAAAGATGTATACACTGCTCAAAAAAATAAAGGGAACACTTAAACAGCACAATGTAACTCCAAGTCAATCACACTTCTGTGAAATCAAACTCTCCACTTAGGAAGCAACACTGAGTGACAATCAATTTCACATGCTGTTGTGCAAATGGGATAGACAACAGGTGGAAATTATAGGCAATTAGCAAGACACCCCCAATAAAGGAGTGGTTCTGCAGGTGGTGACCACAGACCATTTCTCAGTTCCTATGCTTCCTGGCTGATGTTTTGGTCACTTTTGAATGCTGGCGGTGCTTTCACTCTAGTGGTAGCATGAAACTGAGTCTACAACCCACACAAGTGGCTTAGGTAGTGCAGCTTATCCAGGATGGCACATCAATGCGAGCTGTGCCAAGAAGGTTTGCTGTATCTGTCAGCGTAGTGTCCAGAGCATGGAGGCGCTACCAGGAGACAGGCCAGTACATCAGGAGACGTGGAGGAGGCCGTAGGAGGGCAACAACCCAGAAGCAGGACCGCTACCTCCGCCTTTGTGCAAGGAGGAACTGCCAGAGCCCTGCAAAATGACCTCCAGCAGGCCACAAATGTGCATGTGTCTGCTCAAACGGTCATAAACAGACTCCATGAGGGTGATATGAGGGCACGACGTCCACAGGTGGGGGTTGTGCTTACAGCCCAACACCGTGCAGGACGTTTGGCATTTGCCAGAGAACACCAAGATTGGCAAATTCGCCACTGGCGCCCTGTGCTCTTCACAGATGAAAGCAGGTTCACACTGAGCACATGTGACAGACGTGACAGAGTCTGGAGACGCCGTGGAGAACGTTCTGCTGCCTGCAACATCCTCCAGCATGACCGGTTTGGAATTGGGTCAGTAATGGTGTGGGGTGGCATTTCTTTGGAGGGCCGCACAGCCCTCCATGTGCTCGCCAGAGGTAGCCTGACTGCCATTAGGTACCGAGATGAGATCCTCAGACCCCTTGTGAGACCATATGCTGGTGCGGTTGGCCCTGGGTTCCTCCTAATGCAAGATAATGCTAGACCTCATGTGGCTGGAGTGTGTCAGCAGTTCCTGCAAGACGAAGGCATTGATGCTATGGACTGGCCCGCCCGTTCCCCAGACCTGAATCCAATTGAGCACATCTGGGACATCATGTCTCGCTCTATCCACCAACGTCACGTTGCACCACAGACTGTCCAGGAGTTGACAGATGCTTTAGTCCAGGTCTGGGAGGAGATCCCTCAGGAGACCGTCCGCCACCTCATCAGGAGCATGCACAGGCGTTGTAGGGAGGTCATACAGGCATGCAGGATAAAACTTACCAGGAAAGATTAAAGGACCTTAACATGTATAGCTTGGAAGAAAGACGAGACAGAGGGGATATGATAGAAACTTTTAAATACATAAAGGGAATCAACAAGGTAAAAGGAGAGAATATTTAAAAGAAGAAAAACTGCTACAAGAGGACATAGTTTTAAATTAGAGGGGCAAAGGTTTAAAAGTAATATCAGGAAGTATTACTTCACTGAGAGAGTAGTGGATGCATGGAATAGCCTTCCTGCAGAAGTGGTAGCTGCAAATACACTGCGTGCAGAATTATTAGGCAAATGAGTATTTTGACCACATCATCCTCTTTATGCATGTTGTCTTACTCCAAGCTGTATAGGCTCGAAAGCCTACTACCAATTAAGCATATTAGGTGATGTGCATCTCTGTAATGAGAAGGGGTGTGGTCTAATGACATCAACACCCTATATTAGGTGTGCATAATTATTAGGCAACTTCCTTTCCTTTGGCAAAATGGGTCAAAAGAAGGACTTGACAGGCTCAGAAAAGTCAAAAATAGTGAGATATCTTGCAGAGGGATGCAGCACTCTTAAAATTGCAAAGCTTCTGAAGCGTGATCATCGAACAATCAAGCGTTTCATTCAAAATAGTCAACAGGGTCGCAAGAAGCGTGTGGAAAAACCAAGGCGCAAAATAACTGCCCATGAACTGAGAAAAGTCAAGCGTGCAGCTGCCAAGATGCCACTTGCCACCAGTTTGGCCATATTTCAGAGCTGCAACATCACTGGAGTGCCCAAAAGCAAGGTGTGCAATACTCAGAGACATGGCCAAGGTAAGAAAGGCTGAAAGACGACCACCACTGAACAAGACACACAAGCTGAAACGTCAAGACTGGGCCAAGAAATATCTCAAGACTGATTTTTCTAAGGTTTTATGGACTGATGAAATGAGAGTGAGTCTTGATGGGCCAGATGGATGGGCCCGTGGCTGGATTGGTAAAGGGCAGAGAGCTCCAGTCCGACTCAGACGCCAGCAAGGTGGAGGTGGAGTACTGGTTTGGGCTGGTATCATCAAAGATGAGCTTGTGGGGCCTTTTCGGGTTGAGGATGGAGTCAAGCTCAACTCCCAGTCCTACTGCCAGTTTCTGGAAGACACCTTCTTCAAGCAGTGGTACAGGAAGAAGTCTGCATCCTTCAAGAAAAACATGATTTTCATGCAGGACAATGCTCCATCACACGCGTCCAAGTACTCCACAGCGTGGCTGGCAAGAAAGGGTATAAAAGAAGAAAATCTAATGACATGGCCTCCTTGTTCACCTGATCTGAACCCCATTGAGAACCTGTGGTCCATCATCAAATGTGAGATTTACAAGGAGGAAAAACAGTACACCTCTCTGAACAGTGTCTGGGAGGCTGTGGTTGCTGCTGCACGCAATGTTGATGGTGAACAGATCAAAACACTGACAGAATCCATGGATGGCAGGCTTTTGAGTGTCCTTGCAAAGAAAGGTGGCTATATTGGTCCCTGATTTGTTTTTGTTTTGTTTTTGAATGTCAGAAATGTATATTTGTGAATGTTGAGATGTTATATTGGTTTCACTGGTAAAAATAAATAATTGAAATGGGTATATATTTGTTTTTTGTTAAGTTGCCTAATAATTATGCACAGTAATAGTCACCTGCACACACAGATATCCCCCTAAAATAGCTAAAACTAAAAACAAACTAAAAACTACTTCCAAAAATATTCAGCTTTGATATTAATGAGTTTTTTGGGTTCATTGAGAACATGGTTGTGGTTCAATAATAAAATTAATCCTCAAAAATACAACTTGCCTAATAATTCTGCACTCCCTGTACAGTGGAGGAGTTTAAGCATGCATGGGATAGGCATAAGGCCATCCTTCATATAAGATAAGGCCTGGGGCTACTCATAGTATTCAGTATATTGGGCAGACTAGATGGGCCAAATGGTTCTTATCTGCCGACACATTCTATGTTTCTATGTTTCTATACAGGCACGTGGAGGCCACACACACTACTGAGCTTCATTTTGACTTGTTTTAAGGACATTACATCAAAGTTGGATCAGCCTGTAGTGTGTTTTTCCACTTTAATTTGGAGTGTGACTCCAAATCCAGACCTCCATGGGTTGAAAAATTTGATTTAGATTTTTTTATTTTTGTGTGATTTTGTTGTCAGCACATTCAACTATGTAAAGAACAAAGTATTTCAGAAGAATATTTAATTAACTCAGATCTTGGATGTGTTATTTTTGTGTTCCCTTTATTTTTTTGAGCAGTGTATATTAAACTTGAATTTAACACTTGCAGAACAGGAAGATACTTTTTTTTGAAGAAAAAAATGTGTGTTTTTCAAACTACAGAAAATGATGGGTGTATTTCTAGCTTAAATTGCACACTGACTAATAACAGATGTTGTAGATTGCCAAAAATGTGTTTTTTTGGTAACAGAATATGAAAGCTGTATATATTAAACTTGAATTTAACACTTGCAGATCTGGAAAATACAGTTTTTTGATAAAAAAAAAGTGTGTTTTTCAAACCACAGAAAATGATGTGTATTTCTACCTTAAATTGCACACTGACTAATCCAGATATAGTTTGCCAAAAAATGGTGATTTGCAATGTCCCAATAGCTCAGATGCAGTGCTGGTGCACTGAGCTTGCATTAAATGGCCGCCGCTGCCACCCACCTAACTAACAGAATTATAAAAGTTTATTTATTTTTTTGGTCAATGGCCTCAGGGCAGGGTGAAACGATTGTGTCCTGCACCCATGCAATTATTTGTCTGTAGATCGCTGAGTTAGATTCTCTGCTATTCTCTCCCTCACAGCAGCAGCATCCTCTCCCTACACTTGTAACAGCAGAGTGACGTGCAGCGCTACGTGACTCAAGCTTATATAGAGCCTGGCTCACATGCTGCTCTGGCCAATCACAGCCATGCCATTAGTAGGCATGGCTGTGATGGCTTCTAAGGTCAGACAGTTAACCGCTTGTTGATTGGCTGCTGTGCAGCCTTTCAAAAAGCTCCAAGAAAGCGCCGAACACCGAACCCGAACTATTCCGAAAAAGTTCGGGTTCGGGTCCGGGGTCCAAAAATCCTAAAGTTCGGTACGAACCCGAACTTTACAGTTCGGGTTCGCTCAACCCTACTTATCACCTATCCACAGAATAAGTGATAACAGTCTGACCGATGGGGGTACTATCACTGGACAACTGAAGATGATCACTGCCCATGATCAATGCTGCATCCATAGCCATCAATTTGGCAATGGCCACGTGTCTACTTCCTAGCAGAATCTCCTGTATCTGCATATGCGCCAAATGATTTCAGTGCCAAAGCAGAAGATGGTGCGGCTATGTAAATGGTCTTGTTGGTACATCACATGACTATTAAAATGAACAAATGCAAAACGCCGGATTACCACCCCATACTCCCACACACCCAAATCCAACAGGCTGAAAGAAATTTAAAGATAGAGGTAAGGAATACCATGATATAATAAAATGTAATGTTCTGTAGTTATAGAAGTAAAACCAGGGCCAAATAATAAGGTCAAGATATCAGAAGTGACATCCTGGGCCAGGTAGCGCCACCTGTACCCCACCAATCACACAGCAAAATAATGGGTTCAATAACTGTGTACAGTTTCATAGCAGACCCGATGTCCTGATGCTCCTAACATTATGTAATGCTGATAGCATCAGATCGCTGCGTATCCGGCCGGCAGAAGGCTTGGGTGAACACCTGGTCATTGGCAGACAAAAACAAAATGCAGTCTGATCCTGTCCCTATTGTGCCATATATGCCACCTGGGCATTGGCAGTGGAATTGGAAATTTCCTTGTAGGGTCTATGGCCAGTCCACCCCTGGATGTTCCTAATATATTGAGCAACAGCTCTGAAAAGAGCTCCCTGCTTGAATTCTACCCCTGTGTAGCCCTGGTCCCCTATTGGTCTCCACTTTGTGCCCCAACTCAACAAACTGGAAATGCCAGGAACCGCCAACTCAACCAACCAGTGTCCTTAGCGATGAACAGCCAGCAGGCCTTTCCTTATATTTGTGTGAAGGAACTAGAGAGCAGCATTGCAAAGGCAGATTTGGGGAATCAGTGTAGGTAAACAAGGATTCTTTTAATGCGTAAAGGGGTTATCCAAGACTATTAAATTCCCCCCATATGCCCGGGCCCCTCACAATGAATATACTGGCTCCCTACTCCCTGCGCTGCTCCTGGTCTCTGCACCGCTGCAGCTGTATCCCCACATGCGCAGATAAAAATCCAGTGTCGGTGGGGAGCAGCCAATGGCAGGCGGCATTGGGGGCGAGCCTCCCTAGCGTCACCCGCGATGCTAGGGAGACTCATCTCTTTCCCAGCCTGCCATTGGCTGCTCCCCCCCCCCCCCCCCCCCCCCCCCGACACCAGATTTTTCATACGCGCATGTGGGGAAGCAGCTGCAGTGGTAGCGCCGAGGTAAGTATATTCCTTGTGAGGGGCCTGAGCATATGGGGGACATTTAATGGTCTTGGATAACCCCTTTAACAT